>NW_017731386.1:4382970-4393496 GCF_001890085.2 Hipposideros armiger
CTCTCTCTCTCTCTCTCTCTCTCTCTCTCTCTCTCTCTCTCTCTCTTTTAAAATTTGAGCCTGATGAACTGCAATGGGCCTGGCTGCCTCTTCCTCCAACCCCACCCCCAGGCGCTGACTCTGCATTACAGGTCGTAGGGCTGTAAACAGTTGCCTTCCAAAATGACAGATGCCTCTGCTTGGGATAAGCATGGCAGGAGAGCAACCATTTGTCAAAGTATTTATAAAGTGGGTGGAGATGCTGAAGTTGTATTCCCTCTAGGTTAAAAAAAAGAGAGAGAAAAAAAGGGAAAAAACAGACAGAACACCAGGAGGAAAGGAGAAATCCTACAACTTCTAGAACAACTCTCCTGTCTTCCCAGCTCGGGGTAGTCACTGAGCGTTAAGCACGATGCGTGTAGACATGACTAGAACTGTGCTTCTGCCCCCCTGGGTGTGCACAGGTTGGGGAGACTCACACATGGGTACTCAGGAACAGTGGAAGGGGTACGAGATGGGTCAAATGGGTGTGCGAGATCAAGAGTGTCACAGGCTGAGGGAGAAGGGACAGCCAAGTGTGGGGTGAAGGGGTCTAGATAATGGGGTATGCAAAGCCTTTAGGGTTAAAAGTGACAGGCTGAAGGCGGCCGGTAAGCTCAGGTGGTTAGAGCACAGTGCTCGTAACACCAAGGTTGCAGGTTCGATCCCCACATGGGCCACTGAGATGCGCCCTCCACAAGTTGATTGAAACAATTACTTGACTTGGAGCTGATGGGTCCTGGTTCCTCAATTAAAAAAAAAAATGTGACAGGCTGGAGACCTGTGCAGGGCCCCTGGAGAGGGGAGACATGCCTCCCCAGGGAGCTCGGTGTGCTCACGCACCCCTCAGCTGGGCGGCACACAGTAGGACCAGGCCCAGCACAGTGCCTGGCCTATAGAGGGCAGCAGGTGCCTGCCTGTGGGAAAGATGGGTGAGTGAGTGACTAGGGAAGTTTGTGGCTCCAGCTTTATATGCATGAGGATTTCAGGGAAGGGAGGGGTTAGTAAGCACTTCCTGAAAGAAGCCACCCACCCTTTACTTATTTCTCACTCATTCTACAACTAGTTGCAGAGCACCACCTGGGGACCAGGGACACTGGTGTGGACACTCCATGATCAGGAGATGGGGTGATAAGTGGTAAGTGGTGACTCTGGCCAAAGGCCTTGAGGCTGCACCATTTGCTCCAAGTAAAGAGAACAGAAAGCCAACCTTGTTCTGGAAGGCAGAGCCATCTCCTGGAGGCTGCCCCCATCTCACTCTCAGGCACCACCCCGGGGTCTATTGACTGTTAGCATGTCTTCTTGGCTGTTTCGGTGATGTGATGAGAGAGGTCACATGTGCACAGGCCAGGTGGGAGCACCTGAAGCAGGAGGGGAAAGGGGAGCCGTATGGGCCCCAAGAGCAATGAGCACAAAGAGAAACGGGCCCGGGGAAGGGAACGTCACTGAGGTGCAATCCCACAGGAGGGACCGTGGCAATGTGACCTCTACCCCTCAGACCACAGGGCCAGCAGGCACGCCGGGCCAAGGCCAAAGGCACGTCTCATTCTCTAAGGATGGAGCCGCCACCAGCACCCAGTTCATCTTGGGGCCTCAGACCATTCTCACAGGGCAGAAAGCAAGGCAGGACATGACGGTTGCCCCTAAAGAAATGAGGGATACCTCTTTGGGCCGCAACTTGCTCTGAGTTTGAAGGAGGCTTTTTGGAGTCACCAAGGAAGCCGGGGGGAGTAGGACATCCCCAGAGCTGAGACACCCCAAGTGCACAGAAAGCATTCTTAGATGGTGGATCCACGCCAGCTCCTGGGGCAGAGAGCCAGCGTTTCTGCAGTAGTTTGGCCAGCTGGGCCTAAGTAATGTTCTGTCTGGGTGGGGCAGGGACATGCCTGGTGTGCAAGCAGGAATATTCCACTCATGTGGGAGGGAGAGAGGGCAATACTTGTGTGCTTTAGGGTGTTAATTTCCCCCTGGTGCTTTCTTTCCTTTTCTTCTTTTTTATTTATTTTTTATTACCCATTAACCGTTTTAAAGTGTATAATTCAGTGGCATTCAGTACAGTCACTGTGTTGTGCAACCATCACCCCTATCAAGTTTCAAGACATTTTCATCACCCCAAAAGGAAACCCCATATGTATTAAACAGTCAGCCCCATTCCCACCTCCTCCCAGTCCCTGGCAACCACTAATCTCCTTTCCATCTCTGTGGATTATGTATTTTGGATGTTTCGTAAAAATGGCCTCATGCAATAGGTGGCCTTTTGTGTCTGGCTTCTTTCACTGAGCATAATGTTTTCAAGACTCATCCACGTTGTAGCATGAATCTGAATTTCCTTCCTTTTTATGGCTGAATAATATTCTATTGTATGGATATATCACATTTAGTTTATCCATTCATCAGCTGATATAAATTTGTGTGTTTTTTTCTACTTTGGGGCTATTGTAAATCATGTTGCTGTGAACATGTGTGTATAAGTATTTATTTGAATGCCTATTTTCAACTCTTTGGGGTATACAGCTGAGTGGAATTGTTGGATCATATGACTGATGCCTTCTTTTTTGTTTTTATTTTATTTCTTAAAGAATTTTATTAAAAATATAGTTAGCATAGAATATTATATTAGTTTCAGGTGTACACAATAGTTATTCAACATTTATAAAACTAAAGAAGCGATCACCATGATAAGTCCAGCAACCATCTGACGCTGTACCATGCTATCACAATATCATTGACTATGTTCCTATGCTGTACACGACATCCCCATGACTTATTTTATACCTGGAAATTTGGACGGCTTATTGTCCTTTTACCTTTTTCCCCTCTTTTTAATTTTTCAGCTACAGTTTACATTCAATGTTATTTTATATTAAGGTGTATAGCATAGTGGTTAGGCATTTACATAACTTAAGAAGTGATCCCCCTGACTAGTCCAGTACCCACCTGGCACTATACATAGATATTAACATATTACTGACGATACTCCCTGTGCTTTACTTTACATCCCCATGATTGTGGTGTAAATAGCAATTTGTATTTCTCACTCCTATCACCTTTTTCACCCTGATCCCAACCCACTCCCACCCATCACCCCAACAAATCTAGTACCCATCTGACACCACACATAGTTTTTACAGTATTACTGACTATATTCCTTATGCTATACCCTAGAGCTCCATAGCTACTTTGTAACCACCAATTTGTACTTCTTAATGCTTTCCCCTTTTTTCACCCTCACCCTTAAACCTCCTCCCATCTGGTAACCCTCAAAATATTTTCTGTACCTATGAGTTTGTTTCAGTTTTGTTTGTTTGTTTTGTTCTTTAGATTCCACATAACAGTGAAATCTCATTTCACCTGCCTTTCTCTGTCTGACACTTCACTCAGCACAATACCCTCCAGGTCCATCCATGCCACCACAGATGGCAAGAACCATTCCCTTCCATTGGCAGAGCAATATTCCATTGTATATATGTATTACCTTCTCTTTATCTATTCATGCACCTATGGACACCCAGGCTGTCTCCACATCTTAGACATTGTAAATAATGTTGCAATGAACATATGGATGCACACGTCCCCTTGAAGTAACTTTTGGGTTTCTTCGAATAAATACCCAGAAGTGGGATTACTGGGTCCTTCTTTGTCTCTGGTTATAGCCTTTGTTTTAAAGTCTATTTTGTCTTGTATAAGTATTGCTAGACCAGCTTTTTGTTGTTGTTGTTGTTGTTATTGTTTCCATTTTCATGAACTAACTTTTTCCATCCCTTTACTTTCAGCCTGTGTGTGTCTTTCAACCTGAAGTGAGTCTCTTGTAGGCAGCATCTGTAAGGGTTTTATTTTCTTATCCATTCAGCCCTCCTTTAGCTTTTTCTTGTCTGGGAAGCTCTTTATCTGTCCTCTGATCCTAAATGATAGCTTTCCTGGGTAGAATAACCTTGGTTGTAGGTCTTTACTTGTTATCACTTTGAATATTGTGTGCCAATCCCTTCTGGCCTGCAAAGTTTCTGTTGAGAAATCAGCTGACAATCTTATGGAAGCTCCCTTATATAATAAGTTACTAGTTACCTTTCTCTTAGTGCTTTTAGGATTCTCTCTTTGTCTTTAACCTTTGCCATTCTACTTATAATGTGTCTTGGTGTGGGCCTGTTTGCGTTCATCTTGTTTGGGACTCTCTGTGCTTCCTGGACTTGTATGTCTATTCCCTTCACCAACATAGGAAAGTTTTCAGTCGTCATTTCTTCAAATATGTTCTCAATCCCTTGTTTTGTCTCTTCTCCTTCTGATAGCCCTATGATGTGAATGTTGTTACACTTGATGTTGTCCCACAGGTCTCAAATTCTCCTCATTTTTTTGGAGTCTATTTTGTTTTTGCTATTCTGACTGGATGTTTTCTGCTACCTTATTTTCCAAATCACCTAATCAACCCTGTGCTTCATCTCGTCTGCTGATGATTCCTTCTATAGTGCATTCTTCATTTCAGTTATTGTGTTTTTCACTGCTGAATGGCTCTTTTTTTATGGTTTCTATGTCTTTTTTTTATGCTTGCTATCTCTCTGTTGAAGTTCTCACTAAGTTCTTTGAGCATCCTTATAATCATTGTTTTGAACTCTGCATCCGGTAGGTTGCTTGCCTTCATTTTGTTTAGTTCTGCTTCTAGAGTTTTCCCCTGTTCTTTCATCTGGAACGTATTTCTTTGTTTCCTCATTTTGGCTGCCTTTCTGTGTTTGTTTCTATGTATTAGATAGGGATGCTATGTCTCCCCTCTTGCTGGGTGGCCTCATGTAGTAGGTACCCTGTGGAGGCCAGTGGCACAGCCCCCCTGGTCACCTCAGCTGGTTGCTCCAGGAGTGTCCCTTGTGTGGGTTGTGTGTGCCCTCCTGTTATAGTTGAGCCTTGATTGCTGTTGGCATGTCAGTGGGTGGTATTGACCCTCAGGCTGACTGGCTGTGGGGTTTGGCCACATCCACAACTTATGGGCTGTTGTGAGGGGCACTTGCCCTATGGAGCGAGATTTGCCCAAGCAGGCTCTGGTGCCTGTTGAAACCACCCTTTTTGTGTGCTGCTTGTGGGGCCAATTGGGTGCTGTTCTGCTGTAGTCTGAAGCCAACCTCCAAGTATGTCCATTCTGGGGCCTCTTAGGTGGGGCTCCAGTGCATACCCAGGTAAGACACTACTTGTGACCAGTTGGGAAGTACCTGGTAGGAGCTACAAAGTGACCCACAGTTGTTCGCTGCCCATGCTGTACCTAGAGGCGTGTGGGAGAGGCCACTCTGTGAACCAGGGACAGCTGCCACCTGCCAGCTCCTGTAAGGTTCAGCCATTGATAAAGCCTTCTGCAGTGCACAAGTTGCATGAGGCAGGGTCTCAGTGAGTCAGCAGGATGGAGCGAGCATAACTCACCAGACCAATCAGATTCAGATTTGGCCTGCGGGGGCAGGCTCAACACAGGAAAGATGGCACCTGCCTTCCTGCTACATGGAAGAGGGCCCCACACAGGGAAAATGTGGATTGTCCCTCCAGTCCTTGCACCAAAGTTCCACAACTCAGTCTCTTCCCATGTCTCCTATGCCCCCAGAGTGACTGACTGTCCCTCCACCAGAGCCCAGGGTGAGTGCCTGCATGGGCCCTTTAAAAGGATGTCTGGGTTTCCCATAACCTTTTGTCCCACCTGGATGGTCAGAATCCCCACTGTTTTTCTTCAAAACCAGAAGTTATGGGGGTTCCTCTTCCCAGCACCAGTACTCCAGGCTGGGAAGACTAGTGTGGTGGGCTGGGGTCCCTTGTTCCTTCATGGGGAACCTCTGTGACCGAGATATCTTTCCCAATTTATAACCACCACATGGAGGTGGGGGCCAGCACCACATTTTGCATCTCTGACCCTCTTACCAATCTTGCCATGTCTTCTTCTTTATATCCTTAGTTATAAAACTTCTGTTCAGCTAGACTTCAGATAGTTCTCCAGGTTGATTGTTCTATAATTTAGTTGTAATTTTTTGATGTGTTCGCGGGATGAAGTAAGCACAGCATTTATCTATTCTGCCATCTTGGATCTCCCCTGACTGGTGCCTTCTTATTATTTGTACATTTCTAAGCTGACTTGTGTGTCTCAAGGTCTTTAACTTGTTTCAGATGAACTCAACATGTATCGAGTGCCTACTATGTATCACGCCCTCACTAATCCTAGGAGCTACACTATCTGAAAAGTTCTAGTCCCATTTTACAGATGACAAAGCTGAGATGCAGATAGATGCAGGTCTTGAGTCAATCAACTGAGAGGTGCCAGTAACTCAGATGCCATTTCCTGAATTTTCCCACCACAACACACATGGCTTTACAAAGTGGCCAGGGCACCCAGTGCCTGGATGTCCCTGCTTCATGGTGCTCTTTGCAGAACTCACGATGTCTACGTATCTGATTCCATGTGAAGTTAGTATCCTCCATATTCTACAATAGACAAGCAGTTGCAGGTGCTAATATTTTTCATTGGAGGGGAGGATGTAAAATTGGTAACATTCTTCCATTAAATGCATTTTGTATAAGTGAATTGGAGAAAGACAAGCTGAAGTCCATTTTGATAGCTGAAACATCAAGCCCAACCAGTGGGAGGGAGACTTGTGTTATCCCAGAAAAGCCAAGATGGGGCTTTGGGGTGCAGAGACCACATCAGGGCAGGAACAGTGGAAGCAGAAGTCTCAGGAGGCAGAAGAATGGGCCTGGGGCAGCAGGAGAGGTGACCCTAAAGGCAGTTAAGCTGCAGACACAGAGATGGCTGTTCTCTCCCTAAGCATAGACTCTAATCTCCGGGTTGATGTTGGCATGTGCACAGTTGAGATGGCTTGGCTCAGAGAGAGAGGACCCTCCTCACCTCCCTCCCCTACTTCCCCAGCCAGGAAGGTGGCTAGCTAAGGGGACCTACCAATGGCAGTGATGGGGCTCCAAGCCCCCAGCCTACCAGAGCTCAAGCATGACCTTGAACAGCACACATGCAGATGTGATGGAAGCAGCTGGCTTGTGTCCCCTGCGGCTGCACCCGTGGCATTGTCAGCCTGGAGAACAGGCATTCCCTACCTATGCATACCCAGTGCCATCCATCAGCCCAGCAGGAGGTGTGTGTGTGGGGGGGGGGCACCACTCCACATTTATCTTTCTAGCGTTCCACCCGACCCCCACCCCACCAAAGACCTCAGATGCTGAGTGTATGACAAGACCACAGTCCAAGTCCTGGACACCTGCCCTATAATTCTGTCAAGCAATTAGCACAGCAAATGGGCCCAGAGGGGCCTGCCTTGCAGAAGTTGCCCTCCTGACTCCAAATGTTTTCCCCTGGCTCCTCCCAGGTGCTGATTCCAGACTGAGGTGCAGCCCAGGGCTTACCAACCAGAATCTCCACTGGCTCCACAGCCTCTGATGTCTTAGCATGGGCTTTGAGTTGTTCCAGTCAAGCCCACCCTGTCCCATCTGCTAAGGCAACTCAGCACCAAATTTCAGGCAAATCAGGGAAAAGAAGTGGGAGAAAAGAGAAGTCCTCATGGGGCCTGCCTGGGACCATTGGGGAGGAGAGGTGGCAGCTCTTGGGAGCTGCAGAAGACAGACTCAGTGAATGACGACAAAGTCTGGACCTAGGCAGGGGCAGGGTAGAAAGAAGGAGTTCACTTTGGTAATGGCTGTGGGTTGGATGAGGAGAAGAAAACAGGATGTAGAACTCTCATGTTTCTGGTGTTATAGTGCCAGTCACCAGTGTATGGGAACCCAGGAGAACCAGCCGGTGTGGGCAAAATAGCGGGTGCCCCTTTGCCCAGGTTGAATGTAAGGTGCGAGAAGCCCTCCAGGCAGCGATGTGCAGCAGGTAGTGGTGGGTCTGGGAGATGGACACCCAGCCACTGTGGCTTAAGGGCCACATGGGAACCACTTTGATTCCAGGTGAAAACAATGAGGGCGAGGAACAACCAGGTATGAATCCAGGTCTGCTCTCAGTGGGGTGCCTTCTCACCAAGGAGCCAAGATTTAAAGCAAGGGGGACGCAAAAACCAATGTCACAAGGGAGGCAAAGTATGTGCTGATTTTAGAGAAAATAGAAAGTCACAGATTTCAAAGCAAGGAAGTGACAGATCAGAGCCTATCCTTTGGACAATCACTGTGCTGGCCAGAGACTGAGACACTGGAGGCCAAGGGACAAATTAGGAGGCCTTGTAATGGCTCAGACAAGAGATGAGTGGGGAGATAGCAGACAGGAGCTCACATGGGGAGAGGGGAGATTTCTGTCCTTAAGAATAACCTTGTAAATCAGTGCTATTAAATGTAAGTGCAAATGCACCTCATCGAAGGGGGAGGGGTGCAGGCCACCAAGGCCTTCTCAGCCCCCAGGGCTCAGCTCTCATTCAGATGAGAGTTAGGGGCCTCGGGGTCCTGGGCATGGTCCTCGGGGTCCCTGGATGCCTTGAGCAACCTGGTTAGGTAAGACAGAAACGGCAGGCCCGCACAAACCCTGAGCTGCCTTCCTGGTGGCTGTGACCTTTGGCAAATTATTTCACCTCTCTGGTCCTTCATTTCCTTACCATGAAACTGCACACTCAGGAAATGTGGCAGTTTCCTCACTCCTTTTCATCTGTCACCTGGAAACGAGGGTGCCTGACCTCTACCTCCCAGAAAGTGAGGACAATGGGCTAGAGGATAGGAGGGAGCTTAGGAACTGGAAAAATGATGAAGGAGAAAGCAAACTCTTCAAAGTTAGAAGGGCCATAACAACGGGAGGCACCGGATGTTTTCCTAGGGAAGCTCCGCCTTTTGTTAATTGCCGCCGCTGGCTGTAAAACGATGTGTGCGTTGGGCATCTGTTGGGGCTGGGGAGTGTGAGTGTCGAAAGCAGGTGGGGGAAGACGGAGGAACATTCCAGGCCTATCGGGTGTGGGGCTTACCACCCAGCGCCAACTCGAGTGTAGGAAGGTCACGAGGCCCATGTGACCGAATGAGAAGGGCCTGGGTTACCCGCTCTCCCTCCCCACCTGCCTCCGCGAAACAGCTTGAGATAGGGGTGTAGAGGCATTTGGGAAAGTCACCCCTGGGCCCATAAGGGAGGCTTGTCCCGGCTCCAGCATGTGTCGGCCCCTTGGAGGACTGGGATGGAGGAAGCTGGTCCTGAGACAGGGCCTTGCACGGGGCCCTCCAGGTGTTCCCTCTGTGGCCTTGACCTCCAGGGAGCCAGCTGGTCAGCCTGTCCACATCCCCCTACACAGTGGACATTTCGGTTAGCTGTGTTTTCCCCAAACAAGCTTATACAATTAGTTTCTTCTTGTTTCCTAAATTATTTTTGCCACTGCTAATTATTTCGCACTCCATATACAAGAGTTATTGGGGTGGGTAATGGGAGGCAAGGGATCACTTCGCAGAAACATCTCGGGCTCCAAGACGTACAGGCAACTTTGATTTGTTTTTCTGCTTAGCCGCCCGCCTGAGAGAAGGAACAGAGAACGCTGTGAGAACAGAGGGGTGGTGTTGGGTGTGGAGGGGAGGGGGAGACACAGACGTGGGCTGAGGCTTTGAAAGGTGCTGCCTGCCCACAGCCAAAAAGGGGACACCTGCCGACGTGGCCCAGGCCACAGCCCTGCTGTCCCATGGAGAGGTTGAGCCCCAGGGCAGCTCAGGTAGGGCTGTGTAACCCAGAGGAATACCTTTGCTCAGTGGTGTCACAAAACAGACAGGTGTGGGGCCTGGCACTGCGCTGGGAGCTTCACATATGTCAAAACAGGCCTCTGTGGATCCCACTGTACAATTTGGAAAGTAGGGCTCAGAGAGGTTAAGGAGCTCACCTGGGATCACACAGCCAGGAAGTGGTAGAACCCGGAGAGGAACCAGGTTTGTCTGATGCCAAAACCCACGCCTCTGATTGCTCTGCTCCCCTGCCTGCCACTGGGGCACTCTTTATTTCCAAGGACGCTCCATGGGGGTGCTTCCCTGGGAGGAGGACCTCGCCCCCATAGTCGCCCCTAGCCAGGGCAGATGTACCCGTTGCCACACTCCCCATGATGGGTGTGCCCCTTTCAGCCTTGCTCTGCTCGAGGGAAGTTAGGATTTTACTGAAGGAGATTAACCAGGAATCTAAGTGGGAAAGCAAAGTTAGGAAATATAAGAGCTGTTGAAAGGAAGTGCGGAGCCCAGAGGCCTTCCTGACACTGCGAGTCAGCCTGGCTGGCCCCTGTCATCAGGCTTAAGGGCCTCAGCCAGGTGAAGCCACTCAGACTTAAGCTGTGTGAGGATCTCACTTCCTTATAGGACAGCTGGCTCCCTTCTTTCCTTGACCAGGGACCCCCAAGGCCTTCCCTCACCTCACCAGGCTCAACCTGGGTGGCCCTTGGTGGAGGACTAGTGCTCTGCTGGCCCCAGGCCTGGGGATGACCAGTCTCACGTGCCCTCAAGGTGTCTTCACTCAGGCCTACCCCACTCTAGTCTCATATCTTGGGGCTCTCTACATCTTTCTCTCTCTCTCTCTCTCTCTCTCTCTCTCTCTCTCTCTC
>NW_017731386.1:4393676-4426951 GCF_001890085.2 Hipposideros armiger
AGAACCAATGAACTAAGTGAGACAATATGTACAAAGTGCTCAGTGAAGTCCCTGGCACACAGGAAGTGATTCATCGTGCTAAGGATGACTAGTATTACCTACTTACTAAGAGCTGATGCTGAACGAGGGGGCACTTACTTACTCAGGCACTGTTTGAGCACCTGGCATCTATGTTCTCATTTAACCCCCAGTAGCCCAGCTAGGTAAGTGCTGTTAGTCTCCTGTTTTACAGGTGAGGAAACAGGGAGAAAGTGGCTAAGAAATCTGCCCCAAGCCGCCCAGCTAAAAGGTAACAGAGCCAAGCAGCGTGCCAGTCTCATTCTTGCCCACAGCCCTGCACCTCTTAAAATGGAAGGGGCTGCAGAGATGAGCTCATCCAATGCCACTCCCCTCCCCAGGAATAAGGCCACAGGCACCCAAAGCAAGAAGGATGCTTGAACCTGAGCAGAAACGCATTTTCTTGATTTCTCTCTTAAGAGAGGGCTCTTCCAGGGACTCGTCTCCCCTTACCATTCTTCCAGCCTTGGTGCGAGCCCTCCCTGAGTCTGGCTGCTTCTCACTAGAGAGGGATGCTGACCTCTGGCCTCACTCATCCACCCTGGGTGGGGGTGGTGCAGGAGAGTCTGGGGTGAGCAAGAAATAGGGTGCCCAGAACAGGAGCCTCAACAGAGAAAGCTGATATCCAAGCAGCTCTGTCCTTTCTGTCGCCATCTCCTTTGACACTCACACCACACACCCAGGTAATGGGGCTGGTGAACATTTGATGGATGGAGAAACTAAGACCCAGAGAAGTGAAGGGACTCACAAATCTTGGTGGCAGAGGTGGCACTAGATCCCTTTTAATAACTTTAGAAGCACGCCCCATCCTGGGGGCATGGGGCAGAAAACGTACGTTGAGGTACCTGGGAGAGGTCACTTGTGGGCTGGAGTCCTGGCGTGGGGTGTCCCTGGGCACACAGCTAGGCACAGGATGCAGAGGGGGCTCTGCTAAGGGAGGGAGCAGTGCTTCCGCTGACTGGGCAAGGTTCTTACAGCAGGTCATGACCGCCAGCAGACTCTGAGGGCTCTGTTGGCTGGAGTGCCCGGACCTGGACAATGTCCAGTGGTCAGAAGCACTTGTTGGGCCTGCCCTGGGCCTTGAGAAACCTCGGGGCAAATTCTCCTGCCCTTTGGATGCAAGCACTCCTAGAATGGGGGCTGAACGCCCAGTCCTGGGCTAACTTTTGAGGCAGAGCTGGGCAGAAGCAGGCACTGCCCAGAACCATCCCAGGGGAGCCAGGAGGGAGACCCCAGGGTCTGAGCTTTTGGACACAGACCCATGTATTTAAACCCCAGCCCTGCCTCTTCCTAGGTAGTGAGTGGGCAGGAGCGTCTTACCTGACCCCTCTGAGCTCAAGCTTGTCCTCAGCGAAATGGAGGAGACGGCATCGCATCTACCTCGCAGGTGCGTGGTGAGGCACCCTCCAGGACTTGGTGCTGTGAGACCCCATTCCCTCAAGTACTCGCCCCTTCCTTGGCAACTGATGAGCCGACTCCAAGGAGACAAGGGGATAGAGCAGCCCCCATGGCTGGGTACCGGGCACAGTGCTCCGGATTTCAGAATGGAAGGATTGGTGCTACCTAGAGAGGTCAGGAGGTGCTGGCTGATGACGCGTGAGAATTCGCAGGCAGAAAGGTAGAAAAAGGCCATCCTCGGTGAGGGGAGACCAAACCAGCTAGGCATGGGCCCACAGGAGTGTGAAGGACGCTCGAGTGGGGGAAGAGGAGAGGCCACGGGGCTGCCTCTGCTGCCCAGCAGTGCCCAGCAGTGCAATGGGGACCCTGGCCAACTTCAAGCAGCCAAGAACAGGTACTAGCTTTGTGGGTGGCCTGGCCCCTTCTCTGGGCCACTGCACTACCTTACCAGACACCCTGTGCCACCTTTCCCTCCAGCGCTGATTACACCCTTTCTGCAAAAATAAAGAACAGAAGGAAGAAAAGAAGTGGAACCCTCTCCTAGCCCCCTCCCGCCTTCCTATTCTCTGCGCGCCCCCCCCCCACCTCCTCCCACCTCCCTTGCTCTCTGTTGCTAAGTAGATGGTAGGTTTATTTGCGGCTGTCGGTTCCCAGTAGAAAAATTTCTTCTTGGAGAGCCGCCTGGATGGAAATGGCTTCAGCACCGATTTCATGGAGAAGGTCTGTGCAGTAATTAGTGTTCATGAGGGAGGAATTGGACTGGCAGGCTCCCAAGAAAACTACTCCCCAAAAGTTAGCTCGAGTCCAGAGGGCTACATCGAATTCAATTCCAGAGTGTGCCTCGCGATCGCTATATATAGACCCTCAGATGGAAACAGGCAGCACGGTGGCTAGAGGTTCATGGGGGACTGGTCGTGAGAGAAGAGGCAGCCTGCTTCCCGCTGCACCCCCGTGCATCTCCTCCCCTTCTTCCAGAACAGACACTTGGTGAGGGAGGAAAGGAAAGGAGACGGGGAGAGAGAGAGAGGGAGGTGGGCTAGCTCCGAGCTAGCCAACGCTGGAGTGCGTTTCTAGAGAGCACACTGTCTGCCCAGGCCACACTTGTGGGTCCCACACAGAGCAAGCTCACTCCAACCCCTAGGAATGACCACCTCTGCGTCTTTCTTCTCCTCCCCTCTGTCAAGACCCCAGGGGACACTCCCTGCCACCATAAGGGCCCACATCACCCATTCTGTCCCTGTTTCCCCAGGCCTCCCGTCCAAAGAGCCTCTCTGAGCCAGGCTCGGTGCCCCTGAGGTTCATTGTCCTATCTCTTTTCCCATCCGTTCCTCTCTTCTCTCCCCAGGCCAGATCTGGGCACAGAGCAGGCAATCCCTGGACACTTAGTGAAAGAACTGAGGGCAGCGTGCCTCAGAGACCCACCAGGGGTAGAGGGGCTGTACCGTGCCCCTCCTTCAGGCTGAAGGAGGACCGAGCAGAAGCAGGATCAGAATCCAGCGCTCTGAATCTTCCTTCCCATTTTTATTCCTGGGGATTTTGCCAACGCCAGTCTGCTACTCAGGTCGGGATTTTACAGACAAGGAAGCCGGGGTCCCCAGAAAGTCAGGGGTTTGCCCGAAGGGCTCTATCCTGGTCTCTGATCCAAGCTGCAGCTTCCAGCCCAGTATCTTTTCACACCTCCGTGCTATGGGGCCTTTGCACCTAGGGTCTCCTTCTGTCTGCCTCCCTGTCACTCTAGTCCTGGACCCTCTGCTCACAGCTAGCCTGGCCTCTCTCGTACTTACCACTGGGGACCTCTAAGGTCAGTTCTGTACTTCACAGAGTGTGGTACCTCTCTGTGAAGTACAGAACTGACCTTAGAGGTCAGTGAAGAGGCCTCTGTGCTCAGCCCCAGATGAGGACCACAGCTGCCTAGGGGTGGAAATGCCAGGGGAGAGGGCCAGCGGCCATACCTTCTACCCACCCCACCCCTCAGCTCTCCCCTTCCGGGCCTCAGCTCCCCCAGCTGGCCTTCCTGACTGACTGTGCCCATGGAATAGAGTCAGCTCAGCCAAGACAAAGAAAAGGTTTAAAGGAAATGTCTAGGAAGCCGAGAGAAAGAATAAAGCCTGAGGATACAAATACCGAGACACAGCCAGCTGCTCGAGAGAGACCCATCATGGAGGTGATAACAACAGGCCTCAGGTTGGCTCTACCTGGCACAGCTCACTGAGCCCTGGCCCTGGGTCCCCACAAAGCCCCCTCTCAGCCCACTCCTTCCCACCCCCAAACCCTGTCAAGGACAGTGAGAACAGAGACTAGAACCACACACGCCTCTAAAACATGTGAGCATTTCAGTCCCATGCCTCCCTCTCCCCCATCGCCAGCCCTGGCCACTGCCCACCATCCTCTCAGGCAGAGGCAGGGACACTGGCTGGACTCGGCCCCCACCTGCTCAAGTGAGTCTGTTCTTCCTGTTCCCTTCCATTTGGTGCAAAGCCTTGGAGACACACCTCCATCTGTTGACTCAGTCTGCTTCCTACACGGTTCATCTGGGGCCCTCCATGCTGACCACCTAACATCTGCGTGCTCTCTCCTCCTCGGGCTGCACTTGGCTCCCCAGCCCTCTCAGAGACTCGTTCTCCTCACTCAACCCAGGAAGCCAGGCAGTGGACCTCAGCTCTGATTCTCCCACTGACCAGCTCTGTGCTCTTGGGATGATCTCTTCACCTTGACCTGCAGACACTTCCCCTTCCTTCGCTGTAAAAGAAGAGTATACATTTCCTTGCCGTCCCCCCGTCCTGCCACTCACCCACTCACGGGCGAATGTGTGCTAGGACCCACTTTGTGCCAGGACTGTGCTGGGTGTTGGGGACATAGACTCATAGGCAGGGCTATGAAACCCATTTTACAGACAAGGAAACTGAGGTCCAGAGAGACCCACTGACTTGTTCTAAGCTATGGTTGACCTGTCAAGAGACTGCCTTCAGTGGGCATTCTAATGACCAAAGTGTCCATACCTCATCTGTGCTTCCTGTCACCACACCAGGCCCTATGTCAGGAGCAGGGCATACACGGATCCCGGGCAGATAGGGCTGGCCCTGCAGTTCTGGAGCTCACTGGGTCCTCTCTAGAAGTCAGCGAGCGACATGGGTGAGAGTGTTCCGTCCACGTGCATTCCCTCCCCACCCTTGCAGGGGCTTCCCATCCCTCCCAGGCTGTCCCATCACAGGGCTGCCAGGGGCCTGCACTGCTCTGGAGTGAGACACCCCCAGCTTTCCATCTCCCCGACCTTCCTTCTCAGCCCACATCTCCAGGTCTTGACAATTCCTCTCACAAAAGGAACGATTGATACAGAGGTGCGTCTTTAAGGAGGTATGAAGTCAGCTCTTTGTCACTCAGGTCCCTGCCAGCTCATTACTGCCTCCTGTCATTAGCATATTAGATACCTGAGGTAAAACAAAACATACTTGCATCTTAGACTCTCAATGCAAACCACCAGTTCTCTGAGCTTCCAGTGTGCTGGCCTGTGCTGCAACAGGAAATACACACCGGGTCCCGGTCCATGTGGGTATGTATGGTTGAGGGTGGGGGGGTGTAATCAAGTGAATGTGCAGGCCCCATGCAAGGGAAGCAGACAACACCAGATAGCATAAATGCCAAAGCTATTTTTCACCCTCTAGGGAACCTTTCGCGTCATATCACAACTGCTGCTACTGACAACAGTAGCAACAGTAACCCTCCCATTAATTATGTGCCAGGCACCCTACTGGATGCCCATGACCTCATCAGGTAAATGTCCTTATCCCCACTTCCCAGGTAAGGAACCTGAGGGCTACACAAACGACCCAACCTACCCGGAGGCTTCCAGAACAGGGCAGAAGCAGGCCCACCTCCCTCCGAGGTGGCAGGCCTTTCCCAGGACTCCACACACTCTGCTGATGGTAACAATCAGGCCACAGGATTAAATGGCTTTCCCAGAGGTGCCAGCTGGCTGGGGACTGAAACCAGGGGGTCCGATGTGACTGTCATTTAGGGATGGAAAAAACAGTGTATCCTGGAGCAGTCAGGGTGGAGCTTAAATAGGTAGACAAGAGAGAATATAGGGTTCCAGCCCTGAGACAAAAAAAAAGAAAGAAAAGAGGAGGGAGGGAGACAGGGAGGGGGAGAGAGAGAGAAGGAGAGAGAGGGAGGGAAAAAAGAAAGAAGAAAAAAGGGAAGGAATGAAGGGAGAAAATGGGGGAATGAAAGGAGAGGAAAAAGAAAGGAAGAACAGGCAAGGGAGAAAGCCAAAGACAGGTGTTTAAGGAGGTGTCTAGCAGAGCTCTAATGAGGATGGGACAGTGCTCAGCGCTGGCACGGGCTCCAGCCTTCTGAACCACTCTAGGGGCCCCAAACTCACCCTATAGCCCACACCTCTTTGTCTTTGCACATGTAGAGCCCTTTCCCCAGCATGTCCTTCCATTGAGGCCACTCTGGGTTGAAAACTCACTCAGGTGGCCCTGCATTGATGCCCTCCATCCCCTTACCCCTCGCACACCCCGGAGGCAGAGTTGAGAATCCTCTTCCTTGAGGTGGCAGAGCCCATGGTTAAGGCCATGGACTCTGCAGGCAGCCTGCCTGGACTCACAGCCCAGCTGTAGCATGGACCTGGCCACAAGACCTTGGGCAAGTCTTTCATCTTTGAGTGCCTCAATTTCCTCATCTGTAAAAGTACTATTTTATAGCCTGTAATAGTACTATTTTATAGTTATTGTATTAAGTGATTCAATACATGCAAAGCACTCAGAACAATGCCCAACATATAACCAAATATCAGTTAGTGTTTGCTGTTATCATTTGTGCCACCGATGAGCCCGGAACAAGCTTCCACTTGGTAGGTATGCTTGTTGCGTGCATATCACCTGGCCTTGCAAGTGTGTTTATCTAGGTTCTACTTTAAAGCAGTGGGGTATGTCTTTCATCATCTGGCAAATGGAGGGCTCAATACATGGTTGTGGAATGAATTAATGAACGAATGAATGAAGCACCTTTTGCTCCATCCATAGGTATTCTTTCCCATCCCAGTCACACAATTTGAGTCTTGTGTACCCGTCAAAGAATTAGTTCAATCTTCTTTCTTGATGGGCTCTGTAGGCATGTGGGTGGGTCCCTGGGAAGAGAAGAAATCAAGCTAAACACAGGCTTTGTTCCCCCCACCCCCCTCCACCCCCATAGGTCACCCTCCCCATTTGCCAACTGCCTCTTGCCCACCTTGGGCACTCTGAAGAGCTGCTATGAATGAAGGGTGACTGTGAGTGGCTGTGGAGCTTCCTAGGATTGGGGCCAGCTGACTCTAAAACAAAAGCCAGAGCCCCTACCCCTCCTAAAATGTGAATGATACCTGATACCTTGGCTAGGCTTGGAAGCGCTCCAAGGATTAACTCCCCAAGGCTAGCGTCCCAGTCCCATTTCCTGACTACTTCTTTGCCTCAGCCCTCAGGTTAAATATTGCTAAATGCCTGTGATTGAACCTATCTTATTGATGTTGGGTGAAGCCCAATACCCAGCCAGAACAGTGGCTTAAGTGGCCAAGATCATGAGGGAAAGACACTGTCTACAACAGCTAGACCGCGGCCTGCCAGGACTGTGTGAGATTGTTCTTCTGCTTTTAAAAAGAAAATCACATTTTCCAAACATTGATCCTGTAATATGGGGCTCCTGGCTATTGGTCTTTTCAAAATAACCTGTCTTGGATGCTGAGGTTGGAATTTCTTGGTTGGTGTGCTTTTATTTTTATTTATTTATTTTTTTTCTTTAAGTGAATTAGGGCCTGTTAGGAGCCAGAGGAGAGAGGCAAGATTAATTCACCTCACCCGGCAGGTCCTGGGTGCCTCTGTGCAATCAAAGGGGGACGCATGCCCTCCCCTCCTGAGGCTGAGCAGCTCAACTGCTCTTGTGAGGCTCCCCTCCTGGGGCTCAGTCTGGGATGTGAGAAGGAGGCATGGCCTCATGGGCTGTGGTCTAGTTGGGGAGACAATGGGTCCCACCTATGAAAACAACAGCAAACTCTGCTCAACCAAGCACTCATTTACATGGTTCAAACACTTGGATGTGGAAGGACTGGTTGGAAGGAGAGTCAGTGAGGGCTGGGCAGCTGGGGAGGGCTCCGAAGGTAGGAGGGTCCAGGAGAGGACCCAGCAGCAGGGAAGGCATTCCAGTGGGTGGAGGAGACTGAGCGAAGGCTTAGAGGTGATATGGAAACACACTGTGGGGGCGTGTGGTTCACTGTGACTGAGATGAGAGACAAAGATGTTTCAGTCTCCTGTCTTGTGGGTGTGATGTCTTCTCCTTTCATGGGAGAAAGGAGCCAGGGAGGCTGACTCCCACTCTCAAGGACATCATGAGGGCAGAGAGCTTCCCTGAGGATATGCCAGGGACAGTGTCAGGGTGGGGGTGGGGGCTTCAGGGACATGCCCAGGAGGGATTCCTCCACACATCTCCCTGCGTGGGGAGGGGATCCTACTGGGGGAAATGACCCCCACCTCAGTGTAGCCAGTGTCACCACCATGGAGAGCTCCAACAAGGGGAATTCTATGCAACTCAACTGTTTACTGAGCTCCCTGTGTGGACACAAGACCCACACACAGCCCACCAAATTCTGGGGGCCTCTGGGGGCTCAGATCCTGCATCGTGTCACCCCCAAACACTGAGGAATCCAGTATGTCTAGCTCAGGATCAACAGTGTGGCTGAAGTCAGTCAGCAAGGCTCTGCAGTTCCAGCCAGATGGGCAGAGAGTGAAAGGCAACTGAGGGCAGGCATGAAGATGGGCAAACCAGAGGGCGGGAGGTGGGTTCCCTCCCAGACTGACTGAGATGGCCTTGCTTTCTCAGAGGCCCTGCCTGTTGCCCATCTCCCGCAGCTTAGCAATGGGCTGAGGGGGCCCCTGAGAGCCCCTTCCAGCGTGGAGCTCAGTGAGCCAGGGGTCCATTCCCACGGAGTCCTGCCAGGCTTCTCGGCAGGTACACCCTGTTCTGAGAAAATTCAAAATGGGAAGATCTAAACTCCCTGACCAAGTTAATTAGAAGGGAACACAGGTCAGTTTCTCAGCTCTCGCACTTAGCCTCTTGTTCATGTGAATAACGAATGCCCCCATGCATTTTAAATCCAGTCTGGATGCTCAGACAGACCCCTCTGCAGAGGAGCCTGACTTTGATTGACATTGGACAGGGCACCAGGGGCAGAGGGAGGTCAGGTGTGTGTGGCCCAGTGAGACCCCAGAGACCTTGGCTGACTCCACCTGGGTCCTTGTAGGAAGAGAATGAGGTCAGCCCTGAGTCCCTGACCCCATGGGGTGGGGTATGGAGGGAGGACATTTCCCACCCAGGGCGCCCAGGGACCCCACTAACACTGCCCTAGGACACTGCCCAGGACCTCTGGAGGGGGTGACAGGACCTCAGCCCCAAACCAGCCTACTGGGGCCTCAGGTGTCTCCACCAAGGCAATTCACACAGGCTTTCCCCCTTGTCCAATGCTGACAACATCTTCCTGGCCTACTCTGAGGTATAAAAATGATGAGCTCATGGGCGGGACAGCACTTGGGCAAGTGAAAGGCCTCTGCACAAATGAAAGGGGGTACTTCTTGCTGACCTGGGTACCAGCAGTTGCTGCCAGCCCAGAGCAGGGGCTCAGGGGCAGCTCCTTGGCTGTGGGAACAGCACATGTGTCGGCGTAGTAGGTTTGATGGTCCCCATGGACTGGGCCTTAGAAAGGCTGACATCTTCCCTGTGCCAGCCCCCACCCTGAGCCTCATGGGCCCGTCAGCCCTAGCCACAGACCCAGTGCTCTTTGCTGAGAAAGGGGAGAGGCCATCAATACGTTGTGTCCACTTTTTGTCCTTTTTCACAGAGCCATAAAGATGTCGCAGCAGACACCAGACATGTAATTCTCCAGTGCTGAGGGTGTAAACAAGGGCAAGCGGCGGGGACAGACACTTGGCAGAGGCCCGCCCACTGGTCCTGTCATCCTCCGAGGTGCAGAGCCAATGAGGTCCCTCATTCTGCTTACCGACTGGGCCCTACTCTGTGCCCAGCAGGAAGACAAAGACAGGGCTGCTCCCTGGGGGTTCCCAGTCTAGGTCTGGAGAGGTCCAGACCCCCAGCTCTGTGCCCATCTCTGTCTTATGGCCGCAAAGAGCAGGAGGGAGGAGAGAAGTTCAAGACACATTAGAGTCACAGTGAGCCAGTCCAGTTTGCCGTATCCTACAACTGGGTTTAATTCTGAGAAACGCTTGAATGGCCGCCATGCCCTCCCTCTGGAGTTTCTGGTTTAATGAGAGCTGACGCAGGGGGGCAGTGCTCAGCCCGAAAGCAGGGTGCTGGCCGGGGGTGGGGTTTCAGAACTGGAGGGTCCTGAGGAGGGGAGCTGGCCAGCAGCCTTGAATCAGTGGCTGAGGGCGCCATCCATCTCCCCCTCCTGCCAGCAGCCCCATCATCCCCTGGGCCTCCTCTAGGAAGATGGATGTCTCCTGCCACCCCCTGTGGCCTAAGCCTACGGGTGGACTTCCCAGCCCCTCTCCACACTCCCTGCTTTCCCTGCAGCCAGCCATCCTTCCCAAGCCTTTCAGCTCACTGTCACCCAGCCAAGGGCCGAGTGCAGTGTAGCAAGCACTGCATTCAATGATGTCTGTCACTGGAGGGAGAAGGGGACTGTGGGGTAAGCAGCTTTTATGTAATAGTAGACTATATCCATGTGGGCAAACACACGTAAATGCTAGGTAGACAAAGACGACGTGTGTTCTAGCTGCCAAATGGGAGAGGGTTTTCAGGGATGTTGGGGTTGGTGTAGTCGGGGAAGGCTTTCTGGAGGAGGAGGGGAGGCTTAGTCACCCCTAGAAGGATATGTGGGCTCCAAAGGAGGGAAGCATGATGAAAGCATCAGGGGAAAGGGTGCTGTTCTTAGGCTGGCGTGTCCTCCCTGGAGGTGAAGGAACAAGAGGACGTCTGGGCCCTGTGCTGTGGGCGGGCAAGCACGGCCCCTCTCCTAGGGAGAGAAATCAGCTGGAATTGTTGGGATGCCAGCAGGGAGCATTCATGGGGGGAAAGGAGGAGAGAGGGAGTGAGGTCCAGGTGGAAAGGACTGGGGGGACTGGCAAGGCCGGAACAGATCCTGGAAAGATGGCAGGAGGGCCGCCCAACGTCTGGGCACCGGGAAAGAGGCAGAGACAGGGGCACGGCCGCGTGGTTTCATTCTCTATCTGTTGCCAAGCCCTGCTGAGCCCAAGGGCCCATTCCCAAGGAGCTCGCGGGTTAGAAGGGGGCAGTGGTCAAGGGCATGCCCTTACAGGAATCCACGGAAGGGGAGACCATGCTGACTGAAGTAGGTATTTAGGGCCTCACTGAAGAGCAAGACCCAAGAGGTGGGTCTTGAAAGAGGTGCCAACCTGGGGCAGGCACAGAGGTGGGAGGACATTTCCAGAGGAAGAGCTTGTACATAAGAAACTCTCTGCAGCTGTCTCTGCCGCGCGTGCAGGGAGGAGACCTCTGCTCCCGAGGCACCAGAGACGCTGCCCTTGTCCACCCAGGCCATGGGTGACAGCGGCTGGATGTGAGGACAGACATGGCCTCAGGACACCAGTAGCCCTCTTTCCAGGGAGACTGGAGGAGTTCCCTCTCTCTACCCATCCCCCCCAGAGATTCTGCCTCAGTTTCTCTGCAGGGTCCTCCAAGTGATTCTCAGGTGCAGCCTGGGGTGAGAACCACTCAGGAAAGATGCACTGAGGGTGGGATTTCAGGCACCGTGACAGGTCCGTGGGCTGGAGATTTGGAGCGGGGAGTGGGAGGGGGGAATCCCCCTAAGGAGATCACATTGAACAGGGAGGCCCTCCTGGACCTGTGGTTCTGGCGGGTGGGTGGGTTTCCTGCTCCCTTCCCGTCCTCCACCCCAGTCCCACTTCCCATCTCCCTCCCACTTCCTCCAGGCCAGCCAAGTGACTGGCCTGAAGGATCCGATGTTTTATTAAAGTCCAGATCTCCCCATTCTAGAGCCACCTTCGTCTGGCTAATTCTGTAATTCAGTTAGTAGGAAGCCAAGGCCTGGCTGGGGTGGGAGGTGGGAACACACAAGAAGCCTTACCCTCCGCGATGATTACACCTCAGGCTTCAGCCCTGTTCAGAGTTGGGCAGGAAATTGTACTTCCTTCACTTCACAATGACAAGGGCCTTTTGTACCCGTTCACAGGGGCTTTGTAAATGACTGCATCTCTGTGCAATTAATTCTGCTGTGCTGTGTTTTTCCCCCACGTGGGAGAAGGCACCCGCCCACCTTCTCAGGAATCAACAATGCCCCTTGCACCGTCTTCCGCAGGCTGCCCTGCTGGAGAAGGGTGTCTGCCACCGTGCCTACACCCCAGCCTGGCAACACCCACTCTGCCTGCCACCCCCTGGCTGTTAACCTCTCCTGGCCACACCCTCCTCCTCTGTTCCTTTACTCCTCTGCCCCCAGTGCTTCCCGCTCTCTGTTCAGTGTCCCAGTCACGGGCGGGTCTCCTTCTGCCATCCCCACTGGGTTCTCTTGGTCTCTGGGCCCTCAGACATCTGAGCTAGAAGCTCAGCTCTCCGTTTAGAAGTCATTGTCTCCACCCTCACAGAGCTGACAGTCTGTTCAGAGACACAAGACAGGAAACTGACAAATAAGAATGGTGAGTGGGAAAAGGCTGAATGGCAGCATAATGAAATGTGAGTGCTGGCCAGTGTTCAGTGCACACAGTAGAACCGAGAGCAGCAGCGGAGAGGCAGGTCCATGTAGGCCAGAGGGATGGGCGTGGGGGTCCGACTCAGGCAGGCAGCCCAGGTGACCAGTTGCTGATAGCAGCACTGTGGTGTGACTTCTTTCTAAGTCTGACATCTCTTGGCCCCCACTTCCACTCCTGATGATTTCCAAAGTTCATTCCTGCCCTGCCAGGCTGAAGTTCTCGTCTGCTCAAGTCCATGATTCAGGAGGGGTTGACAAAGAAAGCGCTGACCCTGAAGGGTGGGAGACTGAGGTGATGAGCTGGTGCTGGGGAGAAGCATCCAAGACAGTGGATGAAAGAGATAGGAGCTCAGGGGCGAGGTCATACCTCACTCAGACATTCCGGAGTCACTTCTGCAGCTTCTCCCCTCATATCCTGCCATCAGCGTCACGCAGCTAGCTGATAGGGCCCAAGGAGAATGGGAGGGCGGAGATGGGGAGGCCCTATGCGCCATCATGGATTCCACGCCCTAAACGTCAAATTCCGTGACTCCAGGCCACAGGACCAAAATGAATGCCATTTATAGCTTGCTGGGAAGAGAGAACCTGTTTCAGCTCCCAGAGCTCAGAGGAGGCTTTCAGGCAAGGACATAGCAGGACCCACCCATGATAATTTCCCTCAGGAAGAATTTGCCAGGAAGCTGATGTCCAATGATCTTTGTCTCTTCAGAGCAGGCTATAGGTCCTGCATCCTGTCTGGCTTACTCATTTTCACCTCCCCCCTTTCATTCCATCCTCTTTCAGCAAAGATTTTTTTATCTTTAAAGCTAATTTTGCAAGTGATAGATAAATACATTCTGCATCCAAGTGTATCACAAAACATGAAATGTTAAAGTCGTGGGAGACACCCCCCAGCCCCCACACTCCCTGTTTCAGCTCGGCATGACCCTTCTAGATTTTGTGCTATGGTACAAATACAGAGTTGAGTGCATATGGAACTATTGGAATATGTCTCCATTATATATACATGTCATATGTGATTTCACAATCTGCTTTTCCCATCTGACAATGTGTCTTTCCATGTTGGTACATAAAAGACCATTTCATCTTTTAAACTGCTGTAGAGTATCCCACAGCTGAAATAGAAAGATATCCCTGCACTGAGGGACCTTTAGATGGTTTTCATTTTTGTAATTCCAAACAACCACAGTGGACCCTTGCTCGCTCCTCTGTGGGTGTAAGTACGGGTGTATTTGTAGGGTTAGCCCAGGGAAGGGAACTGCTGGGCCTGAAGGAAGGGAGAGAATTCTGTGTCACCAGGGCAGTCCCCAGAAAGGGTGCTTCCTTGTCAGACCTCCTCAGACCTCCAGGTTCAGAGCCTGGCGCTAGCCTTCTCTTCCGTAGTGTCTCGTATGGGTACGCAGCTGCTCCCTGAGAGAATCCCGTTCCCCAGCTAGACTGGGAGTTCCCAAGGGGCCTCACTGGGTATGTCTCTGGGGACATCTCAGCACATCACCAGGAGAGTGAGCTTGACAGATTTAGTGACTGCTGAGCTGTGGCCCCCTGCACCACCCTCACAGCTCAGAGCCCCCTCCTCAGCCCCCTCCTCAGCTCAGGAGCAGCAATGAGTGACAGGAAAGTTAAAGCTAGCTTTTCAGGGTGGGGGTTCTCTGTGCACCACCCACTGTCCCTACCTGAGAGGCCAGTGAGTGTCCAATGGGTGAGGCTTGGGTACCCCCTGGCCACCCTGAGCCCTCACCTTGGCCTTCACCCCATGCTCTGCAACACCTTGTGATGGGAGACTGTCCTCCTGAAGCCATCCCTTCCCCACCAAGCTGCCCTTCCCCCACAGCTCTGCCCTCCGCAAAGGAGCAGATGTGGTCCATTCATGCACGCCGGAGTCAGCGGTTAATAACTGCTTATCCGTATCTGCCTTTTTAAAGAGCCCTAGTGAGACAACTCATCTCTCGGGTAGACTGTCAGACACAGCATCAGGCGAGCTGAAGAGATGGTTTGAGAAGGCCCAGAGGGTGTAGCCCAGGTAGCCTCTTTGTAAGGCTGGCCTCTCCTGGCAGAGGAACAGACGGGCCTCCGCCTCGCTGACCTCTCTCTTCACAAGAGTGAATTTGTGCTTAACGCCGTACTCTGCAATTAGAGAGCTCTGCGGAGGTTGTTAATACTCATTGGCTATTAGATCTCCCCACAAGCCACTGAGGGGAATGACTGACCCCATTTATAGATGAGGAAACTGGGGTTCAGAGAAAGGAATCAGTAAGTGACCCCTGGTCCCAGCTTCCTGTTTGGAACGGCACATCAGCCTGTTCAGGGGACGATCGCCTCTGGCTGAGAGCTGGGGCGTGACAGTAACTGCACTGGCAGGCACTGGGAGAATGGGCTGGAGGAAGCCTTGGTGACAAGTGCCCTCCCAGCCTGCCTGGGCTGCCTACCAACTCTCGTGGGCAACCTCTGTCCCCTACCACTGTGGAAGCCCGTGTACCTCAGTGTCCTCGGGGCCTTGGACAGCTCCCAGCAGCCTCAGGGCAGCACTTCCATGTTCTCCTCACCTATTGGCCCCCTCCAAAATATCCGAGGTGTTTGGGATTCAATGCTCTTGACAAATATGTAATAAACTCCTGTCCCTGTTCTGGGCACTGAGGACTAACTAGGTACAGAACCTCATCTGAGCATGGGGAGACTGCCAATCAAGGAACAAATACACAATATTAATATGTCGGAGACGAGGGGTGCTAAAAAAAGAGTAAACAGGACAAGGGGTCAGAGAGTGTGCGTGTATTGGGGGGTGGATGAGTATGTTAAATGAGGCAGTCAGTAGAGGCACGTCTGAGGAGGTCACATTCGAGCAGAAACATGAGGGGAATGAAGGAGCCATGTAGATAAAGGGGCGGGGGTCATTCTGGGATGAGGGCGCAACCAGTGCAAAGGCCCTGAGACAGAGTGTACCTGGTGGGGCCAAGAAACAGGAAGAAGGCCAGGGGGGTGAACAAGGGGAAAAATGGAATGAGGTGAGATCAAGGGGTAGAGATGTCAGGGGAGGTTACACAGGTTCTGGGGGTCCCTTAAAGACTTTGGCTCAAAATGTAGCTGTGAGGTCTCTCAAAAACTGTGGCAGAAATTTCTGGAAGCTGGACAAAAGCAACAGATTCTTTTTTTTTTTCTTTCTGGAATCCTTTCCTTGTTATCCTGGGCGTGGAAATAATATGGTCGTTTTCCCTCCCACCTCCTCCCTCTCTCCTCCTCTGCCTCCTCTTCCCTCTCTTTCCTCTTTCTCTTGTTCCTTCTCCTCCCTCCTCCTCCCTCTCCAAACCTGCCCCTGACCTTGTCCCGAGCTGGCTTGCCTGCGTGCAGCTAGACAGTGGCTGCCTCCCAGTTGCAGGCGGGCACAGGCGGAGGACAAGGCCAGCGAGGGGACAAGAGGAACAAGGCCCCCAGAGAGGGAGGCAGCAGCACGAGGGACGACGTCACGGGGGCCTCTGACCGCTATTCATTTTAGTCCCCCATGTGTCTCCATCAATAACCGTCTGCTCTGACCAGAAGGGAGGAGCGGCAAGGGGGAGGAGGAGGGGTGATCCGGGGTCTGGATGGGGAAGGATGAGATGGAGTAGGAGAGAGACTCCTTGGCACTCACCGCTCCTCCCAGCCGTGAGCGGGAGTTGGAGGTAAGGAGGGCAGGGAGCCCACAGGGAGCTGAGAGTTTCTGTCTCCCAGCTTTCTCTCCCTGCTTCCTTCCTTCCGTTTCTGTGTCCCCCTCACACATAAGATTCCCTTCCAATATCCTCTCTGAAGCTAGCGGAGGAAGGGAGGCGGGACTCATTTCTACAATGGAAGAGGAGGAGGGTGGAGGAGTCAGGAACTGCAGAGGACACTGGAGAAATAAGAGGCCAGAGCAAGCCTGGTGACAAGGGCTGGTGTTGGCACCAGACTGGCACCACCAGCCTACAGGCCTCATGAAAAGAGGGCCTGGCCCATGCCACCAGACCTGGCACAGAACCTGACACACAGTGCACACTCAGGAAACAGTTGATAAGTGGCCGTAAGAATGACCAAATAGCCAGCTGTGGACAGTCAAGAAACGAGGATGGCTTGAGATGGACTAGACAAGTCAAGGAGGGCTGCCTGGAGGAGGTGGACCTTGATCAGATTCTTGAAAGATGGATAGGACTAAGAGAGGTAAAAATGGGGAGAGAGGCATACTAAGTGAGGGCAAAAGAAAGGGGGATGGTGATGGATACAAGTGGTTGGGAGGTCAGATAAGATAATGGGAGAGAGAATGAAACAAGGGAGGGAATGAAAATTGAAACAAGGGAAGTGGCCAGCCTTCAGAGCGGCTTCTCCAGGGCCATGAGTGGTTTTGGAAAGTCTGAAGCCACTGTGCCCCACAAGACTCAAGCCTGCTGTTGGCCAAAGTTGGCTTTTGGACTTTGCCTATGGTCCTGGGCCTTGCAGGCCTCCCAAGTCACACTCAGTCATGTTTGCAGGCAGAAGAAGAGGCCCCTGACACTGGACAGTTTGAGGGAACTCCCAGAAAGACTCCAATCAGCAAGTATGCTCTTTGCCTTGTCACTGTTCCTGAAAGGCTCGTGATAAAAAAGTCACTCTTCGAGTTAGGCACAGTGCTCTGTGAAATCCAGATTCCCTGGTGAGGCAGTGTCAGAATCTCAAGGGGAAAACCGGACTGAACTTTGGAGACCACTTGGTCAACTCTCTCAGTTCACACACATGAGAAGACTGACGCATGGCAGGAGATGTGATTTGCAAGGGGCAGGGTCACCCAAGATGAAAGGTCAAGAGTTGGCCTCTGATCCAGCCTTGCACATTGGTGGGCTGGATATGCCCAAGGAGCCCTCTGACTGGGAGGGGTGTGAAAATATCACTGCAAATGTGGCACTGGGTTGGGGCAGGGGATACATGGGCAGCCCCATTCATTTTATTAGGACAGCCTGGCCTGGGGTCCTCTTTACAGATGGAGCCTTTATTTGGAAAGCCCAGAGTCCCTCCATCATCCCTAATGAAGCATCCGGCGGCACTCTTAAAGGGGCCAGAACAAGAGTTCATAGTCAAGCATGACTAGAGGTGCTGGGGGTTAGGGGTGGAAATGCCCCTTAAGGGAGGTATTGGGGCTGGAGCTGAAACAGGCAAAACAGCACCCGGAAGGAGGGAGGAAGGGAGGAAGGGAGGGAGAGAGGTTGGAAGGGAGAGGGCAGAGGCACCTGAGGCACGGGGCACGGGGACAGGAAGAGACCCGCGGGGAGAGGGGGCGTGGAGGGGGGAAGATGCAGGGTGGGGAGACTTCGCCGAGGGAGCAAAACAGAACAGCAACGCGAAGGACGAGAAGCAGACAGAGGAAAACGGAGAGGCAGGAAGACTCGAGTAGTGTGTCCAGGAGAGAAAGAGAGGTGGGGAGAGGGACCAAGAGCAGGAAGGGGCTGGTGACTGGAGGCGGCGGGAGGGCGCGTCGGCGGCCCGGGGGCGCCCCACTGACCCTCTCGGCACTTGCTTCCTTCCCTAGGCTGCGCTTTCCTCACCTACTGCGAGCGTGAGTCAGCGCTGAAGGCCCAGAGCGCGCTGCACGAGCAGAAGACGCTGCCCGGGGTAAGTGGCGCCCGCCGAGGCGCAAGCGACAGACGCGCCGACAGGGGGCGACTTCGGGAGGCCGGGCGGCGATGCGGCCGGCGGGGGGGCACGAGCCGGGGCGCGCGCTGCCTGCCTTCGCTCTGGAGCTCGCACAGCCCCTCGCGCCCCCAAAGCAGCAAGGCGCCGGGCGGCGGCGGCGGGGGCCGGTAGGCGCGGAGCTCAGACCTCGCCAGGAGGCCCCCCGCACTCCGCCGTCCAGGCCCAACGAAATCCCAGGCGAGGGGCGAACTTGGCCACGGCCACAAAGCTCCAGCGGGGCTCCTCCCTTGCCGAGCGGGTCTTCCCCCCCCCCTCCCCCCGCGCACTGCCGGTGCTGGCAGCCTGAGCAAGGACGCGGGGCGCCATAGGCCCCCGGATCCTGGAGTTGCCTCCGCCGGCCCCGCGGGGCCGCCGGTGGCGGAGCCGGCCGAGCACCAGCGGTTCGACGTCGAACACGGGCTATTCCTAGGGTGGGGGACCGGGCGGGAGGGGGCACCTCCCCATCCCCTCTCGGCGCCGCGAGTGAGATCACCCCGGTTTATTTAAGGAGCCAGCCCTCGTCTTTGATAAACTATCGCGCCTCAGCCCTGGTTTATAGCTTCTGTGCGGGGGAGAAGAGAATTATTTATGGCCCCCCTAACTGGGTGTGATATCAGCCATGGCTATTATCGAGGCGAGTTCATCACCATAAAATAAGAAGTGTTCCTCGGGTCAAGAAGGGTCTGCGCGGTGTCTCCTGTGGGTTCACAGAGATTGGGGCGGGGAGAGCTGAGATATACAGCTCACGGAGTATCTAAAGATAAATGGAAAGATATAAGTGTTTGTGGGCATAACTTAAAGAATTTATAAATATACTGTGTTGAAGCTGTGTTATACAATGGACACTGCAGGGAAGCACGTGTGTTCCATATGTATATGTTCCACCAATGTTTGCACATGCATGTTTACATTCTTACCAAGCAAACCGTATGTAAACACACGTTTCCATTTCTGCCCCACAGCGGGAAAGGTTAACCAGGTAGACAGAGAAAAGCAACCCCGGCGGGGGCAGTCTTTTCTGTGCATCAAAGATCCTTCTTTACCCGTTTAGGGGTGGGGAGGGCCTTCCTTCCATTAAGACAGCCTTTGTATTGTATTTTGGTTATTTGTGATTGCAAAGCACGGGGCTGAGTCATCTTAATAACATACTAGCGGATGCAAATGCATGGAAATCGTGCACCCACCGGTTTTTGTGTGGAGCCCAGCTCTGGCACGGTGGCCATTCCCCAGTTGGTTTTTAGTGGCGCGGCTACACGCACATATATTATAGTAATTACTTTCTGGGTGCCCTCAGTAAGATGACAGAAATATGCTCCACGTCGCCCCATGTTATGTGTGAAGCATAAAGCCATATTGTAAGATAATCAAAGGCTTCTGAGAAAGGTTTGTGCAGATTAATAAAGTGTTTATGGTACTTTGTTTTTTGGGGGAGATTTTGATAGATATTTTAGAGCCACCCAAATCGAATAGAAAATACCACATTGTTATGGGAGGCCCTTCATCAGCTTGAGAGAGATTGCTAGGGAGTTTTGTGATGGCTAAAAGCCGGGAATTAGATGGGGGAACAGAAAGGGAAGGTGAAGGGGGCGGGGGCGGGGAGGGGCACTTAGGATTTTAAAGTGGGAGAGGCGCAGGACTGGGTGAATTTCAGTTGCAAGTGTGGATTGTTTGCGATTTAACATTAACTTGTAGTTGTTTATTTTACATATAATAGAATAGCTAAATGATGGAGTGTATTAGTTCTTTAATAATTTATAGAAATACTTTGATGTTGCAGTAATTACATTAAAGGTCACATATCAAAGGTAATTTGGTTGAGCAGCTGTGATGGTTTCTCAGAAGCAATCAATACCACTGTCCGTGGTGCTGATTTCACCAAGGGGCCTGCCAGATTAAAGAAGGCTTATTACCAGGCAGAAAGGCCCAGGGGAAATCAGAGCACATTGGAGCAAGGCGCCAGCCCCCCTTCCACCGATAATTAACACTGTTCCCCATAATCTGTGCTAATCCTTCATACTGGGAGATCCAGTGGCATTTTTCTGAAATCACAAAGACGAGTTGGGCAAGTTTGGGAGAAAGGACAAAAATAAACATGAATGTATGTTGGGAGATGGGAGGTGGGAGGAGAGAGCCCAACAGTGAAGCTAAAACACAGCCGAGAGTCCCCGTATGGTGCCTGGAATGCCATCCTTTCTTCAAAGGCCTCACAGGGAGACTCATGGCCTCAAAGACCTCATCACAATTCTCAGGGCAGGCACAGCCCACAGGGGGAGGGACACAGAGAAAAGACAGGATTGCAGCTCGGACTTCCCAGGGCACATTGTCCCTGCACAAATTCACATGGAGACAAATGAAAAAGAAAATGACCAAAAAAAAAATTATACTTTCAGGTGGAGGCCTTTGGATTCCAGAAAACAGAACTGATGCTATTATTGTTGGTCGGTTCTCTCCTTTGAGATCAGAGAAAGTGTGCCATTAGCCAAAGCAGGGACAGGACCAAGCAAAAGGTTTTCATCCAACCAAATAATGGGTGTCGCTACCAACTGAGGCTGTGCTCATGGCTGTCTGTTTGACTGGGGGTGGGGGTGGGGGGCAGAGAGAAACCTCTTTTGGTCAGGGGTGACCACATTAGATGCCCCGGTGAGTGCACTCTATGTCTGACTAAGGAGAAAGCAATTGAAAAAAGAACCTGGAAAACTGGTAACCTCAGCAATTTAGGCACTTTTCCAAACTTCAAAATCCATTAAAGTCAATCCATTAAAACCAGACCTCTGCTTTCTTGCTAAGGAGAAAAAGAGGGGAGAAGATAGTGCAGGCAGCCCATTCGGTTTCTGCCCCCAGCAAGTTACAGAGCCCAGCACCCTGTTGGCAGCAAGGAAAACAACCTCACTGTGGTCATGCATGCACAGCACCACAAGCAAAACAACAAAGACAAAACTAGAGCTATACACCTCACATGTGTCCTCATTTGGAGACTGAATGGGGAGCTGACATTTCTCTTGGGATAAGTATGGAAGCTCAGAAACCAGACCACAATGGCTGTTCTTACAAATCAGAGGTCGGTATCCCTGGGAAGCAGCCTAACCAAAGTCCCTCAGATGGCTGATGGAGTCATCATCCCTAGACCAGTGTCACAAATGGATTACTGTTTTTGAGTTTGGCATGACTTCAGCAGAACGAAATTACTAAACATCAAAGCCTCATCAGGGTCCTTTTGATCAGTGTTTTCAGCCAGCATCTAGGCAGAGTGATTCCACTTTTCTAAACTCTCCATCTTTATTTCTCCCTCACACTCCCAATCTCATTCTCTCTCCTGGACCCCTGGCCTTCTCCAGACGACCCTCTTCTATTTATAATGCTTGTTACATTATTTATAGTGTATAGTCATCATAGGGCAATTTCTCAATCCACCAATGAGTATTGCCTGAGTATATGCTGAGCACTGTGCTCTGAGTCCTAGCAGACACAGAGATAAGAAAAACACATCCCCCACCCCTCTTGAAATTGTCCATCAAGTGGCAGACAGGAACCACACACACACACACACACACACACACACACACACACACAGTATCAGTGATACCAGACAGCACATTATTACAAAATGGGTCATGTGGACAATTGCTCAATAATAATGCTTAATATTTATTAGGCACTTACTATCTGACAGGCATGATGTCAATGAACTCATTTTATCTTCACAGCCACCCCTATGATGAGGATGTCATGATTACCTTCCATTCACAAGGAGACCCAGGTTTAGAGAGATTAAACAATTTGCCCAAGGTCACACAATTAATAAACTACCAAGCCAGTACCAGTACCAGGTCTGCTACCAAAACCCAGGATACCCACCTCTCCTTTCTAGGGCCACCCGTTGCTTTAGAGAGGACCCAGATGACTACGGAGTGCAAGAGTTTCTCAAAAGTTTTGTTCAGGATATAGGCAAAGTGGGAATAGAGAGTTGGGAGGAAGAAGGATATGTCAGATGGGAGCATTGGTCTGAGAACCAGACTAGAGACAAGACATGCATGAGAGGTCAGGAGCCATGATCTGGGCAGGGGACTGAGAGCTCCCTGGGGTCCGAGTGCACACAGGAGTCCTCTTGGAAAAATTCTGTTCCTTAAAATAGGTCCCTGCTGCTTAGTCCCAACTACCCCTGCCTTGCAGGGAATTATCTTCCATGAAGAGCCCATCTGTTTCCAAAGTTAGGAATGTAGGGCCCCTGGGGAAGAGATTCTGAGTAGAGAAAACCAGGCGACATGGCGAGCAGGGGCCAGCATTCAGCTCCGCTGGCAGCAGAAAGGGCTGCTCGCGAGGGCTGATGAGAGGGAAGGGCGGGGTCCAGTTAGCAGGAGGCCTGGAAGCCGAGCGAAGAGGGAGCTGGCAGGGGGAGGCGGGCCGGGGAGAGTGGGAGCTGTGTCTGCTTGGTAAACATTAAAGTTCCAATTCACTAGTTAAAGATTGGCTTTCGTGCCCTCACTCTGGCAACCTGAGAATACAAAGCAAACCAACATACTCCTCTGGGCTGTCTCCCACCCCCACCCCCCTGTTCAGCCCAGTAGACATGCAACATCGCTGCCATCACACCTCCTGACTCAGGTCGCTGCAACTCAGGACGGGTTATTTCCATGGAAATTAAATGTGACCTTCTTTGAGTTTACCAAGAAAGATGTTAAAATGGAAAATTAAAAAAAAAAAAAAAAGCTCCATTGGATTTCTGGCACCATTGTGTCAGGATGTCTCTCCTTTCTCCCCGTTCCTCTCACTTCCCTTTTCCTGAGTCCCATTTTGTCTTCTTTTCTTTCTCTTTTTCTCTCTTTTCTCTTTATGCCTCTTTTGTCTCCTTTCTGGTCATTTTCCTCTTCCTCTTTTCCCCTCTCACTTTCCACCCTTTCTTATCTTTCTCGCATGCCTCTCCTATCTCTCCCCTTCCTCCTCCTTCTCTCCCGCCATTCCTCTCTCTCCTTCTGCCTAGCCCACCCCCACTTGGACATCAATTGGGGGCTTTAGGGGGACCTCCATCAGCCTTCCTGGACCTTCCCTGATGAGGCCCATCTCCCTCCTGACAGCCATGCCATGGAAGGATCCATCCAATTTTATGAACAACTGTAAAGATGAATGATAAGAAGAAAGGATGCAGGCAAGAACAAGATGAATAAATTATAAAGGGCAAATGATGACAAGACAGGGGTCCCCAGAGACAGGGATATGATAACAGAAACTAAAGACGAATTTATGATGGATGTTAGCATGTACAGAGGCTGTTAATTCTTCGGGGTGGTTTTACAACTTCTAGTGATTGGCACAAAGTGTTTCATTTCAGAGACGTGATGTATTTCCACTCGTCTGTCCTGTAGGCAGTGTTGGTTTCTGTCTCTATATGGTTAGTGTGGCAGCATATGCATCTTCTCCCCCATCCCCTGCCACCTTCTGAGTCTCTGCTTCAGATGGCAGAGTCAGAAACCAGATCCCCACACACCTCCAGCAACCTGGCCCTGCTGGTTTCCCTCTTGCTGAGTGTATTAGTTTGGCAGCTGCTGTCACCGAGTACCACAAACTGGGAGGCTTTAACAATAAGAATTTACTATCTCACAGTTCTCATGCTAGAAGTTCAAGATCAAGGTGTTGGCAAGGTTGATGGCAACTGAGGGCTGTGAGGGAGAATCTGTTCCATGCCTCTCTCCTCATCCCTGATAGCCTCGGGCGTTCCTTGGCGTGCAGACAGCGCTCTTTTGTTGTCACATCATCTTCCCTGTGTCCAGGCCCGTCTCTGGGTTCACATTTTCTCTTTTGATAAGAACACAAGTCATAAGAGATTAAGGGTCCACTCTAATGATCCCATCTTAACTTGAGCATCTGCAAAGACCCTATTTCATGTAAAGTCACATCTGCAGGCACCAGGGGTTAGGACTTCAGCATCTTTTGGGGGAGACACAATTGAACCCATAACACTGAGAAATGGGCAGCTCTTCCATGGCAGGGAAGAAAACAGTTTTCAATGTTGTTTGAGTCCCGGGGGAAGAGGAGTGGGTTGAGGGAAGGGGTTCTCACCTTTTTAGCCTTTTCTCTGCATCTCCCTCCTGACCTCATGCTTTTTTCTCCCATCTCTTGGGGAAATGGCTGACATATCTTCCTTCTTCTCTCCCATATTCCTTAGAAAATAACGATTATCTGTCCTTTTAGGGCAGTGGTACTCAACAGAGAGGAATTTTGCCTCCCCGTGGACATTTGACATTGTCTGGAGATACCTCTGACACCTAGTAAGTAGAGGCCAGGATACCACTAAACATCCTATTGTGCACAGGGCAGCCCCCACAACAAAGAGTTATCTGGACCAAAATGTCAGTAGTGCCGAAGTGAAGAATCCTTATGCCAGGGCTAAGGGTGGGTGGGAAAGTCACAGTGAGGTCTTGGGACAGAGCTTTCCTCTCTCTTACTCACTGGTTCTCGTTCACTTGGGGGACAAGCCCAAGGGTTCTCAGAGCATTAGAGGTAGGAGGCACTCATTAAGGGGCACACGGTCAGATGGTGTAAGCACAGAGGGAGCAATTGGCAGCAGAAGTGGGCAAAGCCCATTTCCAGGCATTAGGGATCCTTTCTGGTTGGCCATTCACACACTCATATGTGCGAGCTAGGTGTGGCCCAAGGGCTACCAGTTTCAGCACCAACTTCCAGCTCAGTTCTCTTGTTTTTACCCCTGTGGAATCTGTGATCCCAGGGAAATGAGCTGAGAGTTTGCATGTAACAGAGCTGGGACCAGAACCCAGACCGCTGTGTGGGGTTTTTCCAGCCCCTTCCTCCAGGAGGGTCCCCATCCTGACAGGAAACAGATCTAGCAGGCATATGCCTGACATGGCATATGACATAGACCATGTGACACAAGCCATGCCTCAGATAGAAGGGCTGGGGCTTGAGCACAGGGGCCCTAGCTGGGCCCATTATGCAGAAGGGAGCACCAAGTTTCCAAGAGGGAAGTCAGAAATGTTTTCAGTCCAGAGACTGAGGGCCAGATGGACATAGAGGCTACGTCTGGGCACCCTCAGATCTTGCCTCCCCTCTTCCATGCCAGTCCGTAGCCCCAGTCCGCTTTGCACTATTTCCATTGAGAGAGCCTTTCCTCCCCTTTCCACAGAGACATCTCAAAGTCTCCCTCTCTCCCAGGGCTTTGCCCACACTGCCCCTGTCTCCTAGACTGCCTACTCTCCTCTTTCCTGCCTCTGCCCACACTGGCCTGGGTGGGAAGATGTCCCCATTTTCCAGGCAAGTGACACTCAACTCCCATAGGGACAATATCTTCTCTGTGACTACCATGATAGAGCCCAGGCCTGGCTATAGCCTGTATTCAGTAAGACCCATAACTGATTTGTCTGAAAGAATCAGAGAGCCTCTGTGTACACCACCATCATATCCACCTTGAAGGAAATAAATAAGAGTCCATGTGAGATCATGGACAGAACTTGGCTGAGGGTCAGGAAACCTAGGCCCCAGGTCCAGCCTGTCCCAAACAAGCCATGTGACCTTGGGCAAAGTGCTGAGCTAGGAACCTCCCTGGGCCTCCGTCTTCTAGACTGCGAAAGGAGGCGGTGGTGCAGATTGCGCCTGGAGTCCCTTCTAGCTCTGACATTCTTTAAAATTCTAAGAATAATAGACTTGGCATTACTCACATTACTTAAGATGACAGAGAGATGAGGGGAGAGTGGGAGGGCAAGGAAGCGTGCCTCCTGCTCTCCACTGCCCGACTCCATTTGTGACAAATGCAATAAAGCACAGGTCAGATATGTCCCTCCCTGAGGCAAACCAGCCAGATTGCCTGCTCCTGAGAACCAGCTACAGGGCACGGCTGCAGTGAAGGGCTGAACCCCTGATGACACGTTTACCCCTGCCCCTCAGCCCCAAGCCTTTCCCCTGCCCTCTGCTCAGGTCTCCTGGTTTGTGAGACCAAGCAGACATTTCACAACTTTCTCCAGCACTTGCCCGAGTGTGGTTTGGATCACGGTTGCCATCACCCAAAGCAGCAGCAACAACGCTTATGGGTTACCTGGCCTGTGCAACGTTCTCTTTTGAAAGGTGGGGTGTCTGGCATCAGACACAAATGAGGGAGACAATCCGTTGCTGAAGAAGCTTACAGCCGGGTTTGGGAGGCAAGTGTGAAGACAGCTCACTATCCAGAAATATCTTTAGGAGCTGAAAAACGGTCGTGATGGGAGTTCCCAGGAGTCAGATGAGAGGGACTTTGTGACAAACTAGAGTTTGGGAGGAGCCCACAACGCCACAGTTACCTCCTGTTCCCAGACTCTCACCTCTCTGATGCATTCTTCACAGGGTGGCCAAGGTTATCATAAAGATCTGACCACCTGCAGGCTTCCTGTCGCCCCCAAGAATCAGCTGGGTAGCAGATTCCCTCTTTTGGCCACAAACTCTCCAGATTACAGAGCTCTTGCCCAAGTACATCACCTTCCTTCAGGCTTTTCTTTTTCCCATGTCATTCCCTCTGCCTGGAGAGTTGCTAGTCATCCTTGGAGGACCGAATCCAACATTGCTTCCTCTGTAAAAATTCTCTGGCCCCTTCTGAAAGCTTTCCAGACTTCCGTGGCACCTGGTGCAACCCATTGGTCCCGCGCTGTTCGGTTAACTCCACTTTTCACCTTTCGGAGTCCCTAATCCTTTTGCTTTTCTGTACCTGCTCCTGTGCCTGGAGTTGATTCAGAGCAAGGGCGGGCAGCAGGGGTTGGCTTCTCTTTCTGCTCATCGACCTGGATGGCCTCGTCACCTCTCCGTGGCATTGTAACAGATCCATTCTCACGGCTCTCCCACCCATATTACCTCCAGGCCCCTCGAGAGAGTTTCAGCTTAGCTCACACTGCAGGGTTACATTTGGAAAGACGAGGTTTCACTTTACAGTCGTGCTTATAGGAAGGAAACGCTGTGTGGAAGGTGCTTTGGCTCAGGCAGTCACAGCTAGCACGGGGGTGTGTCTTGGTGGGTGGTGGCACGTGTGTCAACTGGAGGGGGTGTCCCAGGCTGATCCATGGACCTGCCTTATAAGTCCAGGTGAGGCTTTTAAAGGGTCTGTTGACCTCACGCTAGAACACAAGGCTGGGAAGTGGAATGTGTGTGTGAGCTCCTGTTCCAGTATGGATGTGTCTTAGGATTGGAGGTGTTTCTTCTAGAAAGCATGTGCATGAGTGAACAGAGAGCCAGGCATCTGTATTGTTGACCTGCATTGTTCCTGAATGATTGGTTGCCATGTCCCATCAAAGATGGGCAACGCTGGGTGATGATGACAGAAAGCGGTATGGTTCTTTGTTCAATTCTTCATGAAAATAGTTGTGAAGAGAAAGGGGCTGGAGTTCAGGAGGTTGAGGTCTCTCAGGGGCCCAGTTTATTGCAGTCCTGTGCATGCTTTGATCAAAGGCATCTGTGGTGTTCTTGATGAGACCAGCCGGGGGTGCCAGGCAGGTGGCTTCCTCTCTTGGGGGCTCAGTGGGCACAAGACAAGTGAGCCTGGTGTGTCCAACTCTGTGCCCGGCATAGACGAGGTAAAATGATGTCAAACTCTCCATGTCTGTGGAGGACACCAACCAGCTGGATGACTTGGGACAAGCCACCTTACCTTTCAGGGCCTTTTTCTTAATTCTCTAATGAAAATCTTATATATAAGACCCTTATATGCTGAGGATTGCTATAAATGATCCAGGTATTATTATGGATGACAAAACAATGATGTGAGTGTGGATTACCTTGGGGTCCTTTGCCACAGTAAAATCTGGTGACTCCTAATTCAGACATAAAATAATCACAGGACAACACAAATTTTAGATGGTCAAATGGACTCTATGTCCCATTACATTTCGGAAGAGGGAGATGACTATGAGCTAGAATGACCAGAAATGGCTCCGTAGAGAGGAGAGTCCAGGGGGATGTGGGGGAGAGGAAATTGGAAAGGTAATAAGGAAGAAGCCAGGAAAGCCTGAATTCTCCTCCTGAAGTTAGAGATGAGAACAGGGAGGACCTAGTTGGAGAGCAGAGCAGGACTTTCTCACAATGCTACCCTTCCAAACCTCCAACCCCATGCAGCCTGCAGGCCCAATCAACTCCAGGCATATGTGTCACCAACATCCTGCCCGCTCTGGACATAGCTTCAGGGCCTAGCAATCCCCAGCTTCACTCCTCCCGGGAAAGGCCTGCCTGCTCCCACCCACCCACCACAGTTCTCCCAAGCTTCAAGACTCAGCTCTAAGCCCGAGGTTGAAAGCTCTCCCAGGCTGCTCTAACCCACATCCATCTCCCCCTTGGTTGAGCAAGGTCAGCAGCACTGGAGGTCCAAACCCTGGTGAACATGTGGACCTGGGACCAGTGCATCAGCACCGCCAGAGTGCTTGTTAGAAATGCAGTCTCGGGCCCCACCTCAGGCTGCCTGAGTCATGCCACTCAGACTGCACCCCACTGCACTTTAATAAGATCCCTAGGAGATTCATATACATAAAAATGTTAGATGGCCACTGGCCTAACTTTAGGCTTTAAAAAATATTGTTTTAGTTTGAGTGCTCCCAGAAGCAGACTCTAGACAAGCATTTGTTGAGAGATCCTTTCCTCCCCTTTCCACAGAGACATCTCAAAGTCTCCCTCTCTCCCAGGGCTTTGCCCACACTGCCCCTGTCTCCTAGACTGCCTACTCTCCTCTTTCCTGCCTCTGCCCACACTGGCCTGGGTGGGAAGATGTCCCCATTTTCCAGGCAAGTGACACTCAACTCCCATAGGGACAATATCTTCTCTGTGACTACCATGATAGAGCCCAGGCCTGGCTATAGCCTGTATTCAGTAAGACCCATAACTGATTTGTCTGAAAGAATCAGAGAGCCTCTGTGTACACCACCATCATATCCACCTTGAAGGAAATAAATAAGAGTCCATGTGAGATCATGGACAGAACTTGGCTGAGGGTCAGGAAACCTAGGCCCCAGGTCCAGCCTGTCCCAAACAAGCCATGTGACCTTGGGCAAAGTGCTGAGCTAGGAACCTCCCTGGGCCTCCGTCTTCTAGACTGCGAAAGGAGGCGGTGGTGCAGATTGCGCCTGGAGTCCCTTCTAGCTCTGACATTCTTTAAAATTCTAAGAATAATAGACTTGGCATTACTCACATTACTTAAGATGACAGAGAGATGAGGGGAGAGTGGGAGGGCAAGGAAGCGTGCCTCCTGCTCTCCACTGCCCGACTCCATTTGTGACAAATGCAATAAAGCACAGGTCAGATATGTCCCTCCCTGAGGCAAACCAGCCAGATTGCCTGCTCCTGAGAACCAGCTACAGGGCANGGCAGACTAGCTTCCACTGTGAGTGGCACTTAATCCTACTGGGGACTCTAGACCCATGTAGATCACAGTCCCCAGGGTCTTCCACCCAAGTGCAAGGGAGCTGGGGTATTTATACACCGGTTCCTACCAGTCTCTGGTTGAGGATGTGTGTGCAGGGATCATTAATTCCCAAGCTCTTCTGGCTTGTGTATGGGTGGCAAAGTGGGCTCCACAGCCAGAGAAAGCCCTCAAGCAACAAGTGCAGGTGCTGGCAGTTGGAAGCCAAGCCATTATCACTACAGTGAGGAGAGCAGGGGGCAAGGGACAGGGCGCTGCCTGTATCTGCTTCAGGTCTGCTCTGCCTCCTGACTCCAGACTCCCAAAGAGGAGGGCAGTTAACAAAAACCTGCCTCTCTAGCCATGATGACAACTACGATTCACTGACTATCACCACAGGCCAGACATTGCACAACTATTATCTCATTTATTTGTCAAGACAGCATTGCACAGGTGCTCTGAAGGAAGCATTGCCAGCACTATCCTATGGAAGGGGACACTGAGGTGAAGGGGCTTGTTCAAGGCCATGTGGCCCGTGAGAAGTCTGGCTCCAGGGCCCACACTCCTTCTACTGTATCCTGTGGCACCAGCCCTGTGCAAAACCTGAGCTTCACAAGGGCAGGAGTAGTGTCATCTTCCTCAGTCCCTGTCACCCCAAGGCTAAGACCAGGCTGCTCCTACAGGAGACTGGCATGATTGCCAGGGGGCCACAAGAGGCAGGGCAGTGGCCCTACAGGTGTTACCACACACCAGACCTGCCTTGGGATTGGAGAAGTCTTGTTCTACATGGAAAGCAGAATCGGAGTCCAGCCCCAGCTCTACCAGGAACCTTACTGTGTACTCTTGGGAAACCACTTAGCCTCTCTGAGCCTCAGTTTCCGTGACTACCCTGTCAGTTAGAAATATATCTTGTTGCAGTGGCTTCAACAAATGAAGCTTTGTTTTTTTGCATATCACAGAGTCTGGGATCTGGTATGGGTTCAACAGCATGACCACGTCAGCGTCAAGTCTCTTCCCTCATGGTTATAAAATGGCTGCCCCAGCTCCTGCATTACATCCACAATCAAGCAGAATAAGTCCAGCTTTTTATCAGAAATGTAAAAAATGTTTCCACAGGCCCCTCCCCAGTAGATTTCTGTGTATGTCTCATTGGCCAGAACTGTGTCACATGACCACCCTGGCTACAAGGGAGGCTAGGAAAGGGGATATGTTGCCAAAGACAAGACACGTATCTGCCATGATCAAAACAGCGCTTTAGTAAGTGAAGGAGAAGAGAAGATGATAATGGCAGGAGCCAGTAGAGTCTGCCCTACTAACGTCGTAGAGAGGGGTAGGGGTCACAGAAGAGCAAGCTGGGCAGAGCAGCAGCCCCGCCCCACACACAGGCAGCGTTTGCCTTCAGCTCAGATCATAACCTGATGGTTATATGAGGAGACTGAGTCAGAAAGAGTAGTTTCACAGTGTGTTCCAGAGCTGTTTCTTCAGCATAGCACTGCTAACTCAGCACATTTATTCAATTACTGACATGATTTCTAATTCCATAGGATTCACAGTGAGAGGATGATTTCAGCCCATTAGGTACCATATTTTTATCATCTGTATTTTCCTTGAACTTTTATCCTTCTCTGCCTCTGTATGTGGCTTAAATATTAAATAATCAAAGGCCACTGTGCCTACAGACAGCTGCCCCATGTCACAGGCATTCCATGGTTGTTTTCCCACTCTCACTTTTTCGGAACCATTGCAGTTGGATGCATACCTCCTGAAAGTAGCCCAGCCAGTTTTCAGGACCACCAACATGGTGACAAGTTTATTTTTCAGAGACTGAAGCACAACCCTTCTGGCCTGGTATAAGAGAGTGTGAAGTGAGGCGGTGTGCTCTGTGCAAAGCCTGCCTGAGAAATGAAGATCGACCCTCATGATAAGCTTTAGTGTGGCTGGACTGAGAGCCAGGAAAGAATAGGTCAGAGAGGGCCCCAGGGTTGGCCTATGCTCCCCTCTGCTCCCAGGCCCTCTGTTCTGGCCTCCAATAACAGCATGAGGAAGGATCACCAGGCCTTCCCCCACGCCCCAGAAACATGGGCTGTCCGGAGAGGTAGTCAGCCTCTGGTCACATAAGTGTTCAAGCAGAGTCTGTGAGTGTAGTGGGGAGGGCAATGCAGCTAATTCCGACATTGGACAAGTCATTTCTAGGAGGTGAGCCAAGATCCCCTGACTTTATCCATATTTTACTTGTTTCTCCACATAGAAGCCCCTACCACACCAATCCCAGTCCTCGGCCCCTTGTCAAACCCAGCTGTCCTGCCTTCCCAGCCTTGATCCAGGAGGTAGTCCTCATGACCACTCCAGCCTTCCCAATCTCTCCCTCCTCTGAAGACCCTCAGGCCTTAGAGACCAAACCTATCATGCTATTGGGCGGGCTCAGGCTCCAAATTCAGCTAACCCAGCTCCACCACTCTGAGCTATGTGACCCTGGGCAACTCATTTCACTTCTCTGTGCCTCGGTTTCCTCACCTTCACCCTGGGATGCCAATAGAGCCTTTATTCCGGAATGTTTACGCATAGCATGAGGTGATGCATGCAAAGCGCTGAGCATGCTATGTGATGGTCTCGCCACTGCTGCTGATATTGCTGCGGCCATTCTCTCTCCCATACAGAGAAGCGAGTCTCTGCGGCCCGGCCCTGTCTGCCATGGTCTGGAGGACAACTGACCCACAGGGCACAGCAGCAAGTCCCCTGCTGCATAGCCTAGCATGTGGCTGACCACATGGGGAGACCGACAAACCCCGCTGAATGAAAGCCAAGTGTTGGCCTGGCGGACCGTCCCTAAAGGCCGCTAGTCCTCTCCCTGCCAAGGCCTGGCTGTGCTTGAAGAGAGTAGCTCAGTATCACCACTTCGTGACCCCACAAGAGGTGTTAGCTAAGTTTGTCCTAATGGTTTGGACAATCCCAACATGAGACCCATATACCACCCCCTCCACTCCCTGTTTCCTGGAAGCTGGGTGAGGGGAACCCGGAAGGTTTAAAACCCTAACCAGTGAGAACAGAAGTAGAATCATGTCCTGGCTCCCACGTGGTTTAAGATGATCCAGGAGGCCCTTCAAGGCAGGGGGACCCGGGAATCTGAAATGAATATGCATTCAGCCTCCCCCAACAGCCCTGACAGCTGGCAGCCAACAGCTGGGACTGTTCAGAGCCTGAGAGAAGGTTTTTAATTCAATTCGTGTTTCCTGAGCCCCCACCAGGAGCATGGCCCTGTGCTAGGTGCTGCTTGGCAGGTGAAAGCCAGGAGAGGCCGAGGGCCCTGCTGCCCTTTGGGGCTTTCCCTCCTGCCGAGAAGAAAAGATGTACATGCCAAGCAATTAGAGGACAATGGATTGAGGCTTTGGACTGAAATCTAGAGCTGTGAGTATTCTGGGAGCTCTGCGAGGCGGTGAGTGTTGACTGAGGGCCTCCGTGAGCCTGAGTGCCACACTGGGCACTGGGGCGCTGCCCTTGGAAGGATGGGCAGAATTTGGGTGAATGAAGAGGGGCCGGAGGCAGCGTTCCAATGAGGGGACAGCGAGCACAAAGGAGGGGGAGGAAGCAAGGCTGTGAGGGAGAAGGCCGCATACTGCTGGCATTCAGGGCGCTCAGAAAGAAGTTGAGGGTCTCAAGTTAGAGGAAATTTGGGACCCAAATGGGGAAGGCCTTGAACATCCCACGGAGCAACTTGTCCTCTTTTCTTTGCATACTTGGGAGCCATTGAAACTCCCTGAGTAGGAGAGTGACAGCCTCACTGTGATTGGCAGCATTGTCTAGACAGGGCAAGGCCTGTGCCAGTGCCAGTGAGAAGCTAGAGTGGCATCAGGAATGAGAGCTGGGGAGAGCCTCAGTGAGCAGAGCTGGCACACCTGGGGCAGAGGCTGGGCGAGGCTACTCACTTAGTACTGGGAAGGCCTGCTGGAGGAGCGTTTAGGGGAAAATTTGGCTGCCTCTGAGACCCTGCAGCTGGTGAGGGGAACTTAGCACCCCATCCCCCAACCACTTGGAGGACTAGTCCCACCTGGAATAGAGTGCTGGACAGGTTGCTAAATCACCTGACTGCACATCAGAAACATTCTAAAG
>NW_017731386.1:4427096-4444117 GCF_001890085.2 Hipposideros armiger
AGGCATGACATCAGGGTGTGGTGGCCTGGGAATCCATATGTTACAAATATTCCCTGGGTAACTTCAGTGCTCCTGCAGCTCTGGGACCCCAGACACCCCCACACTCTCTGTCCAGCGATGTCAGGAAACCTTGATTCCTCCTCTCAGGCTAGAGGAGTTTGACCCACTAATGGGCCTCCTCTCTGCCATTATGTCTTCTTCCCAAGGGCCAGAGAACTCAGAAATTAGAGTGGGATGGGGCCTTAGCATCACCTGCCCTGCGCCTTCCCCCCCCCCCCCATTTTGCAAGGGAGACACAGAAACCCACAGAGGGCACACAGTCTGTTAAGGTTCATAGACATTGGGAATAGCTCTGCCGAGATGCCACTTTTGGGTCCTGTCTCATTTGCAATACAGCCTTTATCTTGAAGAGGCTCTTTGACTGAGAAATTTGGTAAACCTGAAGAGCTGGGGAGGACACTCATTTCCATTAGCATCCATATTATGGGTGCTCGGTGCAGTTTTATTACTTTTGAGTAGACAATCCAACAGCGCTTCCAAGTTAATGTCCTGCCAAGCTGCTTTAATGAACAGATACAAAGCACGTGTAATCAGCACCGTGATGGTGTGACAGTAGAGGAAGCCACTTGCAAATGCTGTCGTTCTCTTAGGTAGGCGACATATTTCTGCAGACAGTCATGTTGTCTGCACTATTTCACTGCTGATCAAAATTTTTTACGCCACAGATTTTGCAGAGACTGACTTCTCCACAAGTCCAAATTACCTTCTCTTCTGACTTGGTAGGTTCGAAATTTACAAAGACTTCAACCAGCTCCTTAAGTAATGAGCATCTCCTGGATGGAAGGAATTTGCGGTGGGTTACAGCCCCGCCAGGAAGCCTCCCCTGATGGAGTGAATCCCATTGTGTAATGCACCTCGCAGGGGGTCCCCTGAGGATTGTCCTGTATTATGAGGTGGCAGAGTAGGCTGGATCCCACGCATACCCCTCTCTCCTCTCAGGTCCTATGAAGCTTTGCGTTGCTCCATGTGCTTCAGCCTGCTCCCTGCCTGGGGCTCCTCAAACACGAGCAACCCCTGTTAGACCACCGGGCAAGAACCCGATCGTCACCCATCAGGCCGTGGAGGCGAACACCCTGTTTGGCCACTGCTTGAGCCCTCCCTGATCCTGCCCACAGGTTCTGGGAAGACAGTGTACACCATCTTCCACTATTCTTATTAACCAATTTACCTGGGGAAACTTACTATTTTCTTTTAGGATAAGCTGAGCTAATGCTATGTGCTTGTTTTAATTTGTGAGGTTAACTGATCTAATTATCTGTGGCATTCAGTTAAATCCTTGTGCCTGGGCCGGCTGCAGGTGTGGGCTTTGAATCCTGCCAACAGGAAATCTCTTAAAACGGGTTGATCTAACACAGCAGGTCTGCTGGTATGAGGGATTTTCTAATAATGCACGAATTTATTAACAGCCAAAGATAAATAGAGGGTGTATTTACATTAAACAAATTCACAAGGAACATTTGCTGCTTCCCCACCCCCCTTCCAATGAATTCATCCCCCAACTCATAGCTGAGTCCAGAGCAACCCTGAGGGGCTCCCTGAGACAAGCAGATGCCCTGCAATATGACACTAGGGGGAGCTGCTCTGGCAGGAGTTAAAGACCTGGAGTTTGGTTGACTCCAAACAAAGGAGCCAATGATACCACCCAGGTCCCTAAAAGTTGATGCAATCTTGAGAGTTGAACAAGTTCCTCCCCAAAGGAAGGAAAGTGATGGTCCCATTGTCTAAGGTGGGAAGATGGCCCTGGAAATCTATGTTTGGGGCTAAGAGCTACAACTCCCTAGTGGGGGGGGGGCATTTGACTAAGGAGGGTGACAAGAGAAGAAGGAAATCCTTCCATCTGAAGCTAGTTGAGTGACTGTGACATCCAGCCAGAAGCAGGACCACCTTGACAAATGTGACCCGTAGCCAGGTTGGGGTGGCAGTAGAACCTTGGGCGGCAGGTAGAGGGATGAAAGGGGTGGCCCACCACACACAGAGTGTGTCAGGAGGGGCTCCTGGCTTCCCAACCCCACCTGCCCTGACTCACTAGGAACTGCCCATCCCCCACCTGGGGTTCCATAAACCTCTCTCTCAGAGGCTGGGTCCAGTATGCCCGCACTGTCCAGGAGTGTGGAATTCTAACTCCAGAGATTTCACATTGCTCGAAAATCCTGCTAGCCTGTATTGTTTGGAAACATGGCTTTGGCATCAGGCCAAAGCAGCGCAGCCGCATTTGAAATGCATTTCCCATTACCTGAGGCCCAGACGCCCTGACAGCCCCAGTCACTCAGCACTGACCTGTTTTCAGCCAGCGTCAAGCTCTCCCTCTTCCACGTGAATGATCCTGGATGGAGTCGCACTTGCAAAGGCACGTGTAGAATAAGCACACACGTGCAAAATGTGCATGTGCCCACACAGATGCAGCTGTATGCACACACTTAAAATTCAAATGCACCCACATGCGCGCACACACCGGGGTTCATGGCACATATGTGTGCACAAAGGTATAGACACATACCAGATGCATGTGTACACGTATGCACGTAGGACGACATGCGCACACACAGGCACCCATGACGTGCCCTCACATGCACACGCACACACACGTGCACACACACTCTTCCTCAGGCTCCTTTGGAATTGAAAGAGAATGTAGCTCTACGGGGACAGCTGAAGATAAACTCTTGATTTCTGATTTCCAGAGCAGTTCGGACAAGGTCCTCTGAAATGCATTAAAATGCTAATCACAGCATCTGTCTGAACCCTGGCAGCTGTGTGACTTGGGGGGAAATCGAAACAGAATGGATTCAGATGCCTGGAACTCCTTGACTCTCCTTGCTTTGCTCTCGCCTTTATCTCCCCGCTTTCTCCCTTGCCTGCCCCCCCCCCGCCAGCCTCCACCCCACACCAGTCTCTCTGCCCCCTTATCTCCAGCCTGGGCCACAGTGGGCTCCATCTGCCAGACGGATCGTCCCAGAGTGCCATGGCTCCCCAGCTAACAAACAAAGCCACCACCCTCTGTCTCTACCCAAAGCCCCATCCAGGGGAACTGCCCACGTGCATCGGAGGGATAGCCTCCCACCTCTGCTCCCCAGCCCTGCCCCAAAGGCTCCAGACCCTGGGGAGAGCAGAGAAAGTGCCTGCACAATCAAGGATGGATGCTAACAGCCAGCGTGCTCTAGTTCACCCAAAGGAAGGGTAGAATTTCAGACATTGTAGCAGGCAAGTCAGGGAGAGGTTTTCTGACATCCCCCGCTCCCATGACACCATCTGTGGACAAGGAAATGGGATCAGGGGAGACTCGTGCACCCACACTCCTAGTGAACACCCAGCACTGACTCTCCACACCTCCGGACAGCATCTGAGCCTCCCCTCCCCCACTCACCCCTGACTTGTAGCCCAGCTTCTGTCCACCACAGGCGCCTAAGCCCGGATCCCGGAATACTCCGGTGCTCCTGACTGCCCTTCCGTGCCGCTTCACACCCCATGCTCTGTGCATTGCTTCCCCTTGCCCGGCATTCTACATCCCAAGCCCTTTGCCAGGCCAGTCCCAGGTCAACATTCCAAACTCAGCCTAGACGTCATCTTCTCCAGGAAGCCGTCCCCAATCAGGAGGCTGGATAAGAGGCCTCTCCCGTACTCCCAAAAGTTCCCGTGCCGACCTCAGTTGCCAGAGTTTAACGTGACCTCTCAGCCGGTCCCTCCCCCTGGACCATGCACTCTTGGAGGGCAGTGGCTGAGCCCTACCCATCCCTGTAGACCCAGCGGTGGTCTAGGATTGGCTGCTAAATGTGTGTGGGTATCTACCTGAATCCTTCCTTGGGATCAGGGCCACTTTGTGGGGCCCCTCAGTGGACATTCTGGAAGTATTTTGCCCTCTCTGCTAGGACCTGGAATGGGCTCTGATTAGGCCTGTGTGAGTCCAGGCTTCACACCAGGCTCCATGTGTGCCCATACCCGTCACCCCCACCCCATGAAGCTCCCAGCATGCCATGGCTCCATTTTTCCTCTTAAGCATCAAACTGTCGTTTCACTAAACACCATCTGGAGGCTCCTGGCTTCAGCCCCTCACTTCTCCCAAACTCTTATTAATGTGACGGGTGTTTATTCCTTCTTCCTCCTCTTCCACTTCCTCCAGAACATCTCAGCTTTGTGGCCTGCAGACATTCATCTTATCTTCAGGGAGTTCAGCTCTGCTGGGGAGGGCAGCCGTCTCAGGCTTGGCTTTAAGCAGCTGACAGTGATAAAGAGCAGACAGAGCAAGAGCAAGCTGTGCTGGCCCCTCCTGGATCCCAGTCCCCACCAGCCTGGGGAGGGGGGATGGCAGAAGCAGCCTGGTTAACCTAGGTCCAGCAGTGGCTGACACTCTGCCACACTGATCTTTCCGGAACCCCAGGACCTCCATGACTCCCTGGTGCTACCAAACGAAGCCCAGATTCCAACCCTAGCCCTTGACACTCTGCATTCCTCTGCGTTCCCAGCATCAGCGCCTGCCTCAGCTCCTGGGTGCCCGTCTCTGCTGTCACTACACTGTGCTCATCCTTCCTTCCATGCCTGTGCCCATGTGGTGACTCTTATCTGAATGAACGCCCCACTCCCAGTTTCTTGCTTATCCTCCTGCAAGCAGCCTTCCCTGACTACCCCATCCAACACCAACACCCTTCCACACCCTTGCTGCGTGGACCACATTATTTCACTCAGTGACTTAACCCACACTTGGACTCACACTTGTATCTCCTGGAACAGATACAAGACTCCCTGATGGTGCCCACGACACCTAGCCCAGGACTGGGCACACACGGGGGTATAAGTCAAGTCCTGCTGTCTTCAAGTGGAGTGGGTCAGCAGCTGTGACCGCACTGAGACGAGCCCCACTCCTTGAGGGTGACTTGTTGGCATTGGGGTGCTGGTAGGCGGAGCCCTCTCCAGTGCCCACATGGAGGGCCTCCCGTTCCAGTCCCCCGCCATGGCTCAGGCTGGCACTCAAAGGCCAGCCTGCTTCCCCTGGTAGAACATTAAGCTAATGCGTGTTGTGTCTCATTAGTGGTGTTCTGTTTGTGCCAGGGCCAGGCAATTTGATGGGTACTTGATTGGATATTCTGTTTATTTATGGCAGGAAAAGCATTCTTTATTGAAGACTGGGCAGCATATTTCTGTCCCTATGGCACTAAGATCCTCTGGCAATCACGCACTTATAAATTAAGACTAAATAAATAATATATAAAAAGCAATAACGACTGCACGCCTCCATATAAAGAGCTCTCCTCGGGCAGACCACGGCATCTCCCAGCACCGGGGCCTGGACACCCAGCAGAACCCCAACCTGAGAGACACTGGCCGTCCCAGGCGCTCATCTGGGTTCACAGCCAACGTGAGCATTAGCGCCCATGTGCCTCGGCCATAACACTTGTGAGTGGGAAGAAACAGCTGCATTGACAGAAAACCTTTAACTTTCTGCTGCCGTTGATCTTCACAAAACATTGAGGAAGGGAGGGCAGGTATTGGTATCTCCAATTAAGAGGTGAGGAAATGAGGTGAGGCCAGTGGAGGTTGAGAGACCCACCAGGGACCACAGAGAGAGGCAGCATGCATAGAACCCCACTGTCTCGCCCTGGTGCCCCTTGATATCTCGTAGGCCTGTCAGGGTGGGGATGGAACGTGGAGCGTCTTCCAAGGGCATGAGGTTGGTGTTTCCGCCCTTCCAAGGGTAAACTCAGATTCCACTCACACATGAGGGAAGAGAGTGAACACCCACGTTCCACCTCAGAGCCACCCCTCCCCACCCCTCATCAGGCCTGAGCCCCCCAAGCTACCCTCCCACCTCAAGGAGTCGGTGAGAGACTGCCACCGATCACCGATCACTGAGGCAGTGGTGGAGAAGGTGGAGGCCTGAGGCTGGGCAGGCGCTCTGGCTGAGGACTGGACATGGCTGTGAATCCACTGAGGGAAGTGCGGGCCCTTGGTGGTGTGGGGTCAGATTCGGGAGCCTGCACAGCTGAGTAGCTGGAGAGGTCCTAGGGGACGGAGTGTGTCTGTCTGGAAGCACTTGGGAGGGTCCAAGGAGAGTCCTTGGGGACCTGTGCACCCTCTGGGAATGCATGCTGAGCACGTGGTTATCTCGGAGTGTGTCTGAGGACATCGGGTCAGGGTGGTTTTGAAGTCTGGAGATGATGCTGTAGCTCTGGCTCCATGTTAACCAGCCAGGGCAAGCTGCAAACGGCCTTCCATACTCCCCATCTGTTAGACACCTCCCTTCATGGGGCTGCTGAGATCAGGGAATGCCAGGAGCTCTGAAATCACAAGGGGCTGTGACTCTCAGCCAACCCAGATGCAAAACGCACCTCCACGCCCAGAACACTCTAGGCAGAGTCCTGAGTCATGGAGCAGACTAGACAAAGCTCAGACATCTCCCCGCAAAGGTCCAAGTGCGGTCAAAGTGTCTCTTCACCCTGGAAAGGCCCTCCTGAGTGTCTCCTGTGGCCAGAACCCTCGGGGGAGGAAAGGGACTGGGCATCGTTGGGATGGAGGTTCTATTAGAGCCTGAAGCTGGAGGACTAGAGGCACCAGGAAGATCCGGCGTGCAGGCAGTGTGTGGGGTTTTGCTGTACGAATGCAATCTGTATTTCATCAATGCCCCTCTCCCGCCACTCCCTCCCTGCTTTCTCCCACTCCTCTTCATCCTCGCAAAAACTAATTGTCTGTCTCACCAGCCTGCGCCCTGTGCTTTCGAGAGGTTTATGCATGAAACTAATTACACACCGCTAATTTGGAAGCTCGCAGCTTTCCCGTTAACGTTCATTTGATTTGGGTTGTTCTGCTGAGTGGCATTTCTGTAAATATGCCATGGGGCTGGAGGCCTATCAGGGCGGGTAACCCTAGTTTGGGGTCGGGAGGAGGGGCCTGGGGGTCTGGGGGTGGCTGGGGGTGGTATGCTTTATGTGGGGGAGGGGACAGGAGATTTCATTACCATAAACCACAGGAGACCTCATCATTATCCACCCTGAATAGCCCAGCAGGGAGGGAGGGAGGAATCTGACTTGTAAAATGTTACACTCAGTTGGGGTGGGGGCCAGAGTGGAAAATGGCCCACAAAGGTAAAGAAGGTCTAAGTTGGCAGGAGTGCTCGGTGGGCAGAGGCGTTATGTAGGGCAGGAGCTGGCACCCGCCTGATCCCCAGGTGAGCACTGGGCAAGGCAGGCCTGGAGAGGGGTGCTGGGAAATGAAAGGGGCCATTGCCCTAAGAAGATCCCTGCAAGGGAAGATCTCAAGCCCCAGTGGGTGATCCCACTTTGGTCCTGGATGGCTGTAGTCTGAGGGTCATGGAAGGAACAGGACAGGCAGGCCTTGAAGGAGGGATTGTTTCTTTTCTGATCTGCTGTAGCTAGGCTGGCATCATGGACCTGTGTGGCTCAGTCATACCAAGCCCCGTTCTTAGAGGGCCCAGCACTTGGTTAATGCTCTGCTGTCACCATCTTGAAATTCTTAATTTTTAAACAAGGGGCTCTGTATTTCCAATTTGCACCTGCAAACTTTGTGACCCGTCTTGTCAGAACCACCGAGTCTCACATGGACCCTGTACTCATCAAGGATGTTCTCTGGGGACTTCTGTGCATTCCCTGTGCCTTTTGGAAAAGGAGTTCCCTAGGGACAAGGGCCGGGGTCATCTTTAGGCATCCCCAGAGTGCAGGCTGGGCTCTGCGAAGTGCTCTGCAAAGAACTCCAGCATTTTACTTGGTTCTTATGCACTGAACGCCCCACAGTCCAAGATAAGTCACATTGGGCCATTTATTTGTGCACGCTGCCTTTTTTCTTTCCCCTTAAGGGGCCTTGCAAGCATCTCTCAGCAATCCACTCCCCTCTCCCAGCAAACCTAGGAACTCCAGCTCCCACCTCAGTAAAGGAGAGTGGATGTCAGCACCTGCCGAGGCGTCGACGTGTGGACACTGACAGCCTCGCTGTCGACTCCAATCTCTGGTGGCCAGAAGCCTGCCAGGCTGGCAGCTCAGAGATCTCGGACACGTCCACAGGGGAGGGATTAGCAAAGAAGGCAGATGATGCCTGCAGGGCCTGAGGATGGCCAGACAGACAGGAAGGCCTCTAGGGGAGCAGAGAGGAGGTAGGAAGAGAAGAGGCACCAGAGCCAGTAGCGGGAATCCCAGCTTTCTGCCTGAAGAAAAGCGGGACAGACTCTGGGAGCCACTGGACACCCCCAGGAGATCAGCGATTCTCACTCCCCCTTTTTCCTACCTAAGACCTCCAGGCAATGCCAGAGAAGACTTCCTGGACAGGGGTGGCCAAACAGATACAGGGCAACATGTAGATCAGCTCCCACCTCTGCTGGGCTTGGGGGTGGGACTCCAGAGAACCAAGTGTTCCTGAGAAGCCCACCTGCCCTGCTCTGTTGCCCACTTACCTTGGACCAAAATTGTATCAGTTACTGTCCCTTGGCCACATTTCCCTCTCAGGTAGAATGAATTTGGTCCTCCCCGGAGCCTTTTCAGCAGTACCATTGTCACTGCCCCTCTCCGTTACACCCAATCCTGACTTGTCCTGAGCGTCCTCACCCACAGGCAGACACACCTGGGTTCTAACTCCAGCCCAACCAGACCAACTGTGTGGCCTTGGAGCTAATCTCTTAACTGTGCTGGGCCTCCCGTCACCTTTCCCTCAAAATGCCTACAATGAAGCCGTCCTTTGTGGGGCTGTGGAGAGGAGGCAGTAAGGGCGGCCATTCCCAAGCAAAAGCTCCTGCTGTGATGCGGTGGCCACTCTGATGCACAATCCCATGGCTCCACAGAGCAGCCTGGCTGCTGAGATGCTGCCCTTGCTCTCTCATGCTCTAAAATCTTCCCATCCTTGACAACAGACCTCAAGCCCTGCCTCCTCCAGAGGGCCCGTTGAGCTCAGGGCCTCGACAGTGAATCAGCCTCCATGCCTGGGAGTGAACTGGCTGCTTCTGTGTGGTGGCTCTGGTCTTACAAGCCACTTATCAGCCTACATCTCCTGCTCCCAGTCCCACACTCCAGGGCACACAGTGGACAGCCAGGGGAGTGGTTGAATGGAATGCCCATACCCTGTGCATCACCCTCTTGGCCTTCCACACATAGAATGCATTGTGTTAGATGGCATTTGTTGCTGGCTTGTCCTTCCCCTGATGAGATCTCAGTGTCATTTTCCATCAGGCTTGTTCCATTCCCACAGCCAAACTTGGGAGACCCACCTCCCCCATTGAAGCGACACATGGCTATTACTTGATGTTGACTTAAGGTTCTGTTAGTTTCCAAGGCCGCCAGAGAGGCAGGCTGGGCCACATTGACCAGCCGTCTGTGGTAACCAATGCTGAGTAATGGTTCGAATGGTAACCAGCATTAGCAAATAGTTCCTGTGATAATTGCCGCCTAATTTGTGTGTGTGCACATGAATTAGCATGCATCTGTATGCCATTAGCACTCTGAATTATCTCCTGAGCAGCAGCGCTTGCCTCAGGCCCTGTGGACAAAGCCAACAGTAAGAGTATCTAGAGCTCAATTTCTTTTAAGAACAAAGGACAGAAAATGGTTTTAAGGAAGGGAAAGGGTGTGCCTCCAGCCTGCTCAGTGGACTGGCTTCCTAAGCTGAACCTCAGGCCATCCCAAGGCTGGAGGCAGAGAACAGCATGAAGGTCCAGACCTTATCACTGTTCATCATTGGCCCTGACCAGGTCCTCAGCTGGGACCTCCCTGGGCTTCCTGGAGAAGAAATCAGGGCAATTCAGGAGCCCTTAGCTCAGCTTACACTGGATTCCTAGTTGGGCTGTGGAGAGGAGCATGTCCCATTCTAAATGTGTCTGGGGAGTTATTTGCAGTGAGTGATCACCTACTGACTTGAGTTTTTGTATCAAAGACTACCGAGAACAGAAACCCTTGGTATTAAAACCTCTACACGGCCCCACTTGTGTTCAGACATGGCAAATCCTGGGTGGTGGTGATACTTAGGAAAATTTGTAAAGAAGCACTAAAGAGGTGAAATCTGGGTCAATTCTTTATACTTCATCCCTCTTGGCCAATACTGCCTGTCCATTTAGAATCTGAACAACTAGGTTTTCGTTAGAAGTACCTGGAATTGTGCCATTCAAACCCTGTCTTCCAAGGACATGTGTATTTAGAAGACTGCCCCCTCCCCCCAAAAAACACACACACACACACACACACACACACACACACACACACACACACACAAAACACACACAGCCCAGCACAGGGTTCCTAAATTGGTGTGGTGTTAGGGACCTAATGTGTCCAAAGGTGACCAGGATGAATCAGGGATGCCAGCTTTTGCCAACAGTATCTTGAACAACAAATGCCAAGACCCACACCAGTCCTCGTGGGCCACAAAGGCCCATAAGGCAGAGCTAATGAAGATGGTCACAAGTCCTTCCAGGCTCTGAGATCAAGGTCTTATGGCCCCCCCGGGGGCACAGATTAGGACTCCCCTGTGACGCAAACATCCCATTCCTGTCTGTCCGTCATTTCCTCCTGTCCATGAATTCTGTAAGTATTTGTGAATATGGAAACGGTAGGTGTCTGCGCTAAGTACAGCAAGTAGACTGAAGGACCTCAGATCATACTGAGCCAAAGATGAAGAAAACCCAGGTTCCTGACTGGGAGATCAAGAGCTCTGAGCAAAGATGATTGGGAGGTTGGTTATATGGACTGTTAGTGCTGGGAAGGAGAGAACTCTTGGCTTTAGAGAGGAAACTGAGTCTGAGCACTGAGCCCGCATCATGGGGACCCATGGGGACCAGAGGGAACAATGTGGAGACTAAACTCCATCTTGGAGAGAATCCCAAACCCATATATGGACTACTTCAAAACCTGATGGTATGGACACTCATCCTTAAAAATCCAGGCACAAGAAGTATAATCAGAAGGTGTCCCAGGGCTTTATCATCACTGATGAACTCTGCAAGCAATGTCAGACCTGCAGATAGCCCAGGTTCTCCAACACGGAGGAGCTCTGCAAGCCCTAAAGGTTCTGCGAGCAGAGCCAAGCTCTGCAGACAGCAATAAGCTTTGTGGGTACTGATGAGCTCAGCCTACAAACCTGGCATCTGCTAAAGACAACATATGCTACAAACAGTACCTGGTTCTAAAGCTAGCGAAGAACTCAGTAAACAAGGACTGACTCTGCAAACAACAGGCTCCGTAAACGGCTGTGGGTTCTGACAACTTCAGTGAGCTTTACAAGCAATACCAGGCTCTGCAAACCCCAAGAAACTTTACAAGTGATACCAAGCTTTGCGGCTAGTGATGAGTTCTGCATGCAAGGCCGGGTTGTGTTAACAACAGACTCCACAAATAGCAACAAACTCTAAAGCCAGTGATGAGACCTTCCCGAAACAGCTGACCCTGCAAGCAGCAATAGGCTCTGCAAATGTCAATCGGCAGGAATGAGCTCAGCAAGTAATAACAGAGGTGCTGCAAACTGCATAAAGGTCTTCCATGTCTTGGTTTCCAGAAATAGCAGGCTGAAGAAAGTTCTATCCATGACACGAGAGCTCTATCCATATCTAGTCATGCAGCGATCCTTCCGCATCAGCCCATGAGTGATGACAGGATTCTCCCTTCAGCAACACTTGGATGGATGGCTAGTCTCCTCCATGACAAAGTCTCCTCTAGGGGTGCATCCTAGGGCAAAGAACACGCTCAGAGGTGCATGCACTTTGAAAACTCAGGGGTGGTGCCAGGGATGGGTGTGGAGGTCACCAAAGCAGGTGCTTAGATAGTCATGCCCGTGAGGAAGAAGCTGGACTCTAATGGGAGGAAAAGCTGCTTTAGACAGAGCAGCCCCAGCCATGGACTCCGAAGGCGGCTGCCTCCAGTCCATGACCTTTGTGATCACTGGGAAGGACTCCTGACCAAAATAACCCTCTGCCTAGCCTCTCTCTGATGCCTAAAAGCCCACCATTAGAGCTTACACTATTCAAGTCAAAGCATGACCCTTGTTAAAATGAAATCACCACCCACCTACCCACCCACCCTCCCAACACCCTCAGCTGCCACCTCAGTGTGAATCAGCTCATCATGTCCTCTCCCTGGTGACAGACATCCAAGAGCGACATCTGAAAATGTGTGGGAGCCAGCACGCGCCTGGATCCTTGGAGCTTCGGATGCTATGCCAGTGGGGGCTGGGCAGGAGTGGGAACGGGGTGGGGCAAGAAGACAATGGGAGGGTCAGGCTTGAAAGCTGACCGGTCAAGGTTGCACAATCCTGCCAGGCCAGATCCTCCTGGGAAAGAAGATGCATCGGTAGTCTGGAAGACCTGGCATCTCCTTAGTCAGTGGGTGTCTAGGAGGAGAAAAGCAGGGAGGGGGAGCTGGGGATGGTCTTCTGGCTGCAGGATGTGAGGTCTGCTCCCAGGCCGAGCTCCCAGACCTTGTCAATAGCAGGAAGCCTTGCTCGGTTAATTAATGAGTTATTCAGGCTGACCCCTTGATCTCTGGTGCAAATCAAGGGCTTTGTGTGGCTCCTATTAACTCCCTGGATTTGTTCAGGGACTGCCTGGGAAGTGGGCTGGGGAAGCCTCCTCCTCCACCCATCTCCCAGCAGTGCACACTCCCAGAGGCCTAATAGGATTCAGTCCTGGGTCTCAGGGTACGAGGGTCCCAGAAAGAGCTGGCCGAGTGTCCTAGAGGGGGCTTCCAAGAGAGGAGATCCCTCAGAAGAGGAGGAAAGTGCATTCAGCAGTGGCCCAGGTTGCAGCTAGAGGCCACCACTGGCTGGCTGCTGGAGGCAGCACCAAGCAAGCTACAGAGGTGACGAAGGTCATGTGGAGTCAGCTCCTCACCCCTCAAGGAGAGCCATTGACAATCAGAGGACTTCCCATTCCCCGGGGACAGCTGGCTTCTGCAAGCACCCAGCAATGGAGCCAGCCCTCTCTCACTCACATTGTACCTTCAGGATAGGGGCAAGTCTTAAGGGCTCCCTGAGGATAGATGCCACCACCCACGCTTCCAGGAAGTGCCGATGACAGAAGTCCTTGGTGAGGGAGGCCTGTGGGTCAGAAAAATTCGGCAAGCCTCTGAAGCTGAGACACTGTGACACCCAAGAACGAGGAAGGGAACAGAGAAGCCCAGATGTCCAAACATGGAGCCCTGGGACTGGAAGAGATCCCCGAAGGCTGGTCTCAGGCCACACCCGTAGCCTGGTGAACGTGACACTGAACTGGCAGCCCAGAGAGGATGTGCGTCTCTGTCTCCCACCTGAGCATGGCTGCGGTTCATCAGGAGCAAGCCCCAAAGTGAGGCTCCGTAGGAGGGCGCAATCCTGGCCCCGCTGTTCATAGCTGTGTGTCACAGAATCTCGCAGGCCTCAGTTTTCCCAGCTGTAAGTGGGCGCTAAAAAGAGCCAACCTGCCTTTGACCCAAGAGAACCCAGTCAGAAGATGGCAGCAGACGCCCTTGGAGCAAGACACAGCCCGCTAGGTCAGGGACTCACGTTCACTAAGGAGCTGGCTGGTCCTGAGGCCTTTGAGAGGGTTCCCTTGGGGATCACATGCTTTCGGAGTGCAGGATGGACAGGGCAGGACAAGGCAGTCTCTAACCCAGGGACCACGCATAGAGAGGTAGAGTCTCACCCCCTTCGTCAATCCATCCAGGGAAGGGAGCCCATTTCTTCAACAAACCAGCACTGTGAGTGCCGCCCCCACTGAGGACCCTTCTGGAGTCCTTGCCAAGCACCAGGATGGAGGATGGGTTTCAGGATACAGAGATGGAAATGAGGCTTCAGCAGGGAAGAGGAAGGCTGGAACATCTACCCTGGAGAAGGAGGAGAAGACCCAGGGACAACATGGTCCAGGAGAAGGCTGGTGGCAGCTGGCAGCCAAAGAGGAAGGTGCTGGCAGAGAAGCAGCACTGAGGCTCTTCTATGAGGGGTCCCCTCTGCCATAGGTGCCCAAGGGTGGTTATAGATACAACAGAGGCCTCAGGGTGAGGGCAGGAGCCTTGGGGCCCAGAACCAGGCACAAGGACTCACTCATGGCGATTTGTGACGCTGGAGTTGCAAGAGTGAACCAGATATCTGGAGCGGTCAGGGGAGGCCTCCCCGCAGAGCCCTGAGGCAGCCTTCCTGAGGTCTGGGTTTATGATCAGCCATTCTCTGGAGGAAGACCCCGTGCCATGGCCCTGTCTATGACCTGAGATCCCGTGTCCCTCAAGTCTGGGTCAGCACAAGGACCCACCAGCCATCCACCATCGCCATCACCTAGGTGCAAATTCTGAGACATGTCCACATCCCTGACCCCATGGGATGGGGCCAGAAGCTCTCTGGGCTCAGACCTATCAGCTCTGGTTCCTCAGTTACGGGTCTAGAAAGAGGGGTTCTAGCCCTTGGGGACCCCCAGGCATGTTCCTTCCATCCAGGAGATTGGCAATGAGGAGGAGCTGGGAGTGGTCCCGGCTCCTGGCTGTGCTTTCTCAGGAGGGTGAGACACCTGAGTGAAGGGCAAGTGCTGGAACTGAGGAGGAGGTGGGGGGAGGAGAGGGGGAGAGGGAGAAGAAGAGGCAGAGACATTTTTAAAGGGGAATCTCATTCACAAGCATCTTCAAAATGAATTAAATCCTAAGCTTTAAGAGAAAGGAAGGGAGGATTTGTTTTTTGCCCAGATGCGGGCTGCTCCGCACCAGGTACCTTCATCCTTTGGAGGATGTGAGCAGGTAGGCTTGAGAAATCCACTACTTCTCACCCGCTCCTCCAGCCTCTAAATGCGTTAAATCCATCAAACTAAATGAAAGCAGCTGCTGTTTTAAGGAAATAAAAGGCTCTCATATTAAAAAGCCCAGAGATTTTGAGTGGAGAGGGAGGGAAATATATATGAATGTAGATTTTTTTTTTCTCCCAAAGTACCACTTAGCAATGCAAACCCTGGGCAGCCCAGGAGAATGCTCTCACCAGCGGGGGTGGCATGGGACTGACTCCAGGGATGGGTGCCCGTGTCCCCCCAGTGTGACCACAGCAAGGAAGGGGGCCTATGGCTATTAGCTAACTGATGGCCACTATCCTCATTCAGGGCCTTGGCACATCCAGAGCCTATTTTCTGAGCCTGGTAAGGTGGACACAATGTGTTTAGTTGACTCTTTCAGTCCCAAGGTTAATCACATGATTTTTAAAAATATCTTTTAGTGTGTTGACAGCCCCAATGGAGACAGTCAATTAAACAATGCATGATGTTGACAGCAACGTCTCCTTTACAGGAAAACGTCATCTTTTTCCTGATGCCTGATGGTCATTGCCACATTGACAGGTGTCCACAATATAGCCTTAACCTACATACATCAATGTGGTTCTACCGAATGCTTTGCGTATCGCCAGGGTATGAGCAAGGCTGTGGGCAAAAGCGGGGAAGGTTAAGCCACATCACCGCCTTCAAGGAGCTTAAGGGCAGAACCAGGTGCGTAAGTGAGAACCAGGGAGAGCAGATGTGGGACTAACTGTTCTGAGGCAGGTACTACAGGTGCAGGAAGGAGGCCAACCAAAGGCTGCTGCTCCTTATCCAACCAAGAACGGGTCACCAGTAGAGTCAGGTGGTCTAACTGGGACCATCTGAATGGGGTGAGACTCTGGAATTCCAGGGCTGCTCTCTAGAACAGAGCCACCTGCCTCCCGGCACCTCCCAGCACCATTCAGGGCAGTGAGAAGCTCCTTGCTGCCTGATGGCGTGAAAAGGGGTGGGGTTTGCTTTTCTGCTTCCCTGTGGACAAATCTTTGCAAGTCATTTCCAGTTGTGTGGTTTTGGTTTTGGTTTGGTTTGTTTGTGTGTATGTGTATTTGTGTTTTTGTTGTTGTTTTGCCTGAGTTACAACTTTTTCTTTCCTAATGTGATAGGTTTGCCTGGCAGCAAGGAAATAGGTTTTTGGCTAGAAAGGCATGAGTGGAGAGGAAAGCGTAGGGGTGGGGTGTAAGGTGGCGGGGAGTGCTGCCTTCCAAGGACTCTTCAGTCCAACTCCAGGCAAAGCCCATGGTCAGCCTGAGGGACAGGACCTGGGTTAGGCCAGACAGACAGGAGTGGATGGGGCATGGGAGGAGGTAGAGAAACCAGCCCTTGCCTGTGGGGAGTTCACGATTCCTTCTAGGGGAGTAAGCGTCTCCGTTTTACCTTGTTTATCATTAGGAGAAAAGGCAGGACAATGGCTACTCTGGGCATTTTCTTTGAAGAACTCCCCCTGTTCTCAGGCTGCCGTCCACCCAGTGACTACAGCCTGCTCTGGGGGCTGTCTGTGGTCCGCCTACATCCTTCTCTCAGCCTGGTCCCCACGCCAGCCAGACTCCTCGCTATTGATCCCTGCCACACTGTCCCACCTCTATGCCATTGCCACTGAGGGCCCCTCCACCTGAAATAACCTCTCTCCATCCAAATCTTTCCCAGTTCAAGTGTCAGCGCCTTCACAAACCCCTTGTCTAAAACCCAGTCGCCCTGAGAGTCTGGATAGCAACGCCCAGCCCAAGTGAAGGTTCTGGCAGGGATCAGGTCTAGTCTGGAGACTGGCACACAGTAGGTTCTCAGGGGAGACTCTGTGTCCACCTAGAATGTCCCACCTCACCCCACTAGGGCCCTGAGGGCTGACCAAGGGTTCATTAGAGAAAGTTCATGAGTATTAGCCTTGGGCTGAGGGTTAGGGAGTGCCCCAGACATGCAACCTGAACTGCCCCTTGGTGCTCATCTGTTCTTTCAGCAGATGCAACAGAACACAGCATAATGTGGTTGGGTTAGTAAATTGAATGCAATAGGAGGTAGTAACAAATAAGTCAGACCAAGAAGAAATATTATTTCCATAGGCAGAGAAAAGGAGGAAGTGCCGTCCAGGTAGCGGAGACAGCAAGGTCAAGGGTCAGGTATAGAAAGCGTGTTCAGGAAACTGGAGGGGTAACGGAGAGGAAGCTGGGGCTCTGGCCTCCTCTGGTGGGCCCGGAATGGCCTGGAAGATGACACTGATTGTGCAGGCCAG
>NW_017731386.1:4445907-4449775 GCF_001890085.2 Hipposideros armiger
GATCAGATTGAAACTACAACAAATGGGCTGCTTTGCATTGAAGAGCCTCCCACATCCATGGTGGGCGGGGCTATGACAGGTCCCTGCAGGTGAGGGCATGGGGCCCAGAGCACAGCACCCTGACCTGGATCCCCTCCTTCCCACCCTCAAAACCTGGGCCTAGGCTGGTGACGGAGGAACGCTTTGTCCCTGCCTAGGAGCTTGTACAATATCACACTGGACCTCGGAATGTCCCAAGGAGTGTCAGAGGCAGGGATGGGGGAGGGAAAGGCATTGGGACTGTGAGGTGTGGTGAGGCGGTGCCTGCCTCTGCTGCCCTACCAGGGTGCCACGTGAGGTCAGCTCCAGGGCTAGCAAGGCTGTGCAGCCCTGAGGCCCCAGCAGGGAGATCGGAGGGCATCATTCCAGCCACGGAGATCATCAGGGATCGCCATGGCAACGGGGGTGCAATTAAGGCCCGTTTCAGCTGGGAGCAGCTGTGCGCACTTTATCTGCCTTGAATAAGGAGCGAGAGAAAAAACCTGGGGTGGGGAGGAGTGGGGAGGCTGGCGGGAGGGAAATCTCAATCCTTTGCAGGCTTCTTCCTGTTCTGAGAGAGAGAGAGAGAGAGAGAGAGAGAGAGAGAGAGAGAGAGAGAATGATGAGGGGGCAGAGAGGAGGGGGACCAAAACAGACAGAGCCCAACAGACAGAGAGAGACACACATAGAAGGGGAAACTGAGAGATTGCGAGCTACACAGATGGAGACTGAGAGAGGCAGAGACAGAGAGATCAACAGTAAGAGACAGAGAGAGACATTCCCACAAACACACACAGAGAGACTGGCCGACATACTCAGGCAGAAACACAGACCCAAACACAAAGAGGGAAGGAAGAAGGGAACAAACTCAAGTCCTAAAGGAGAAGTTGACAGGTGGCCAGAACCTCACTTCTTTTCCCATACAGGAAATTTTTCCCAGCCACAATGGGGTCTCTCAGCCTCCCCCTTCCTCCCAACACGCACACACTCACACACACATATACACACACACTCACACACACACATGCACACGCACAGACATACACTCACACACACACACTCACACACACACTCACACGCACACTCACACGCACACACACACACACTCACACTCACACGCACACACTCGCGCACACACTCACACACTCACACACATACACACTCACACGCACACTCACGCGCACACACACGCGCACACTCACACATACACTCTCACACACTCTCACACACACACTCACACACACACTCACTCTCTAGCCTTCAAGCCTTTGCTTCTCTCTTGCCCTGTCCTGGTCTCCAATGGCCTACGTTCCTCGGGCTCTTCCTTCAGGAAGCCCTCATGCCTGCCCCAGGACTCCCCCACCTTAGGCAGAGCCCTCAGCCCCCTCTGTGCAGTTCTCACTGCTCGGGGCATACAGCCCCTGCTCAGGGCCTGCGTGTAGAAGGATGGAGGGTGGCAGGGGGTAGTGGGCAGAGGAAAACATCTCACACTAAATTAGAGACACACCTTGAGGTTAAGAATTCAGGGCCTTGTCTCTTCCCTTCCTGGCTTAGCCACAGATTCCAAATTTTGTCTGTGTATCACCTTTTAGCAAAGGTGATTCAGCTTCCCACCTGGCTGATGGCTGGGGGAAGAACCCCACTTGATGGGCCCTACGCATAGGAATGGGGCCATGCGTGCAGAACAGGCTCTGTTTGAGCAGGCTCTGTCTTAGGAGGCAAGGTGAGACACTCCTGTGTTCTACTTCCTTCCATAGATTGTAGGTGGCTCTTCCCCAGCCGGCCCAATACACGCCTGCCTCAGGGCCTTTGTACGTGCTACTCCCTCCGTCTGGAACATGCTTCTTCCACATGCTCACTTAGTTCATTCACTCATTGCCTTCAGGTTTCCTCTTGAATGTCACCTTATCCAGAGAAGCCATTCTATATAAATAGCTATCCCCTGGCCCCAAGGCCAGCAGTCACTCCCCGTCACACTACTTCACTGTTTCCATCACCACCCAACCCATTATGCCCTGACTTGTGTGTTTATTGCTGGTCTCTCTCCACTAGACTATGAGCTTCCTGAGGGCAGGAAGATACTAGAACAGGACCTATCACACAGTGCCAAGAGGACCCTCAGTGATCCCTGCAAGAGTGAATGAGTGGGTGGCAGAATTTCTCCTACCGGCCTAGAGTCACATGGCCAGCCTCATAGCAGAGTTGAGATTGAGCTGCCAGTGTCTCCGTGTCCCTTTCCCCAGGTGGCACACAATCACAGCCTGCCTTCGCTCTTTCCCTGTTCCCCATGAGCCCGCTGTCCAAGCCATACTGATCCATTCGCTATAGCTCAAAGGTAATCCATTTTTCTCCATATCTCCTATCAGGACCTCAATGCCATCTGTCTAATAGGATTCAGGTGTCTTCATCTACCTGAAGCCTTCCCTCCTCCAACCCTGAAGCCATCTCTTTCCTATGGACAACTAGGCTACTAGCTGGGGTGAGGAGCTATGGGTTGGTGGCCTGGTTCTGCTGCTGACAAACTGTGACTCTGAGCAAGTCCTCCCATCTCCCTGGCATTGTTTCTTGGCTATGAAGCAAATAGACACAGCTCTGTTGCTAAGGGATCCTATTTAAACAGATTCTTTTGGGGGCTTGTTGGGCCTGTGCTATGCTGGCATTGAGCAGTCAGTTGCCTCTGCATCTGGGTGACCAGTGGTCAAGAGGTGGGCAGGGTAGCGTCTGCTGGGCTGTGTCATGGGAAGGTGGCCAGACACATTCCAAAGAGCCGGGAGCAGGGGCCACGCTGTGCTTTCATCCCTAAGGAACCAGGCAGCCAAGGCTGAGTGCTCCTTGCAAAGTGCACAGAGTCCGGAGAAAGGGCACTCTGAGGCTGCCAGCCCCACGCAGGCCATGGGGTGGCCGCGTCTATTCCTGGCAGTGCCCTTGAAAGCGGTCAGAGCGACTGGTGGCAGTTCCCGCCAGCCTCCCAGATGCTGGAGCACTGTTGGGGGCCCGCGCCTGCTCCCGCCACCAGAGCTCTTGCAGGAGAGAAAGGGGCTTGGAAAAGGTGGCCACTCTCCATCCCAGCCAGTCTGCAAATGCTTCATCATTGGACATACCCCTGCATGGACACCGAGGCCAGACCCACTCGGCTTCTGAGAGGACAACATGGGGCCATACTGTGGGAGGCAGGTTCAGCCGTGGGTGGGGGCTGTGGTATTCAGGGAGGCTTCTGAGGGGCGGGGGGAGGAGGGGGCTGGAGCCTCGCCCCATCCTTCTCAGAAAGGCCTGTGACCTTCCAGAGGAAAAAGAAGGAGTCCTTGAGACCTGGCCCGGCCTCGGGCTCTGATCATCACCGTGGATCCCAAGGCCTGTGGTGATGAGAAAATTACTCCCTCTGGGTTCAAGGCAGGAAGCAGATGTGTGGTGATGCAATAGAGATCCTGAAGTTGTCTGGACTGACCGTGCCATGTTCTGCACAATTGGCCTTTCAGCCACGTCATGGTTCCAGCTAATTTTAATAGGGGAAGCACTGAATTCCACCATATGCCAAGACCCAGGCTCCACCAGGGTGGCTCTGAGAGGAGTCACTCCCCTGTCAGCAGAATGGAGGCTGGGGCTTCCTGGGGGGACCTGGAGGTGCTTGTGTGTGAGGTGAGGAGGACCTGGAGGTGAGGGGGACACAGCGCGCTGGTCATCAGGTTTTCAGTCAGCTCGTGCAGAGTAAATGAACAGTGGTAGGACAAGGGGCTGAATAAATGAATGAGTCTCCCCAAAAGGCAAACAATCAATAAGAAGTCAGGATATTTGGCCCAAACCTGAAAGCAGGGCAGATGCAAATCAGAAGAAAATGTCAAAGCCCAGAGGC
>NW_017731386.1:4450303-4462070 GCF_001890085.2 Hipposideros armiger
TTGGGGGAATGTAAACTCAGACTCAGCGTGTCTGGTGGTTGGCTCCTGGGCTCCAGAGTCCCTGGCCTGCTGGCTGCACACACTGCCCCCGTGTCATTTCATCAGCCTCACAACAACGGGCTTGCCTTCACAAGACTGATGCTTGTGTCTTTACTCCACTTCCAGTGTCACGGCAGGATTTTTGTGTATTTCCTCACTTCGGAAACGGATCCCGCACTGCTGGATAATGAGTGAAGGAGTTTTTTCATGGTGAATGAGTGAGTGAGTGAGTGAGTGACTTGTGTATTTGTCATGGTTCTCCTATTCAGCAGAAGCTCCTTGATGGGAAGAGAAAGGCTGGTGGGTCTTGTGCTAATCACAGAGTTGTGCACTGAGAAAGTGCCCCATAGTGTCAAACTCACTTCATTTTGTCCCCCAGCAACACCGCAGCCTTCCCATGAAAGGTTCCCAGCCTAGCAGAGGTGCAACACCTAGGAGACCCTCTGAAAACAGGCTTGACAGTTTGGGGAGAGGAGAGGTTGTAAGGCAGGGGCGAGGTAGGGAGAAAGGAAGGGGGAGCCACCAAAGGAGAATAAATAATTATGTTAATGATTAAGAAATGTCAGCGGATATTTATCAAGTGCTTGTTGTATGCCAGGAATTGTGCTGGGTGCGTTACATGGATTCTCATTTGATCGTACGCTCTGGAGGGCCAGGACCATTTTACTGGTGGTGAAGCTGTCACAAAGAGGTTAGGGACCTTCGCCAAGCGCACATAGTTCCTTCATGACAGTCAGGACTCACACCTGACCCAGTGGGAGCCGCAGCCCAAAGCTTTTCTGCCCTCCATCACACAGGAACCTGGCATGGGTACCCACAGCCTGCATTCGGGGCCAATAAGAGGACTTCTGTTTCCAGTTCTACCTGGCTCCTTGGCCATGTCTTCCCAGGGGAGCATCCCCAAGGGAGGACCTTGGACAGCTGGCATCAGTCACCCAGACCTGACCCAGCCCCTCCAGACTGGGGCTGCACAAGGGAGGGGTGGTGGGTAGGAGCCGCCTACCTCTCTCACCTCTCACCTGCCTGGGGAGCCCCTGGCCTACAGTACAAGGTCCTCCCTCCAAATCTATTCTGTCTCCAGATCTGCATATGGATAGTGAGGGTTCAAAAGTGACAGGTGGCTGTAGTATTTGTCAGTCCCAGCCCCCCTCCTCCCCATCACACAGGCACATACACATGCACACACATACACACACACACCCAAGTCCCAGCCCACCTGATCAGAGCCTCACAGCCCAGGTGGGTCTCTTCCTGCTGGAGCAAACCTTCTGTGTTAGGAGCCTTCCTTGTAGCAGCACCAGCAAGCTTGAGGGGAAGATGGTGCTAAAAAGTCATAGGTCAGAACGCTAGTTCTGTCTGTTCTGAGCCTCCCTTCCCTTTTCTGTATTTTCTATTAATACCTGCCTTGGAGGGCTGTTGTGAGGATAAAGGCTGGTGTGCGTGTGGAGCCTAGCATAGCCTGGAAACTCAAAGGGCAGGTAATAATAATGAGGAGGAGGGTGGTGGTGGTGATAGCAGGACGGAGAGAGCCCTGGAGGCAAGCAGGCCGCATGAAGCTCTCAGGCCCTTCTGCCCCACTGTCTGCCTGTGGGCTTCCCTGTCGCTGCTTCCAGCAAACATTCCCTTTCAGCTCCTCAGGGGCAGCGCTGTGGGAGATTCAGAATGCATCAGACTCATCCCTGCCTTTGCTCCCGAGTTCCCTTCTTTCCAAGTTCTTGTCCTTGTGTCTGTCCCCCTTCCCTGTCTCTCTCTGTCCCTCTGCCCCTGTCTCTGCTCTGTCTCCCTGTGTCTGTCACCCCCATCGGCAGGTCTGTGTGCATCTCTCTCTCCCTGCGTCCCCCCTCCCCCTAAATCTCTCCTTTGCTTAATCACTTAATCATTGTGTCCTTGTAACTCAGTCCTGGCTGTCTGGCAGTAGCAACACCCCACCAGGTGACAACCCTGAGTCACACACACGTTTGGAAGCCAACACGACGACGACTGCCAGACCCCAGACCCCAGACCCCTTTTCAGCAGGCCCCAAACTCCCATCTGGAACTCAGCCTCCTGAAACACTGGTAAACCCTTTCTGGTTTTATTTCTGTTCCCAGCGGGGAGTGGAGAAGCAGCCCCCCCCCATAGGTTCACGGTGGGCAGCCAGACCCTGCTGCCTCGGTTTCAGTAGGTGGGAGGGAGAGAGCAGACTGCGTCCTCGATCCGTCTCACCCAAAACTTTCTCAGCCTGCCTTCTGCCACTGCCTAAATCAGCCAGCCCTGGAGGTGCCGGTCGGAAGGCAAGTCCCAGGGTCCCAGCCTGGGGCTTACTGCATTTTTAATAAGTGCACCAAAGTTAGAATTACATGCTGCTCTCGCCCTGCTCCTTCCGGACGTGTCAGGCCCCAGCCCAGGCCTTCCTTACACCTGAAACCAGCAGGAGGCCGTGTGCCCACGCAGGCCCACACGGGCCCACACACCCAGGAGCCTCTGTCCCACTCACAGGACGTTCCAACAGCACCCTCTCCTGGAAGCTCTGTTTTTTGGAGAGTCAAATTCCCATAGCTTTTGGTGACAATAGCTAGTCTGTGAGAATCTGGCTGGGGAGAGAAGTAAAGGGAGGCAGAAGGGGCAGGGCCTCCGCCGGAGGACTTATCCTGAGCCTGTGGGGGCGGGGCGGGGTGGTGGTATGAGCCTGTGATCATGGGCAGTGCAAAGAAGCACCCCATCCCCAAGCAGCCAGGGCATGGAAACTGCTCCTATCAGCCCACCCCTGCAATTCCCCTCTTCCTCCTTCTCCTCAGATACTGCATTTTGTGTATATGTGTGTGTGTGTGTGTGTGTGTGTGTGTGTGTGTGTGTCCGCGAGCGCGCACGGGCCGCGCATGTCTGTCCTGGAGAAGGGCAGCTTTGTTTATTATGGCTGTAACCTTGACTTTTGGGTAGAGCAGGGCAGTGGGACTCTTTGGAGCCTGGAGCAAAGAATTTAATATTCATAAGTGACCTCGCCGTAAATGGACTCCAGCGCCCCCGGAGGACTCACAAATGATGCTCTCCTCCGCCTCCCACAGTTGCCTCTCTCTCCGGGAGTCCATCACAGCCTCAAGCAGCAGCTTCTGACCAAGACTGCCCAGTGTCCCCAAACCTGTCCTGGGCTCTGGTCTCCTTCATGCCTGAAGGTGCCCACCCCTGCCCACACCGGGCGGGGTGGGAGGGGTGCGTATGGGGTGAGGGCACCGAGTGCAGGGTAAGCAGGGTGGGCTTAACAGGAGTGGGCTCAGCATCTCACCCAAGCTCCATATATAGGAGGAACTCAGGAAATAACAGTTAGTAGGTCCTGGTCTACGCATTTACTTACATTAACTCATTTAATAGGCATGACGACCAGTTTTACAGATGAGAACACTGAGGCCGGGAGAACTTAAGTAACTGGTCCTAATTCACACCACCAGTATGTGGCAGGGCTGCAATTCAAGGCCAGACTTTACAGGCCATGACGGGAATCTCACGGATACACATGAGTGTGTATCATTGGGCCTATGTTCAGTTACATAAACCTCTAAATTTTAGCATCTATTTTCAGGCTCCGCACTCAGAGTATGCACACTGAATTCAGACATCCCCTACTTATGATGGTTCAACTTAGGATTTTTTGACTTTACAATGGAGCAAAAGTAATGCACACAATAGATTGCATGCGATATTCAACCCTTTATTATAGGATAGGCTTTGTGTTAGATGATTGTGCCCACGCGTAGGCTAATGTAAGTGTTCTGAGCACATTTCAGGTAGGCTGGGCTAGGCGATGATGTTCAGTAGGTGAGGTATAGTAGATACATTTTCGACTTATGATATTTTCAATTTACGATGGGTTTATTGGCACGTTGCCTCATCGTAAGGCGAGGAGCATCTGTTTTTGTTGAACTGGTGTCTTGCTGGGCATTTTGTGGTGGGCAGTAAAGAATGGGACACCAAAGGGACTGAGCTTGTAAGTTCATTAAGAGGCTCGGACTTCATGTCAGTTACCTGCATGGCAAGGGAGGCGAAGCCGAGGCCTCGGGGACCTGCTCCCCGCTCTCCCACACTCGTTTCGTTACTACAGAGACAGGGAGCCTGGCCTCTCTTCCTGACAGCCACCAGGGACAGAGCTTAGCAGCCCCTCTCCAGCCACCCAGGGACCCACACCAGGGATGGCCCAGTGGGCTGGAATCGGGATGGGGTGGAGCAAGGCAGGAGTGCAGTTGGAAATACTCCGTTGCTTCTCTTGCTACCCCAGAGCCTGCCTCCTGTATCTTTTAAACAAGCAGAATGATGGTGCCCCTAGGTTCTTCCTTCACTTTTGTAAGCAAAGGAAGGAGAGGAAAGAAATCCCAGGAGGTCTCGAAGCAGAGACAGGGGAGGGCTTGGCCCCCTGTGAGGCCCTACAGTCTGGTGCTAATCCATAAGAGAGGGGGGCCTCCCAACCGCCAGGCTGCCCAGGGGCAGCAGGGTGTCACAGAGAAGCTGGGGCGGGGTGGGGGGTCTCACCCCAGGGGCTCAAATTTGGGAAGACAAGAGCTACTCGCTGGACACAGAAGTAAGCCCCGTGTTTGCCACACGTGCTTGAGAGACTGAGGACCGTGCGTGCGTGCGTGCTGTGGAAGTCAGGGAGGTCTTAGGAATCGGGCAGAATTTTGGAACCAAGGCGAGATGAGGAAGATGTGTAAACTAACCCAACACATCGGGAGACCGAGAAGGCAGTGTGGTTGGTAGCAGGCACCTTGCAGGAAAATGAGAGAGCTCAGCAGAGCAGAGGGAATACGATGGAGCCCTGCCCGGAGGCTCCTTGGAGAAGTCTGAGATGCCAACTTGCTTCCATCCGTGCTTGTGACTTCCACCACCCTCCAGCCGTCTGTGCTACTGGCTGCCCAGCCACTTCTTAACGAATGTCCAGAGAAGCACAGCACGATCTGTTTCCTGGTATTTGGAAGTGTGCCCTATCAACTGAAAACTGCCTGTGTCTGGTTTCTTTCTTGCCAGAGTCACCACGAGGCCTTCTCATAGCTCACCGTGCTGTTTGGGTCAAGCCCTGTCAGCAGGAGCAGGCCATGTCATGACCATCACCCCGGCGTCCACCCTCCCGCCCTTCCTGAGATATGGATGAGGCCATCCTTTCTCCCTTCCTAGAGGGGCTCTTGGTCCATCCAGACATTAATTTGCAAATGGGCCATTTTCTGCTTCAAATGGAAGATGATTTTTTTTTCTGAGATCTGCAGTTTTTTAAGCATTCTCAAATGACTAGCCAAAATCAATCTGAGATCTGAGGCACATGTTGGGTGTGGATTCTCAACTTCCATCTTTCTTTCTTTATAACAAGACCCAGGGAGCTGGCAGACGAATGCGGGGTTCTAGACGCAGGACCCCATAGAGGCCATGTTTCTCATTTTGTTTGTTTGTTTGTTTGTTTGTTTCTTCAACTGAACTACTGATGCTTATTTGTATCCCTCCCTCCGCACCCCCTTCATTCATTTTTCCGAAGACCCTGTGTCATTCATTCTCCCATCCCAAGCCTGCTTGGGCCCAGCAGCATGTTTAACCCTGTACCAGCCACAGGGGAGCCCAGCCAAGGAGAAGCTTCAGAGAGAGGGTACTCTATGGTCGAGGGTCTCTTTTTGCAGTGTAGACTTCAAGATCCAGGGCAGTTCAGGGGGTTGCATGTATGCAAGCAGCAGTCAAGAGGGCTTCTCAGAGAGGCAGCTGAGACAGTAAGAACACAAGACTCACCAGGGCCACAGGTCTACTGGTGGATTGGGAAGTGAATTGGCTGTCACCCCTGAAGCCCCCGGGTGAATAGGTGTCTCCTTCTGTTTAATGTGCGCCTTCCCCAAAAGAGGGTGACCTTGTGAGATGGACGGTGACTACAAAGCAGATGGCCTGGCCTAAGATATTGGTCCCCTGGCTGTCCCATCATCCATACCAGGGTGGACTGGGCTGCCTCAGCCAAACCACTCTGGCTCACTCCGCCCTCTCCTTCCTAATTGCCCCATTACTGTAAATAATACCTTCCCATCTGAACAATTAGCCTCCTGGTTTTGAAGCTCCCAGTTTGTTTTTTCTGGTTCTGAGGCTCTAACATTGGAAACACAAACACTTCCGGCATCTATCTGCGGTCTCCCTGTAACCAGCCCAGCCAGTGATGCTCTTACAGCCCCACAGGCCTGCTCCCGGGACGCCCCCCAGTTTCTTCCTCTTCCTACTGCTGAGTTCTGGGAGGCAGGGAGAAGCCAGCTCTGTGTACAGTGTCTGAAACAGCAGGAAAAGAGGGAGGGGACTGGGCAGCTGGAGCTTCCTCCAGAATCTGCACCACCCTCCAGGGCTGGGAGGAGAGCTTTAAAAACAAACCCCAAGCCTTCCTGCACTGGATATGCAGAGTCACTGTTCTAAGAGAAGACGGAGTCAGAAAATACTTGAAGTCATGGAGGGTTTCGATATCAGCAGTGTGGCAGTCGTGGTGACAACAATAATAATACACCCACCTTCTGGTATTTGCACTCCTCGTGCAACTTTACACACCATCTTCAAGTCCATCAGAACTGAACCTTTAAACAAGCTTAGGAGGAGATCAGTGGAGAATTTTGCCTTCACTTGCAACAGGGAAACCAAGGCTCAGAGTCTGCACGGTTTGCCGCCGGTCCTTGAAGAATAATTAGATGATGGCTAGCTGGGCAGGAGTTAGGGACCTGGGTATTGAGATGGGATAAGGTAGGTGAATAGGTGGGGGAGGTAGGTGATTAGGTGGCGGGGTAGTTAGATAGGTTAACAGACAGACTACATGGCTTCAACCAATATCCATCTCTCCCCTCCTGGCCACTCAGGGCAGTAATCACCTGCTCCCTAGGATGCAGTTAGTTGTGTTTTAAATTAAGCCAATGCTATTCACTAATTATTCCCTGTGGGTCTCACCTCCTGCATGGAAAGGGAACTGGCTTCTCCTGTCTCTCCCATCACAATTCCTGTGCCTGTGTTTTTGGAGCTAAAACTCAGGACATCTGGTCTGACGAGGAAGAAGTGCTCCTTAGACGATAGAAGTGAAATCAGGGCTGCCCCTGGACTGCAAGTTGAGCTGGGTTGCTGCCCCGCTGGGCCCAGGACGAACTGGGCACCAAGCCACAGCCAGCAGGGCCTGCTGGGGCTGAACGGAAAGCAAGGACACGCCTGCCCTTCCTCCACGCTTCTCTAAAATGTCCTCGGAGCTCCAGGGGGAGCGCACAGCCCAGCATCCCTCCTCTCCACCTGGTTGTTAGTTCTAGCACGTTCCTCCTCATCAAGGCCCCCCAGCCAAGGCTGCCTGAAAAACTCCACCGGGAGCGTGTACAGGACACCTTGGGTCTAATGTAACATTTAATGGCCAAATCTCCCCAGGCCCCTGCATTAATACAAAACTATCTTACTGCTTCTAACCAGACAGAGTCACACTGCTAATGGCTGCAGGGCTGAGCCAAGGCAAGAAGGAGGTAATGAAGGAGGTGGCGGCCATCGACACCTTGCTATGGCCTTGAATGGCAGAGGTGGGTCATTCCCAGGGCTAGGGGTCTGCATGTGACCTCTGAAGGCAGGGCCCTATAGTGTTCATCTCCGCATCCTGGGAGTGTAAGGCAGGTCACACATAGCAGGCATTTCATACATGGTAGCCAAAGGAATGTATAAATGAATGGGCCACTGTGCTCAAGATTCAGGGGTTTTGGGGACAGATATTTTGCCAGTGACATGTAAAGATAGATGTACACCTCTCCTGGCTCCACAGCCCAGACCAGAGATGACGTGGTTCTGCCCAGTCAAACTGAACCCTGTCTCCCAGATCAGTCTCAAGGGCTTCACTTATACCCACTTGGGAGCTCCAGGAATTTGGGGGACAGGGGAGCTGATCAGGGAGAGCTTCCTGGAGAAGCCTACGAAGATAGACCAGGCCAGGAGTGGGGGTCCTCCAAGGAGTCCAACATGGTCCTAGAAAGATGCCTTGAGAGAAGATGACACAGGACAGCAGAGAAAATAAGCCCAGTGGGACACTAACAGGGTTGTGGGTGTGGAGATGGAAATAGCACAGTCCTCATGGGCTCCCAGATACTGTCTACACACGCACATGCACACAGGTGCATGCAGCATCAGAAAACGGCCTCCAGAAATTGCCCTAATGTGCTCCTGCTATCGATTTATGGAAACCCCACTTCCATGGACATCAAAGGGCAGGAAGGACTGTCCCCTGGCCAGCCAGGTACTTCCAGGTCCTGTCCATGCCCCCGCTACCCCTCTCAGGGTCAAATGGAGCTACCCTCCTAAAAGTGCTCCCTGCAGCCAGACCCGGGTTCAGCTCTGCCTCCAGCCAGCTGTTCAACATTGCACAAGTCCCTTTGCTTCTCTGAGCCTCAGTTTTCTCACCTGTAAAATGAAGGGCAGGACTACAGAGTCCCTGAGGCCCTCTGCAGCTCCGGCATCTGGACAGCAGGGGCTGCTGGGCTCTCAGGTGGAGGCAATTTCCCAGATCACTGAGCCCCACCTGGCCACCATTGTGTGAGGGCTTCCCCTGGGCATTGGCCGTCTGGAAATACTGCCATCCATCTTTGTGACTATCTGGTTAAAACACTCACCTAATCCTAACCTAATCCTTTCAATTTGGGGAGAGAATTGAAGAAAAAAACGCAAGCAGCCTGAAGCCTGAATGCTAACAGATGGGTAAAAAGTATGTATAAATTACACCCGCTACTGTCAATTCAAGCTCTCCAGATAAAGTGATATGAAAGGTGTTTCATTTATAGGGGAAATTAATTGCCAGCTGTACGACTGGATGGTGTGAAGAAACCGCAGCCACACGATGTGTCCCATATATTTTCGTGGCTTGATTCAATACCTTCTGTGCCAAGGGCTCCCGCTTAACTCCAAACCTGGGGTGGGGCGGGCACCAGGGTACACATGACCCTGAGCCCACCATTCCCAAAATAGGGTGCAGCTGGGGGAGCTTGAGACATGGTGGAGACACAGAGCATCGGGAGGTAGGGTGCTCCTCCACCAGCCCTGACCTCATGGGCCTCAGTTTCCCATTCATCAGAGCAGCTGCTTGAGCTACATCTACTATATCTGTGAAGAGATGACCTCTGCTCTGTCAGTGCCTGGGCACAGGACCATAGGGTAGTCCTCTCTGTGCCCCCATCCCACCTGGCCAAGCACCCCCACAATAGACACTCAGTCCTTATGTCAATGGATGACACTGACACCTGGCACACGAGTCACATCCTTTGTTCTGTGACCACCCTGCTCTGTACCCAAAGTGAATCACGTGACCTCGAGAGCCTCAGTCTGCACATCTGTAAGGGGAGGCTGTCTTCGTCCGCTCGGGCTGCCGTAATAAAATACCACTGACTGCGTGGCTTAAACAAAAGACATTGATTTCTCACAGTTCTGGAAGTCCAAGATCAAGGTGCCAGCAGATTCAGGTCCTGGGGAGAGCCGGCTTCCCGACTTGCGGACGGCTGCCTTCTCACTGTAACCTCACATGGCAAAGAGAGATTTATGCTCTGGTCTCTTCCTCTTCTTATCAGGGCACCAAACCTATGATGGGGTCCCACCCTCAACACCTCCCAAAGGCCTCATCTCCTAATACCATCACATTGGGGGTTAGCACTGCAATATGTCAGTTGTGCGGGGTGGAGGGGGTCACGAACATTCCGTCATAGCAGAAATGCTCAGCGGGAAGCCCCACAGCTCCCTTCCGGTGCCAGAGCCTCTCTGGATATTCAGGGTCACATTAGTTCTGTCGCTGGCTGTGGAGATCAGGAGGCTGAGAGGCTATCTCTGTGGGAGCCAGAAGCGGCAAAGAGACCCCTGGAACCTGCCTGAGGTCCTCCCCCAAGGCTGTTGACTGCGGGAGGAGGTGGGCCTCACAGGAACAGGCAGCCCTCCTCAAACTAACTTTGGTTCCCTGAGATGCAAGGTAGGGTGCCGGGGAGGAGGTGGAGTATTAGCAAAGCCAGGACAATTCGCACCCCGTACCCCTGGTTTCCGTGGGATCTCTCTCACAACCAACCCAATTGAAAGTGCCTTCCGGATCATTTTGAGGGGATGTCCTTATGCCAGAACCATTTCTGATAAGGGCAGGCAGGTGCCCAGAAACTGGCCCCAGAGCACTCGCCCCATCCTGAAAGTAGGGAGGAGGGCCCCACCCCCACCCCCTTCTTCTCCCCACCACCAAGCATCCAGCTTGAGCCAGAGCTCCCTGGTTCTCCTTTCCCCACCTTCTCCTTTTTTCTTTCTTAGGTGGGAGGCGGGGCCTGCGGGGCCTGCATTGAGAGAGCCTGTTCTGGGACCTCCAGGGCCTCACACGTGCTCACACCCTCCTCCTGTGCTCCCTGGGGTCCCCAATGCAGCCCTCATCCCCCTGGCTTGCACCCACCCCACCAGCTGCTCACCAGGCCTGTGGGGTCTTTCCATTCTGCCTGGGGAAGGGGCAGTGGGGGCCTTTATCAGAACTATTAAGACAATGAGCTAATATTCTATTCAGATTTAAATAATAAATTAATCTGCATTAAACTGAGGAGGCCTGAGAGAGACCTAATTATCGGGTGTGCTTTAAGGTGGAAATGAAGGTTGGGGATGGTGCTGGAAATAGACAAAGTTACCGGCGATCACACTGATGCAGGCACTTCCATGCCCAGGCAGAGGTAGGGAAGTGCCCCCACTCTGTCTAGCCTAGAAACTCCCTGCAACGTGGGGAGGGTGCATTCATTTCCGACCATCTCCCTGAGGGGCTCCAGGAACACCGTTTCTCACATCACTTGTCCTCCTGTGCAGGAAGCAGACAGCAGTCTGGGAGATAAGGAATGGGAGCTGGAGACCCTTATAGCCTGAAGTGTTTGCTGGGCAAGTGCCGGGGTCCTTAGGTCCCCACCAATTAAATGGGAATAAGAAAATGTTCCCTAGGGGGCTGGGGTCAGATAGCCCTGGCACAAGACCCCACCTCATTGTTGTGTGACCATAAGCAGCCTAATTAACGTCTCTGAAACTCAGTGTCCACATCTATAAAATGAGGGTGTTAACCACCTGTGTCCAGGGTGGCTGGAGGACTGGATGCTGCAAGGTGTACAACTTTTAGCACAGTGCCCGTGGGCAGGGAGTCCTCAGGAAATGAGGTGATGGAGATGTGGGTCTGAATGTGGGAGCTGTGCAGGGTGAGTCTGCGGTTACCTGGTCTTAAACAAATGTAGCGGTAAGCAGGGTTGAGTTGACGCTTGCGTTCTTCAGCCTGTGGTTAGTTTTCCTCCCTGGCTGGTTCTTGCCACTCCCTGGGAGTGGAGCTTTTCACACCCTGAGCCAGCCTGCCCAAGAGAGGACTATTTTCAGCCCAGCAGCTACAGCAACAAAGATGTGAAGTCACTCCTGCTGCCTCCAGCTTACCCCTCCCACCTGCCCTGGCCAAGGAGAGGTGAGCAGGAGGCAAGTGGGCTGCAGCCTGGGGTCCTGGAGCACCCCCAACCACCCTCGACCCCTCCACTCCATGGCCTTAGCATGACACCACTCCCGACCCCTCCTGGGCCTGTTTCCTCGTATCCACTAGTTTTTCTTCTCCCCTCCTTGCAGGCTCCCTTGAGGGTGGGGCAAAGCTCTGCTTGGGAGATCAGGGTCCTCCTAGGTTCTGCTCCTCAGGGACATGTACCAAGATGGGCAGCAGGGCCAAGGATGAGGGTATCAATTGAGGCCAAACCAAAGGGCATGGCCTCCTTTGCTG
>NW_017731386.1:4465405-4470380 GCF_001890085.2 Hipposideros armiger
AGATGTTGTATTCTCCCGCTTTTTCCATCCTGAACGTGCTTGCATAGCATCTTACGGCACTTCCTGATCCCTCTGCGCTGAGTTTCCTTTGCCAGGTTCACGTGCAGACTTCATTATCCTTGGTTTGTCGTTGTTTTTAAAGGTGGAGTACAGTGTAACCTGACATGATTTCTCTTATTTGTTGTTCATCTTTCTCTAATTTGGTCTTTTTAAAGAAGTTGTAGGAGAAGAAATGCCCTCTTTCATACCCCACCTCCCAGCTCCCCAAGTGGGCCTAAGTGGGGTATGCAGGGGATGGGGGAGACTCTCTGAGGGTCGGGACAGAGGGGCTCTGGAGGCTGTGTACCCACACTGTCAGGTGACTGTCAACAGCCCCCAGTCTGAGACGAGATGCACAGATAAGGTGACGTTCCACTGAGGGCCAGTGTCCTGCAGTGCCGGCTGCTTCTCAGCCACTGAGACCTGAAGGTCGGGGCCCAGCAAGAGTGACCGGACAAAGTACCTGGTCTCCCAGGGTCCTACACAGCCCCGGCCCTCACATAGCAATAGACGGGCATCCTTCACACCCCTCATTCCTTGCAATCAGTGGAAAACTAAATGTCCAACGTGGGGAGACATATTCATGCTTTCCCACAGAATAGAAGCCTAGGAGACCTAATTATGTGAGCATGCACAAGCCGCCTCCCGGTACCTCAGTTTCCTCATCTGTAGATTGGGCGTGATGGTACCTGCCCAGACAGCCTTGCCCATGTGTTAGGAGGTTGAGATGACAGAATGAATAAGATGGCACTTTGAAAATGATAAAGTGCTGTGCTCACCTGCCAGGGAAGTTCATACTTGAAGCTTATTGTGGTGACCAGTTTATCGAGGTTTCGCATAACTTAAGGGAGCGAGGGTGGCTGCATAATAGAACAAGAACAGAATCTAAGAAGGGGATGAGGGAAAGATGCACTCCTCCTCAGCACTGTGGTTTCTTAGTCAATCAGTTGGGCTCTTTTAACTGAGCGCCTATTGTAGCCAAAGGGGAAGCTCGATGGTGGGCAGGTGATGGATCAGGAGCAGTCAGGGGGGCGAGCTGTCGCTGAGCAGAGCAGAGAGGGCTCCAAGGCTCAGCCCCACTCCTGGCACACAGCACAGTCAGAGCAGGTGAAGCCTGGGTGCTCCTCCCAGAACCCAGGCCAGAACCAGCTGCACAAACCTCCGGCAGCCAAGCCCAGGGATATGAGTTTCCCCAGAACCAGGGTTGAGGGAGGAAGCTGGCAGTGGAGGGTGTGTGGGGGGAAGCGGCTTTACCCAGAGACACCTGCAGCTATAAAAAGCTCCTGCCCCCACCTTCAGACTAAGTGAGAGCTGCTGATGTGCGTGCCCTGCCAACATCCCCAGGGGGTGAGGAGAAGCGGCAAACTAGCAGGGGGGAACGAAAGGGGAGCAGCACGGGCTGGCATCCTGGAGGGGGCTGGCACTTTGGCTCAGCCCTGGGAAGGAGCCTGACACACCACCCCTTTATCTACCAGGAGGGGGCCCAGGCCAGGAGGCAATGTCTCACAGCACTTAGGAGTGCTAGGAAAAAGGCCCCCCACTCCCTGCTCAATGCCCCTCCTATCGCCCCACCTGCCACCTCAGGGATTCTACCCCCACCTGCCCAGCAGACTCTAGATGCACAAACTGCTTCTGTCAGCACTTTTTTTTTTTTCCAAAATAGGCGCTAAACCATAATGACCTGGGTCAGTTTCTGCACTGGGTTGGGCTTTGAGCCTGGCTTTAGGTTTTGTTTAAAGCCCCAGCAGGCTTGAGCTTGTTGTCTGCTGTAATATACACCATCCTCCCTGTCTCTGAGCCTCCCCACCCCAGGTGTGTGTGTGTGTGTGTGTGTGTGTGTGTGTGTGTGTGTGTGTGTGCGCGCGCGCGCGCGTGTGTGTGATGGTGGTGGGGGGTGGGGGGGTGAGGCAGTGAGGACCCACTGCAATGCTATTACACTATTTGCATTTATATGAGGCACAGACCCCAAGTCTCCCGTCTCTGGGTGCTTTTACAACCCTGTGTATACATAATTTATTTTTGTTGCTATTTAATCAGTCTCCGTGTTGAGATGAAAAGTTTCCAAGGGGCCCCAGGTTATTATGCAACTTTCAATTCCAGCAGCATTGACTGAGCACGTGGGGCCCCCAGCCCATGCTCAGCTGCAAAGAGAGGGGACGGGGACAGGGACTGGGAGGGGGCCATGTGGTTCCTGCCCACAAATCAAGCCTAAGCTGGGGCCAGGTGTCTGGGGCAGGGTGCAGGGCCAAAGTTCACCCCCTAAAAGGAGAGGCCAGGAGTGGAGTGGGCATTGAGAGTCACAGGCCCCAGAGGGAGGGGCCCGAGGACAGGGTACAGTCTTGGGGGAACTAGATGGCCTGGACTTCTGGCGTTAGAGTGGGAAATTGAGGGGCTAGGCAGGGATGCTAGAAGCTAAGTGGGAAGCAGGAATTGCAGGTGGGCGCTGACTCTGGGAGAGAAGGGAGGGAAGGGTGCTGCCCGAGTGTGGTGTCTTTAACATGGTTCAGACCAGAGAGNCTCTCTCTCTCACACACACACACACACACACACACACACACACACACACACACACACACACCACCCAACCATCCAGGCCCTAGAACAGGCTTCAGGCTGTCACCTGCCAATCAAACAGGCTCTGGGCCTCCTGGGACATATGTGGGCCCCATGGCTTCTAGATGCTCATGTTCTTCTCTTGGAGAAAGTTCAGCTCGAAGAATCCCTCTATCTCAGCTTAGCTAAAAAGTAGACTTGTTCACAGGCAGCCAGGATACTGAAGGTGTGACTCCTAAAACAGAATGGGGTGAAGGGCAGCACCCCTGCCCCCAGCCCAAGCCCCCGAGTGGGCCCGAGGGAAGCCCCAATAAGGACTGAGAGAGGTAGAACCATTAAGAGAAGGTGGGGCCTACTCTGGGCCCTCCCCACATCCCCCTAGATATTTCCCTCCTGTGGACTTGGCAGTCCTCCCACCCCAGCGTTTTGGAGGAAGGGGTCCAAAGAACTGGACCCCCACTGCCACCACCACCAAGGTGCCATTCTCCCCCAGGAAAGACAAGAGGCAGCCAAGGAATAAGGTGCCTATTTTCCCTGCTTAGGGCTTCAGCTGGGAGGAAAAGTGGGTGCTGGGCCTGGGGTGGGGTGGGTGATCACGAGTGGGCTTAGGGAGCTGCATCCCAGAGCAGGCACTGGGGAGATTTGGGGAGCCGGGTATAGGGACCAGAGTCTCCTCTCTGCTCCCTCCACTGGAAGGGGCTGGTGGCAGTAGGTGTTCATTGATTGCAGCTGTGGTCTCCTGACATCAACAAACCAGCTGATGGGAAAGGTAGGGAGAGACATGGCAAAGCCCCTGTTTTATCAGCCTGTTCTGTCCTTGGGGACAGGAGCCACAGAAGCACTCCCCTTTCCCCGTGAAGATAATGGATAACAGTACCTCCCTCCCCAGATGAGCCTTGGGAGTGACTCTAGGCTTCCAACCACCGGTGGGTTCTGTTGGATGGTCCTTGGAAGTCAAATCCCAGTGGCCACAACTGCATTTCATAAGCTGCAAATGCCTGAAACCAGCCTCCAGAGCTTTCCATGAGCCACGCAGCCAGACGTGGGTGCGCCCTCCTCCTCAGAGCAACCCAAGGCCTTGTTGTCTATACCCATCATTGGGCAGCTAATCGTGTATGGCCTTAAAACATCACTTCTCTTTTTATTCGGAACTATTAGTTAACTCTTGTATTATTAATTTACTTTTTATGGTTTATGTTGCAGAGCTTATAGGCAGCTTCCCTTCTCCCCAACAGAACTCTAAGCTCAGTGAGGTCGACACCAGGCCTTATTTTTCTCTGTCTTACCCTTGACACCAAGCACACAAAATAGCACTTTACGTGTCATAAGCACTGAGCTAAGGTTTCTCAGTTTAAAACCTTCCAAACTCTGCCTCTCGCAGGCGTCTCAAGTCATAAAGGAGCTGGTCCATCTCAAAGACTGCTTTCTACAGGGCTGCAGACTGTGCCAACCAGTCTCCTGCCCCATCTCTCCTTTTATCCTGAGAGGAACAGGATCATAAAACCTTAGTGAGAGAATAAAACTTAGAAATCATGTGGTCCATCCTTGTACCTGCTTTAGGAACCTGATCCCCGGCATTTCTCACAAATGGCCACCAGTCTTTGCTTGCACACACCTTCCTACAGGGAACTAACGCCCCACTTGCTAGGTGGCCCATTCCATTCAATAATCAGTGCTTACCCAGATGCTCCAACACGAAGATAGTCATGGCCATGACATGGCATATTGAGAGAATGCCCAAGACCAAAGTTTCGAACAAAAAGGGTTCCGATGTTAATAGCGCTACTAGTTGCCTACTGTGTGCTCTGTGTTCTGCTGGACACTCTAGGGGACAAGCAGAGTGGAAGATGTGGTCCTTGCCCCAAACAGTATTCAATCTAGTTTGAGGCCAGACACTAGAACAATGGCCTCCACAAATGAGAAAACATCAAGTGCTACATTGTGTTTGCAAGACCAGAGCCCGGGACCACAGGCCACAGTGTCTGGGTCTTGTTCCCACACTGCCTCTAACCACTGGGTGGCCTGGAGCGACTCTCTCCCTAAGCAAGTTCTTAGTCTCTTCACTTGTAGAAAGAAAGGGTGGCCCAGATGACCTCTGAAGCCCTTTTCTGGCTCTCATATTCCTGGGAGCAGCCACTTCTTTGGGAGAGATCAGCTGGGAGGCATTGAACATGGAAGGATGGCAGGGTGGCACCCCACTGGGACACATCCCAACCACACTTTACATCTCTCCTCACCTCCAACAGGCAGTTCATCCACGTCATCTAATCCATTCATTGGTTTTATAGATTGTTGGAAATGCATGCGTGTGGCAATCGAATTCCCATGTTGCACCTACCCTGGGCTGGGACAGGAGTCGGGCATCAGAAAAAAACGTGGCACT
>NW_017731386.1:4474670-4487770 GCF_001890085.2 Hipposideros armiger
CCCAAGCTTTTCTTTTCCTCTCATCACCCTGATTATTCCCTGTTTAATTAAAATTTGTTTCAGCTAATAGGCCTTAAATTAGTATTTTCAAATATTGACATCTACAGGACCCTCATTCATTATTTTCGAAAGCTCTGGGGCTAATTGCTTTATCACCCACCAATTAATTTCCTGTGCACTGGGCAGGTAGCCACTGCCCCCAGAACATGGATGGACATTCTCGCAGGTAGGTGAAGCCACACATGCAGCAGATACACACAGACATGCATGAGCACGTGTAAGCACGTACACACACGGACATTTCCCCCAAGTAGACGTCAGACCTAGTGGAGTGTGTCTGTGCATGAGACGGGAGACTGGGAGGAAAGCAAAGCATTGCATAGCAGGTCTTTGGTCCCATGCCAGCCCCTATCGCTGTCACACTGGTGACTCTGCAGGACTGGGGTTCTCTGGGTCCCCGCTTCTCTGATCTCCCTTCAGTGCCCAGGGAGCAACAACACTGAAAGGAAATGCCAAGAGCAGAGGAAGGTCTCAAGAGTGGCAGCTGGAGCTAGTGACCCAAAGCCTTGAGAAGGGAGGGAGGCCCTCAAAGGTACCACTAACAGAGTGACTTCTGCACAGGGAGTAAGCCACAGGCAGGAGGAGGGGCTGCAGACAGGGAGAAGCCAGGACATAAGAGTCCCTGGAGGCCACAGGGAGGGTGGCCAGGGTCAGGCCCAAGTTGGCTTCCCTCCAACAGGGGAGGTGACTCTGTCAGGCGCTCAGCTCCCCAGAGGGACCCAGCTGGGGACATCAGCAGATTCATCAAGGTCTTGTGCCACCCACAGAGCAGATCCCCATGTAGCTATGGGAGGAGCTGGCTTTGGGGAGTTGGGCACCTGCCGTAGAAGACAGGAAGAAGTCCCCTGTTGCTCACAAACATGATTCCCCGTGCTACCTCCCACCTGGGCTACTGAGACCTTTAAAGAGAAACAATGATGTGTTCAGATGCCACCCCAGTGTCCCCACCTCCCACCTGGCCAGTGTCCTGCACAGCACTTTGAGTTGGAGGAGGTGAGACCAGCTTCCAGCTAGTTACCAGAATAAGGATCTTCCCCAGACCTCGGCCAGGGTGTGCTCTAGGCTGCTGGGACTATGGCTTCACCCAGGATGCCCAGCTATCCATCTGTCCATGTCTCTGCCATTGCCAGCACCGGCCAAGGCCGAGCTTCTGCCCAGCAGAGTGGGCAGGACTGGGAGGTGGGCAGTCAGCTCCATGCATGCAGTCAGGGTTTTTTTGGTGTTGTTGTTTTTCCTCCTTGTAAACAGTCTGAAGTGATTGGGATTAAAGTCTCTCCAAGTTGCTAGTATCGCTTTTCGGGAGAGCCGAGTAATCCACGGGGATTAAAGAAGCAGCCGTGCTCATCTCCTACAAATGAATATCTGTCAGAGGCATTGACCTGTTAAAATAATGAATTTAATGTGCAGCAAACCGCACAGGGCGGCGATGCAACATGGTCTGGCAAATTGTTTTCCACGTGTCCTAATGAGACTTTTAAGGAAACGGGACCCCACCCCCACCCCACGTCGCGCTGCCCTGCCACCAGCCCTCCACGCCCTGGAACCGCCTCCCTCAGCAGCCTGAGCTGAGAGGTCAGTGGCTTCTCCGATGGAGGAAACAGGTGGGCGCCATAGAAACCGTCAAACCTGCCCTTGTTCAGCCCACTCAGAAAAGGCAATCATCCATCTCAATTTTCTGTGGGCTTGTGACCAGTTTTGTGGGCCCTTGTGGCTTTCTCCAGGGGCTGTCCCACAGCTCAGTGCTGTGTGGTTACCAGTAAGGCCCTGTGTGGCCCGGAGCCCCTCTTTAAGGCTCTGTCGCTAGACAGTCTGTCCTCCTGCAACCCTTGGGTCTGCTCAGGCCCCAACCCCCCACCAAACCCCAGGACCAGAGCTGGGAGCTAGAAAGGCAGGCACCCAGCAGCACACTCCTTTTACACAGGAGAAACTGAGGCCCAGAGAGGGGACCTGACTACCCCTCATCACCTTGAGTGCCGGTGGTGGACAGAGGACAGGTATCCCGATAGTCCTTCTCCTGCCCAGTTCTCTGTCCACCCACCCCCCTTCTGGGGACACTATAAATGGCAGTCTGAGCTGCCATTTTAGAATCACGGAGCCAAATTCAGGAGTGGGAGGAAGAGGTGGCTGGACGGCTGGGTGAGGGAGTGAGTGCCCACCTCCCCATCCTCATGGCCAGGACCCGCTCTTGGGGGCAGGTCTAGCTGGAAGCTGCCATTGGGGCCCATAGCCAGAGCTGGGACTGCATTCACTCAAGGGCAGGGGCTATGTCCTGCTCTGACCCAGTGGCCACTATCTGTTACTGTCAATGTGCCTTCTACCCTTCCAACCATTGTCCACAGAGGTGGACAGGGCATCTGGCCAGTCGGACATCTGGCCAAGGACCCAGTCTGTACTGGGGGGCCGGGAGGGGTAGCATGATGAACATCCGGAGAAAGATCTGTGAGCGTATCAGCTATGGCCAGTCTCCCTGAAGCCTCCCAAAGCCATTCTCCTGAAAGTTTTACGTCCACTGTTTGGGTTTTTCACCCCCTCCCATCTCTGGGTTTGGCCCTAGGGTTGGGGCTTAGAGGAGGAGGACAAGGCCACTAAATCAGGGAAGCATGTGCCAGCAACATGGGTGCGAATGGGGAGGCAGTCACTCTGCTCTCTGCCAAGAATGAGGTCAAGGGTGCGCACTCAGGCCCCACCTTATGCCAACAGTGTCTCTTAACTCCACTGCAGACCCACCTCCGCCCCCACCTCCTCCAGGCAGACTTCTCATCCCATTCTGGCCAATCCCCCTGAGTCAGTACCACATGAGACCTGAAGACCACCAGTCAAACACTCAGTGCCTTTTATTTCACAGAGAGAAAGACCCTCCCAGCGCGATTGGCCCTGGATGAGCCAAAGAAAGGGCCCACCCATGTCTGCTTCCTTAGACCCCAGCCCACCTTCTGGAGCTCTCAGCACTGCATCAGGGTGTTTCATGGGCTTATCTTAAGTTGATGAGCCAGCTTGTGTGTTGGAGGGATCCCTTCGAACTGGAGGACCTGCATACTATTTAAGGAGCATTTTCTGCTCCCGTCCCCTTCCTAGCCCTGTGGAGCAGCAGAGAAAGTGGCTTAGGAAAATGAGGCAGAGGGATGGCGCTATGTGACCTCTGAAGAGTCTGGGAGAGGATTGGAGGCGGGTGGTGCTCATTACAGAAGCTAGAAGGAGCAGGAACATTTGTGGGTCATCTCCTCTGGAGAGGTAATGCAAGGAGTGACTTCAGAAGCTTTTCCATTGAGAAAATCAGGTGTGGGGGTTGTCTCGAGCCGGTTTCCATGGCAAAACATGGCAGGGTAAGGTTTCACTGTGGCCATGAAGGTAACCAGGGCAACTGTCAAAGGCAGCATGCCCTAGACACAAGGCTCGCCAACACTCCCACCCAGGTGCATGCCCACACACACTCACACACGCTCTCACTTGCCTGCTCCCACACACATCATACACACATCCCCTCTCATGTTCTTCTTCAGGTACAGTCTCTCCCTCCTCCAAGCTTCAGTCTCCTCGCCTGGTTCCCCCGCTTATTCCTGACACTTGCAGGGATGACTTTGCCTTTTGACTGGTGCACTTAATAAGCGCAGGGGTTTGGAATCAAAACTACAAGGAGTGGGACAGAAGGTGCTGGGCGCCAAGAGGCTCCTCCTTTCTCCCTGGGAAATGTCTTATTTGTTTCACGGGCGGCCTGGCCAGAGCAGGGAAGAGGCAGCTGTTTTTCCTAATGGGCCACAAGGGTTGCCAGTGCCTGGCCGTCCCAGCTGTGAGGCAGGCGGCCGGCCCCTCCCTTCCTGGCTTCACTCGCCGGTGGAAGAGGAGATGCTGAAAGTGCCCAGTGGGGACTGGAGTCTGGTTCCTGCTCAGGTGCTGACCCTTTCCGTGACCTTGGGGAAATCAGCTGCCCCCTTTACTCAGTTTCCCCACCTGTCTCATGGAGGTGATAATCTGTTGCCCACAGCATGACAACTGAATGGCATCTCCTACAGCAGGAGGACTTGAGTTAGATACGAAGGACTGGGTTTTGAAGTGGAGAGTTCTTAAAGGCAAGCATCCAGGAATATCTTTTCTCCGTGTTTGCTCACACCCTGCCACTTTCTAAAAAGACACTGGCGTGGGTGACCGGAGGGAGGTGTGAGGATTGCCTTCCCAGAGAGAATCAGGCCATGCTAATCCACACTGACTAAGGAAGGCCTGAATTCACATCAGATGTTTTACAGCTCACATTTCATAAGCTGCACGTGACTGTCCTGGGGTGGCTTGATGGTTAATTTGCTCCACAGGCCCCTTTCTCTGCAGAGAGAGCAAAGGTCGGCCTCAATCACCCTCATGCCTGAGTCTCCAAGCCATTTATCAGTCAGTGGGCTCCACTGTGTCCCCACTGTGCGCTCAGGCCACGCGGATTCTGCAGAAGGGAGCACATGGCTTCGGCAGCAGGCGGCCAGGTCACTGTCTGGTTGGGGAGACATGACTCACACACATGACACAATGGAGAGCAGAGGGCGGCCGTTAATCAGAACAGGGGAGTTAGGGTCAGACTCCAGAGGCTGCCTCCTCCATCGCAGGCAGAGATGCGTGTGATCTGACGTGGTTAGAGAAGAAAGCTTTGTGTGGGCCTGGGGTGGCCGTGATGAGGTCCCCTGTACTGAAGAAGGAGGCAGAGACCCCGTGGACCCTGAGGCTGGCCAGCCAAAGCCGGGGAGGTGGAGAAGGCAGGCTGAGCAAGAAGAGCCTTGGCCTGGGAGCTGGAGACCTGTGTTCTGGTTACAGCCCTGCCCTTCACGCTTCCTGTTCAGTCCTCTGAGCTTAGTTTCCACTTCTACCATCTGGGAGCACAGGAAGATCCCTGCCCCCTACGCCTCCTGCGGCTGTGAGACTCTTAGCAGAATGTGGGTTCTGCTGGGAGGGAGAAGATAGGGTGGTCAGGACCCCAAATCCGGCAGATCCTATACTTGGATCAACTGGTGGGAAAGGCAAGAAGAAAAGAGTGAGTTGCGGGAGGAGGAACCTTGACTAAGGAGACTTGGAGTGTCCCGGATTCGAGCCAGGACCAGAACAGGGCAATAAGGCGGGGTATCAGGCTCTTACTGGGGAGAGGCGGAGCCTTTGGGCCTCTCACAGGCTTCCAGATGGGTCAGGTTCCCAGGCAGAATAGGAGGCAGATTTCCTGGGGGTCGCTGACCGTTGGCGGATGTACCTGGCTGGAGGTTTGTGCTCAGAAAGCTCACGTCATGTGGTTCAGGAAGCCTCTATGCTCTGTGTTTGCTGAAGCAATTATACCAAAAGGCAGGCCCCAACCTCCATGCTCAGGGAACAAGCATTTGTCTCCTCTTCTCTGCCAGGAGCTGGGGGACCTTGCACGCCCCTCCCCCTCCCAACTCTGCCCTGCCAAGCAGAGCATCTTCACAGGCTGGTGGGGGAAACATAGCAAACCCCCCTCCGCCCTCGGTGTTTCCAGCGCATGTCCCACCTCCACGTTTTGTTCACACAGCTCCATGCACTTCCCTCTCTCGCCACCCAGTTCGAGTCCCACCTCCTACACAAGCCCGAGGATCCCCGTCACAGCCAGCCTTCGCCTGGCACGTACCATTCTCAGCATGTCACACTCGCTGTTCCATTCACTCCTCCTAACAGCCCTGTGAGGGAAGCGCTGTCATCCCCTTTACTGGATAAGGAAACTGAGGTGCCAAGAGGCGAAGTCGCTGCCTAGAGTCACATAGCTAGTGAGGGCTGGAGCCAGGATTTTGACCCCCATCTGCCTGGCTCTAGGGTCTGCACCCTAACTTTGAGGCCACACTGTCTGTCTCTCACAGGTACTGCCAGCCATAAGGCGCTGGCCATGAATTAGCCACAGTAGCTCCTTCTGTTCTGAGGGCCAGTGTCCCCTCACACATGGCAGGCCTCTTTCAGGCAACAGCAGGGCTTGGATGGCTTTGGTCCTGGCCACCCCCAACCCCAAGCCCCCCAGCAGGGTGCCCAAAGCTGCTGGATCAGAAGAGCACATGACTCACATGAGCATGAGATGCAGCTGCCGGAAGCCTGGAGTGGCTGTTTTGTGGGTCCTCTGCAGAGGACACCCCTCCTACTGACCCTATGCCACCACTAGGCTGATTCCTCACCGGGATCCTTACTGTGAACTGGCCCTGACTGAGGCCCAGGGATTCGAGAGGACGAACAGATGGGACAGGCACCCCAGCAGGACTGTTGCTCTTTTTGTCCTTAAAACAATCCTGTAAGGACCCTCCCCATAGAAAGTGCACCCCTTTCTTTCCCTGGGTCCTCTTCTGTTAGTGCCTGAGGGTTTTATTATCTTCCCTCCTCACCCTGCCTGGGAGAGGGCAGCCAGGCTGACTTGCTGACCAGTGAGAGTGGAACCTAAGCATTCCAGGTCATAAGATCACTTCCTTGTCCTCCCCACCCTGACCACACCCTGAGGCAACTCCTTGGGTTGCCCCCCAATGGGGGCTCCATGCTATCTCTTCCTGGCCTCTTCCCCCAGAAAAAGTCAGATAGGGGGCTCCAGCCACCTTCCAGGAATGCAGCAAATTCTTCTCAGGATTGGCCCCTATTCCAGCTCCCAGCAGCCCGGAGGCAGCTGCCCAAGGGTAGGAGGTTTGTCTGGGGTCACAGACCTGAATCCTGGCCTTTTCTCCCCTGCCTCTTTTTATTTTTTTCCTCCCCTGCCTCTTGTTGTCATTCACAGAGTACCTGTGGTTCCCCAAGTAGAACATTCCAGAGAGACCAGTCCCCTCCCTAGTTCATCTTTCTTGAGTGTCAACCATGAAGCTACTTTTGGAATCATTTTAAAGAAATGCAATTTCATCACTGAAAAGTGCAGTTCATTTGTAAACCCATGTAATCAAACGCAGAAAAGTAAAACCAATATTGATTAGCAATTAGCCTATATGTTCCATCACATTGATTGAGTTCCTCCGAGGTGCGAGCCCTGCACTAGAGGCTGAGGGAATAAAGAGGAATTGGGCAGTGCCCACCCTTGAGGACAGTAGGGCCTGTATCCCAGGAGCTCATGGCCAGAAGCCTGAGCTGCAGCCGTGTCAAAGGAGCCCAACAAGCCCCCTCCATCCTGTCTGCCCTACATGCAACAGCTCTACACTGGGCACCAGGTTACGCGAAAAGCCAGCCAAATCTTCCAGAAGGAATTGTCAAACACACCTACCCTTTGCTCAGAAACCTGGCTCTCAATGAATGTACATGCTCACTAACAGTGGGCACCCGTTCAATGATTCGAGAAGCAGTGTGCCTTGGGCAAGTTAGTGAATATCCCTGGGCATTAGTTCTCCTCTAAAAAGGCTGTTCAGTGGTCTTCTTCCTGTTTGAGAGGTGTTTTTGCAACAGTTTTTATTATCCTCAGAGCAACCCTATGAGACAAGAGGAATATGTGGTATTATCTACATTAAATGTGGACATGAGGACAACGTAAGAGAGGCCGAGGAACCAGCGTTGGGTGACGCAGTGGGAGGAATGGAACAAAACTCAAAGCTCCCTTCTTCGCTGCTCCTTCCAGGGTTAGGTTTGATGGTCTCTAACATCTCTTTCACTTTGAAAATACTATGACTCAACAGGGATTGGGGCATGAAGTACGCACAGAGCCAAAGTCTGGAAAAGCTGGAACTGCCCCCTTTGGAGCTGGAGGGCCTGGGGGTGGTTGGGGGGCTGGTGGTCCTGAGAAGGAGAGGGCAGAGTTGAGTGAACAGCTAGGACAGGACAGGAGGAATACTCAGGGTTTATGACACCCCGTAAATCAGACCTGCCCATACTTGACCAAGGTTGAAATCCCCACACCACACAGTAATTAGATTTTTTCGACAATGTTGCCCCTCTGGTTTATTTATCCAGTGGTACTTACCACCAGCAGAGCTGAGCACTAGCCTTTCCCAGCCACAGGGTTACTGTTCTGCATTCCTGCCCAGTGGGGAGGGGACAGGAGAGGCTGGGAGAAGACACAACTGGGGCCTTTGGTCAGACCACGTTTGCCTTGAAGGAGAGGTGAATTTCTACGATGTCTCTAATTGGTGGCACTTCCAGGAGATCAAGCACACCGAAAGTGTAGGCAGGTGCCAGCCTTTAAACTGAGGGTTCAGAGCAAGGGTTCAGGAGCTTGGGACTCAGTTGGCCCCCCAAACACCTTTCAGACCACCCTGCAGATGAACTATTAATCGCACAACCCATTATGAGCAGATGACATTTCTTAACCCTCCCCTCTGTGGGTCTTGGCTCTGAGCGATCTCTACAGGAAGAATGCAATGCCCAAGGGCTTGGCAGCAGCTGCAGAACATCTGGATGGGGTTGGCAGAGTCCAGAAGTGGCCAAGATTAAGATCATACTGAGTTCTTTGGTCCCTGTGAAGATTGCATCTATAACCCCATCCTATTGACTTTATCTCTCTCCTATTTATCCTGGTGGACTCCAGGGCAGGATATTTTCCTGAGAGGGAGTTCCAGCTACTGGTCAGACAATGCAAGAAACACCTCACTAGATAACTGAGGGACCCACCTTCAGGTCTCTGCTGGGCCTGCTTCCCAGGCAGGGCCCTGGGAAGATGTGAGAGGGACCCTGAACCTGGGGGAAAGGAGACATGAGCTCGGCAGTATGCCAGAGGAGCCCCTGGGTTCTCTTTTAAAAGACTGGTTCCAAGGCCCCAGTCCCAGAGTTTATTCAGTATATCTGAGGTGGGGCTCCAGCATGTTCCTTTTTAAAGAGCAGATCAGGTGACATGAAGCAGGTCCCAAGATACATTGAGGAATCTTGAGCTAAGGAGACAAGGCACTCACATGAAAACTGTTCAGCCAAGTGAGGCTCCACCTTAGGCTGAGGGCTGGGGAATTCCAGGATAGGAGCTGGGAGGCAGGAATAGCAGGGGGTCCTGGAGATGGAGCCCTTGAGCTGGGCTCTGACAGTTGACAGGATTTGCATGGATTGTCAGAGGAGGGAGGGTTACAGACAAGAGCAAATTATTCGAGTCAGACACTTCAAATGGCAGGCAATAAATTAGATGGATGGATGGATGGATGGATGGATGGATGGATGGATGGATGGATGGATGGCCTTAACAGACCCCGACAGATTGCCAGGCTCTGAATTGCTCTGGTATATTGGATGTCAATGGTTTTAGGCCAGGGCTCTGGGAGACATGACACAGAAACCCTAACCATACCTCTCACTCACCCACTTGCCACCCATTTTAACTGTCCTTCCACATTCTAGAAGAGACCAAACAAGACAATGAAGGTTAAATCTGGCTCCTTCCCCCTTCCTGCCCCACCCTGGGCCCAACGTTCAGAGAAGAGTTAAGTGACAGAGCCTCGTTCTCCTGTATGAATTAATAATTGATTCAGTAACAAATCACTAATATTGCAGTAGTCATGGTGAATAAGATAATGAATGTGTTCTGTCCAGGGAGTGTCGTGTTGTGAGGATTCAGCTGAAATTATTCATAAATGTGCTACTTTTCCTCATCTCCAACTGCTGCTAGTTTAGCTCCTCTTTTTAATCTTCCCAACCTGTCACATTCAATGGTGGAAATCGTCAGGCTCCATATACAGCAGAATATTAAGGGGGAACTGCCAAGACATTATGTCACATTTCAATAGGTAATAGAAACAAAGTGCCTGCAGACCCCTTCCTACTTCTCTTAAAGTTAAAAAATAAGACTTTTAAAAAACTTTCTGGATGGGTTCTTTATCCCATCATTGGGAAGATCGAGAAGTCCAGAGCCTTGGGCTGTGGTCCCTACTTGGCCACACACTTGTTGTGTGACTTTGAGCCAGACACTCAACCATCCTGTACCAAATTCCCCATCTCTGAAAGAGATGTGATAATGCTTCTGTGCCTTTGTCCTAAGAGTAATGAGAGAATTGCAAGGTGGTGGGAAAGAGAGTACTCTAGCCACTGACAGGTAGTTGGGCTGGATTTTCTCCACTGCTGCCCCTTACTTGTTCACTGCATGCCAGACGAGTCAGGTAGTTCACTCTTTTCTAAACATGCTTTCCATGTGCCTTCCACTGGAAGGAGCCCTCCTGGACTCCTTCCTTCTCCGTTTGACCTATCCGGACCTCTGGACTCAGTTCAGCTACCACCTTGCTCATGAAACCTTTCCTGATCCTACCAGTCAGACATGTTCTCTCTTCCTGCAAGCCCTCCCCAGAGCACTCTGACCCTTTCTTATACTGCACATCTTCCTAGGAAACCACAAGCATCTTAAGAATGTGAGCTGTCTTTTATATCTTTGAGTATAGTAAGTAAGAAAGAAATGCTTGTGCAGTGAGTCCATTGGTAGGTGAATGCGTAGATGGGTGGATGGATGGATGGATGGATGCATGGATGCATGGATGGATGGATGCATGCAAGGGTAGGTGGATAGATGGATGGATGAGTGGATGGGTGGATGGGGATAGGTGAATAGATGCAACAGTAGGTAGATGAACAGGAAAATGCATGGCCGAATAGAGGAATGGATGGAGAAATAAGAAACTTGAAACCGGCATCATGCTGTTTTCAGTTAATTGGCAAGTGTTTGCTGAATCTCTGCCATGTACCTACCTTGGTGTTTATTTCTGCTATAGCTGGGTGGAAAGTAAAAGAGGAAGTATCAATGACCTGACACTAAGTGTACCTGAAACGGGATTACTGTGATCAGACTGGGGGGAGAATGACAACAGGACAGCTGATAGACCCTTAAGATAAGCCTTCTGGGAGCCTTATTGTGACCTCTCACCTTACAAAGGAGACTTGGGGTACAGAGCGCTTAGACATTTAGCTTGACTACAGAGCTGGTTATGCAGGGTCAGACCCTAGGCCTCTAGACCACCAGACTGCTGTTCTTCCTTCGTACCAGAGGGTCACCTACATAAGGGAGGATGATGGGCTCATTAGAGAGGAGGAATGGGCTCTGGTCGGCTGAGGGACTTGAGTAGGAAGGAAGCACCTGTCCCAAGGGGTTATGCTGATTCTTTCAAGAGATGGGAGGGGTGAAGGGCTCTCTGAGGACCCGGCCAGTCCTAGTTGACTGGGATTGTTCCCACATCTGGTCCACGGGGTCATCTGCTTGGGGGGGGGGCCAGGCTAAAGAGGGACTGCAGGAGGTGGGGGAATGGGAATTTTTTTAAAAAAAATTGTGAAGGGACAAAATTTTTTTTTTAAATAAAGGAAATGAAATACAGTAATCAATCAATCAATCAATCAATAGGGACTGCAGAACAGGGAGACCCCCAGATCAGATGTCACAGGCGTGGAGGAGCATGGAAGAGTATAAGCAAGTATTGTCTTATTTCTCCTGTCATGTCCACCTGTCTCCAGTACCCCTATCTAAATACATCCCAGTCAAGTGAAACCTTTCCAACACCTCCCACAACACACCCTTACTCAGCCTTAACCACAAAGAGAAACACACAGCCCTCCAGAACAAATGCTGACACTCCACCCTCCCACACACAGAGATGCTCATTGACACAGGTGAAATCCACTACAGACACCCACATAAACAAATGCAGAAATGTACCCCATAAAACACACATGTCCACACACACGTGACACACAGACACGAAGAAACACACCCGCTCATCCAAGCCTTCATTCTGAGTAAGTTATTAAAAATGTAGACATCACTGGCTCCCAGGGTCAATATGTTGTTTTTAAATTTAAACATGAATTTCCATTTCATTGAGCCTCCAGGGCTAACAAGATGTGCTGTGACAGGAGCAGCTAGCTGGAAAAGGCATGATTGAGGAGCCAGCCAAAGCTGTGTGTGCACAGCCTGGGCTGGGAGGGGAGCCTCCTTTGCCCATCCCCCATGGCCTGGTATGAGCCATGGGGAGGCAGTGAGTGTCACTGCCACCTCTCAGCACTGAATTCTGACCCACTTGAGCAATCCATGCTTCCAAAGCTAAGAGATCAAATTGTGATAGAAGTGACATCCATGCATCCGTCCGTCTATCCATCCATGCTCACATCTTTCCCTGTTCTATGAAACCCAAATAGACCTGAACTAAGAAAGGGCTGTGGAGGTGATGGTAAGAAGGAAAGTGTTGTCCCTGCCTCCTGGAAGCTTTCATTCTGATTGGGATAGAATGCGTGCCTCAGTGAACACCCACCTGGAGACCTTGCGTGTGCTCCAACCATCCCCTCTGTGTCCCCAGACAGCAGCAGACACTCCCGTTTAGAACCACATTGTTAACCATCTCCCCAACCAGGCTGTAAGCTCTCTTCCAGAAGGTATCATCCAGCAATAGACCCTCAACGCCTAATCCACGGGAGGTGCTCAGTGAACATTTGATGAATTTATATGGAGTTGGGTTGAAGTTCAGAAGGCAGACTTTGAGGTTTTATGTGGTTTTCTCCTAACTCGTCCCCCAGCACCTGACTGGCAGTAGTGCTTATGGTTGATCATTAGTATGGTAATGAGAGACTGAATGAGTTAAAATAAAATAAATTAATACAGCAAAGAAAGGGGTGCTGAGTGGGCAGGCCTTGCTCTGTGGAGGAGGTGGACAGAGAAAAGGTAATCTTTCGTCACTCCTGGCCGCTGGAACGTGGAGAAACAGTGGCTAAGAGGGGCAGCCGTGGGCACTGCTCCTGGCTGGGAGTAAGGCCATCACTGCCGCTGAACTGTCTCCGGAGGGCTGTGACCCAGGCACACAGGGAAACACGCCAGCTCCCCAGGCAGCCCCAGACTCCCCCCGCCACCTCTCTGGCCACCCTTCTCCATAAGCCGCTGGTCTGGTGCTCACCTCTGACCCTGGGGAGAGCTCTGCCTCAGTGTTGGCTGTTATCCCAGGCTTCAGAGACTTCAGTTTCACAGGACCTGATGGACACTGTAGGATTTCAGATATGATACGTGTCCCAATGCCAATCAATTCCCAAAGTTCCTCATCCATCAGAGAGATTAGCGTGAGAAGGCAACAGCAGCAAGCCACCTGTCTACACAGGTTGCTCCGTAGCCTCATCTCCTGCAGATGGTTTGACCGAAGCTAGACCTCCATTCTCCTCCTTCCCAACACACA
>NW_017731386.1:4487798-4496270 GCF_001890085.2 Hipposideros armiger
ACACACACACACACACACACACACACACACACACACACACACGCCCCCTCAGGAACCAGTGGCTAATGTGTAATGTGGATCGATTCTCCCAGCCTCGTGCATGCAGTCACACACATACAAAAGCACATGTCTCCCACACTGGGCCAATCTTTCCCTCTCTTCTAGATTTCGAACTTGGAATAAATTTTAAACTCTTCCCTTAAAAATGCAGGCAATTTGGTTTCTGTCTCTGGGAAGGCAACCATCCCCCTGTCTCTGGATCTTACAGAAGCAGGACCCCAGGAACAAGGGAGCAACACCACCGCAGGGCAGCTTCTGTCATGCTGAGAGGCCAACAGCAGCCCAAACCACTGGCTGGGAGCTTCAAGGGAACACGCCCACATCTGGCCCACTTGCACATTCCCCTTTCTGTGCATGTCAGAGGACGTGCTAGAATGTGCTAACTTACGCACGCCCTAATCACATACCTGTGCCAACACATGGGAACACAAAAGGCAATTGCTGGACACACACAGAGCCTTCACACACCACACCCATCTCTCTCCAACATGGACACGCATACCCCAACTGTGTATGGCCTATGTCCAGAGACAGCGCCCACTTGTACAGGCACATACAGAGATGTAATGGCAAAAACACATACAGGATGCCCACGTGTGTGCTTGAGCACACTGGGGATGGCAAAGCCCCATCCTTCGGTCGTCAGCCTTCGGTCCTGGTATTACTGGAAGGGATGGGCAGAGGGCAGGGGCCGCCCGCACCTGCTTGCAGGCCCAGACCTTCCTGTGCCCAGGCTTAGGTCACTGGCCCTTTAAACATCCATTTAAAGCCTCGTCTCTCAAATAATTCAGCGGAGGCATTAGCCAAAGGGCACACTCTCCTTCCCTTGCTTTCAGGAGCAGGAGAAGAAAGGAGACAAGGGAGAGAGTAGATTAATTGGACCTGGAACGTGAGCCAGGGATTGTGTAAGCCCAGGCTGCCAGAGAAGCAGGTGGGAGGGGCAAGGGTCCAGCTCACGCCTCTGACTGCCTTCTTGTCCTTTACTTGTCACACTCTCCCAAGGACCTCACGCGTATCTTCATGCAGAGGGGCAGCCTCTGTCCTGTTGGCCCCTGAAATTGGCCCTGAGACCGTCTCTGCCTTCGACACTCTCTTCAGCCTTTCTCATCCCCAGTACTAACAACCAACCAAAACCTTAGAGACAGAAGGACTCAGGCTGGGCCTGAGCAGCGCCCTCTGCCCGGTGGCGCACATGACCCTGAAGCACTGCGTGTGAAGGGTCACTTGGTAAAGTAAATTCTGTCTTGGTTGCCCAGAGGGAGCCAGGGATGGAAGGCGTTAGGCCTGGGCAGGGAAAAGCCAGAAGCCATTCTGTAAACTGAGTCATGTCCTCCTAGGTAGGTCTCAGGTATAGACCCTGAGTACCTGCTCCTTCTGTCCCCCTCCCATCATACCCCTCAGACACACACGCGCACACACACACATACCCCCCACCCCCTCACCCCCCGTCACCAGCCATGAACTGCCACAGGGTGGGGAATCAGACCGTCGGGAGGGTATGGCTGTCCAGGCTCTGCTGCCTTTACCCCCCATACCTGGCCCCTCCTGGATGTAGCCCCCACCCCAAGCTTTCTGCTCCTCTGTGGGGTCAGGTCAGGGCTGGGGTCTGCTTAGCCCCTTATCAGGGTATCCTCGACTGGGCCAGGGCACCCGAGAGACTGGCAGGCAGATTTAACTCAGTGTAAAGAGACTGCTTATAGCAAGTTGTCCTACAGTGCAGGTGGCCTCCTGTGCAGGGACCAGCTGCCCGACCCCAGAAGCTTCCCCAAAGGGACCGTGATAGCCCCAAGATTCTTCCCAGCTCTAATACTCAATGAGTTGCCTCCATGACCCAGTGTGCCCCTCAGTGGGAATCAATGCATCCCATCAGGAGGGCCTGCCCCCCTACCACTTACTGCACACCCCCATCCCAGCTCCTAGAGGCACTCAGCCAAGGGGCAAGAGGTGCCAACCCCATTCCAGGTTTGGTCCATCACCTCTGGAAGCCCCTGGGAAAGTGTTTGTTCACATGGGAAATCACATCTCTGGGGAAAGCCACAGTCCCCTGACATGAGATATGTAGGTCAGCCTCCGGTTTCTTCTGCATGGCCGCCCCTTGGCATCTGAGGAAAGTCAGCAGGTCAGCCACCACCCCAGCCCCAGTAGCCTTCACTTAGTCAACCCATGTGTACTGAGCACTGGGCGAATCAGGCAGACCTCTCTCCCTGCTGTCTAGAGGGGCCCCTGCAGGACTAGGACATGGCTACTACAGCTTCTAGACGCCCTCATCCTGCTCTCCACTGTGCACCGCCAGCCTCAACCCCCTCAGTCTGTCCACTGCAGCTGAGAGACCAAGGCCTCCTCTGAGTCCAGAGCTGAGGAGTGGTGGAACAGAGAAGGGTACAGAGACGCCCCCTAGCACCACGGAGCAAAAAGCAATGGAGACATTGCACTAGGGAGAACTAGGCTGTGGGGTACCCCCCAGCAAGGCCCACATTGAGGGAAGACTGTGTGTACCCCGGATTTGGCTGGGGCCTGAATCCAGACTGTCCTACTTATCAGCTGTGGCCTGTGGACTGGGGACTCAGGTGTGCGGATCCCTGGTCTCCTGGTCCCTTCAGTAGGAACACTGATGATACCTGCCTCAAGTGCTGTTAAGGGATTAGTACTATGTCATTTGTCACACTGCCTCATGCATCACTGCAACTCTGATAAAAGGGAGCCCGGAAATGCTGAGAAGGGCCCAGGGGAAAGGTGCCTGGACCTTGCGTCTTCCAAGCTCTGCCTCCACGTCCATAAAAAAGGGAAGAAGCATAAATTGAAGAGTGATGGGGCCTTCCGATTTCCCAAACCTATGTGGACTGTCTAAGCTCCTCCTCTCATATCCACCCCCTCCCTGGAAAAAAACACCGTTTTGAGTGTCCCATTAAAAATACATGTTCCGTTAGGGCAGACGAGAAGCAGCCTGTGTGGAGAGGGCGTGTTCAGTGAGGAGGGAGTTTCTTGGGGAATTTGGGTTCTGGGTCCCTTGTGCCATCCTTTGAAAGGGTGAGGTGTGGTTTCCAGGCTCCTTAAGAGAAAGGCAGTGGCGTCAGCTCAGCGTAGGAGGCTTCCTAAAGGAATGGGCACTTTACACCTAATTCTTATCTCGCGTGGCATCACATTTCAATGAACAGTCCTGCTTTCTCATAAAAACAAAGGAGCCACATGTCTCTCCAAGCCAATTAGTCTAAGAGCGGAGACTCCGGGACAGGCGTGAAGGGTGGGGAGGGGGAGGGGAAAGAGGGAAGGTGGACAGAGCTAACAGGCCTGAGATCAGGGGTTTTTTCAAATTCCACTCTCTGCGTCTGGCTGCACCCCGGCCCCTTCCCCTCACCGATACCCTGTGCAGGTCAAGTTTCGGTACACAGAGGGATGTGAGTGTAACCAGGCCTTTAACAAATCCTTTCTTTTCAAATCAATGTAAAAATATTCTGCGGTACAGAGCCGATTTAATTAAAAAGCGAAAAGGTTGCCTGAAATATGCCAAAAAAAAAATTGAGCTAATGGGAATCTCATTCATTATTTAATCTCCTGCTTATCAGAACAGGACCAAAATGGAATCTAATATGGCATATGCATGGTGTTGTCCTGGAGAGCAGACAGAAGGTAAGGAGCAGGAGGCGGGAACAGCGGATAAAGGCTCGCCATTTCACTTAATATATTAAACCGGGCTGCAGGCTTTGAATCAGATTAATAACATAGTGGGCCTGAAAATCCCAACAAACGTGTGCACGCGTGTGTGTATATAGATACGCACACACGCTCACACACATACAGTTATCTGGTATCCATTCTTCGCATTACAGCGTGATTCATAAACTGCCACGTGACTGGGTTTTATTATATATGAGTACAAATAAATGCGTCTCTCCCGACAGCAGCCCAGGAGATGAGAAGACCATGGAATGGCTGGGCGGCACTGTGTCTTGCTCACTTACACTGTGCTGGCAAAGGCTGCCTTGCGGTAGAGAGAGCCTGGGGGACCTGCAGCAGGCACCCTGCAGCACTCTCTCTGGAGTGATGTTGGGGGATGGGCCAACATCTGCTGAGAGCCCCTGTGTGCCCAGCTTTATGTATACCAGTGCCTCTAATCCCCATAGCAACTCCAAAGACAGTGCCATCATCCCCATCTTGCAGGCGAGGAAACGGAGGCACAAAGAGGAAAGGAAACTGGCCCAGGTCCAAAGACTAGTAAGCGGGAGATCTGTCCAACCCTAAAATTCCCGTGCGTTTCACTAAATCATGCACCTTTCCTGAGATCTATCAGTGTGAGGCCTGATATTCCACTTTTCATGGATGGATGAATGGATGAGCAGACTAGTAGCAGCTCTCCCAAGTTTCCATTTTGTTCAGACTGGTCTCTTTCACCGCCCACCAGACATGCCCACCTCCACTCCCTAGTTCATCCCATTCCACCCACCCCCCCCTAGCTCGTGACATCTTACCTAACCTCTCCTCCAAAGGCACACCTTATACCTCCCTCCCCAGCCTGCAGTCCCTGAGGTCTACCTGCTGAGCACCCACTGAACACCTGGAGACCCCCGAACTCAAAGGGCCATATTCCACGTGCAACGTTAGTGGGTTTTCCTTTTCTTCCACCCTCAACACCAGTGGAGCATCTGAGGGAATAGTGTCCCCTTTCAAAGTGCTTTGGGTCTACGTAACAAATCGATCAGGTACTTTAGGGCAATTTTCCAGCCAACAGCCGCCTTCCAAGTTGTCCATCTGGAGGTTATTTATCATGCAGAGATCCTTGGTGGCCCCACTGACCAGGCTCCCCAATGTCCAGCATCCCATCCCTCTCCCATTCTCGACAGGCCCGTAGCACATAATGGTCAGTCTAAGCCAGAAGAATGTGGACATATAAGGAAGGCAAAAGATCCTTTCTAATAGGAATGAGTGTTTTTAATGCGCTATCACGTGGGCTTATCCTGGGACATCTCCCCTTCCTCTCAGTCTCGCTGACCAAAGCCAGTCTAGAGTGTGTAGGAAGCATGTGTGGGGTTCCTGGGGTTGAGATGGGATGGGCATTGTCACACCTGGAACTACTTTCCCTCCTTTAACGCCAGCCAGATACAGCTCTCCTTTACTCTCATCTTCTTGGAAATTCAGCTTGAGCTATAGGGGAGTTAAAAAAATAAACCAGAGCAGGGCACCAAACCACCTACAAAACAACTCAGCCCGTCGGTTTCTCCAGCAAACCTGTGTCTTATATCTTCTGTGACAAAAAGATTTATAGCAATTTTTTATTAAAAAAGAGAGAGAGAGAGAGCTGAGATAATCAGATCGGAGACGCAGAAATGGGAGCGTGGGGGTGTTGTGCGTGTAAGTTATTTTAAAATATATGTTAGGTGCTTGATGGATTTTTCCGCTCCTGGCTAGGGAGGCCAGAGTACCACCACCACCAGCCAACCCCATGCTTGGTCTAAAGTGATGACAATGATGTGTGAAGGGGAAGGACAGGGACGGATGGGTGTTTGAGGAAGGCAGGGGCTCGGCTGGCACTTGGCAGGAGCGCTCCCCCCTCACTCAGGCACGCTCCTTCAACAGGTGGAGAGCCTCATGCTGCCTTTTCAGATAGAAGGCCACAGCCACAGGCTCTTAAAATCTGAAGCAATCTTAAGACACCCTTCCCCGCCCCAGCCAGAGTTAAGCTCTCAACCTCATGTTATAGATGACGTAAATAAGGGTTATGAAGAGAAGGGCTCACCCTGCATTTCGGAACATGGAGATGGGCCGCATTTGGCCTTGGGGGTGACATATACACACCTCTCTCCTGGTTCTTGGACTTCCTGGGTCTACTTGCCCGGAGGCAGAGCCCCCTTCCTGGGAAGGGCGAAGGCAGGAACTGGGGTCTGTCCTGGAATGGGCAGAGTAGCAGGATGGGTCACCTGGTCCTGAGGCTGGGCAGGCCCGTGGGCAGAGATCTGAACCAGCAAGGAGGGGTGTGAGATCATCTAGTAGGATACGCCCCTGCCGAGAACACTGCCCACACACAGGGAGACCCAGCCCTGTGGGACCTGCAGACACCACTGTAAAATGACTAGGTATTCAACTGTTAGTGAAAACGACTGGGTGGTAAGGCAAAGGAAGGATTCGGAAAATAGGTCCAATGAGGAATAGCTGGAGGAACCAGGGATCTAAAGAAAAGGTCACTGGGGAGGGGAAATCTGCCTTCTTATATTGGCCCAGCCACCCCATGGGCTCAAGGGCTTAGTGCAGGGCTGGGGGCCCAGACAGACCTTATAAGGAAGGTGTGTCTGGTGGGACAAAAGTAAAAGGCATATTAGAGGGTGGGGCAGGATGAATAAAAATGCGGGAGCAAGAAAAAGCATGGTGCAAGAGATGGGTAATGCTTAACCCCCAAATTAAGTGCTAATGGCGGTATGTCAGGCACCAGGTCAGACTCCCAGGGAAGATACTAGAAAGGCAGGGGATGTCCGGGTGCACAGATCGTACTGTTAAGGCACCACATTGGCCTTGGCTGTAAGGGACACACCCTCCACCCTAGTTCTCTGAGGCTTTTCGGGACACCTCTGAGCCTTCTGTGAGCCCAGCTCACCAACAGCCAGAGGACATCATGGTACAGGCGCGACCCAGATAGGACAAGGCCCCGGGCATCCAGATGTGCACATGCCCTATCAGGCGAGGCTCGGACTCCTGCTTTTTAACTTTCTTTCCCCATCTCCTATCCCCAGACCCCACTTAACCCCTTTGTCATCAAGTTGGTAATCTGAAAACAAAAACTTAAATAATTCCAGAGCCACCCTGCTCAAAAGAGCCCAGGAGTGAGCCATCTGGGAAAGAGAGGCCCTCTTCTCTGTGGGGTGTGATCCGGAGAGCAGAGACATCTTCCACTATGTGTCGGGGGCCTTCTGCTTCTCCGTGGGCTAGTGAATGGGCCCTGAGCTGGGCAGGCGTGTGGTGGATCCGTGTGCACACCCATGAGCATGTGTCTTGATTTCTCTGAGCTGAGTAGTAGCTGTCTTGTCTATGAAATGTGGCTGATTACACCTGCTCTTGGGCCTTTGAGCAAGTGACCAGCATGAGGCATGTGGTGACCTGCACGGGCCCTGGGAGGGAGTAAGGAATGAGTGGACGGTGGTTGAGGTCCCACTTCAGGTGGAAACCGTTGGCTCTGAACCACTCTGGCTGCCAGATGAAGGTTCTGCCTGCTGGACAGATGGCCTCATGGCAGGGGCAAGGCCGGCCATTGGCACCTAGAGCAAAGTGGTGGAGTGGCCTCTGAGAACAGGAAATGAGACTTAGGGCCAAATCTGGAGGGGCCTATCACTGAGACCATCTCAGAGGACAGGATGGTGGCCTATTTCTTGAGAGCAGCCCAGCCCAGAAGGTTTATGTGCTCTGTCCCTGCGATCGTGTCTGTCTGTCTCACACACAGGACCCATCACACATCATTTGAATATGCATTTATGGAAATGCTAACGTATATCACTCATGCTTCTGCCCAACATCACCCTTCTGCCAGGTGGGAACACACAGAATAACATCCGTCACCTCCACCTGCAAGGTCATATGTTGTCATAAGCTCCATCTCTCAGTCCCACATCCAGAAGGTTGCACACACAGTCAGGCACAGATAAGGCCAGGCCTCACCTGCACAGCAGTGTAGGCCATCCCAGCAACACACAACTCCCCACCACCACCATCCCTATGTCACACAGTGTCATACGTTGTCACACGCAAACACTGTTACCCTATCCCTCCACTCCAGCCATTTGTCTCCAGCCTTTCCTGTGTGCTTTGCTGGAGTGGGGGAGGGGTGTGGAGAGCAGCAGGAGAGGGGGGTGGCCTCACCTTCTTGGAGGGTGACTCCTGGCGTTATTTTTAAACCTTCTCCTCATTTGCTAAATGAGGCTGTCCGCTCAGGCTCCCTTTGAAGCCGCTGCTCCTAGCTTAGCGACAAGGGGGTAGGGAGCAGTGGCCTGACAGATGCTTAAGAATTTATGGGTGAAACTTGCTGACTCAGGCCCGAATTACTTGCTGTCCCGGGACTGTATTTAGTCCAATAAGCACTGACTGGCTTGCCCTTCCCTCCTCCATTCTTCTTTCTTCTTTCTGCCTCCTTCACTTCTGCCTCTCCCTGTCTCTCTCCCCTCACTCTGGCTGTCTCAGCCCAAGCATCCTTCTCTACCCTCCTTCCCGACCGGGTACCCCGCCTGCCTCCCAGCCCTCCTCCCCTGGAGCTGGCCAACATGCCCAGCGAGGGTAAGGACACATCCCACATGGAGCCATGGGAAGTGATGTGGGAGCCTGTGTGTACATGTTTGGGGGGAGTTCAGAATAAGGTTGGGGTGGGGAGAGGAGATGGGGAAAGCTCCGCCAAGGAGGGGCCGCCTAAGCTAGTCCTGAAACAGACCTTCACCTTGG
>NW_017731386.1:4496890-4520442 GCF_001890085.2 Hipposideros armiger
CGCGCCACTGCAGCCCTGGACTTGAACTTTGATTTACATTTTTACTTATGTATTGTCTTTCCTCCTCACCTTTTCCCCACCCAGACCCTCGCTCTTTGCCGAAATAAAGAATGACAAAGAGCTTCTACCCCCCACCCTGTCCCATGCCCACACCCCATCTTTAGGAAGGGGAGCCCTGCTCAGAACACAAGAGAGAAGGATGGACGAAGCCCTGGAGCCCAGGGCAGGGGGTCAGGGGAAGGGGCAGCTCTATGGGCCCGAAGGAGATGAGTCGCCAGGCATGCGTTCCAGGCAGGTACAGTAGCAGGCGCATTTAGAAGCAGGAGCAAGCATCCTAGGGCCCAAATGCCTCTCTTCCCACATGGGCAACCTTAAAGATGATGGTAATTAAAATTGAATGCAAATTAAAATGGTTCAAACCAAACACTTAAAGCCTCACCTCTGTAGCCTCCTTATTCATTCCCACCAAATCATTTGTCCCGTGAAAAGGGGCTGGTCCCTCCAAGTAGCCCTAGAAATAAAAAAGAAAGAAAGCCCAGAGACAAGGAGTCCAAGTAACCTGGGGATTGGATGAGGATAAAGCTCAGAGGTGTGATGATTTGTTCCAGGCCACCAGCAAACTGATGGCACACATATAGGTTTGAGGCCAGACAGCCCCAAGGAGACAGCAGGGCATGGCCAGGGAGTGACCCACCTGGACAGGAAGAAAAAGCTGGGGTCCCTGCAGGCCCCCAGTCAGGCCAACTCAGGGCTTGAAGTGCAACGTCCCTTTGTCTTTATGGGGCTGAGTAACAGCCTGCGCCCCCAGAGAAGTGAGAGGCGGCCTGTGTGAGTGCAGTTGAGTAGGAAGGATGCTGGGTGCTTCCCCCAGAATCTCCCCATTCAACAAGTGCCTTCAGGGCTGGGGGCTTTCTGATTCATGGCTGGTGCAACGGAACCCCCACATTCATGTCATGTGGGGTCAGGAGAGCTGTCTGAGCTGGGCTCGCTGGGTGAGAGGCCTTGAAGAAGCTCCTGAGTGTTTCCCGGCTGCATTTTTTATAGACCTGGCTCAGAGGGCTGTCTGAGGACTCACTGAGCTCAAGCCTGGACAGCATAAGTGTTAGTGCCTGAGATGACATGGGTCACAGTGAAAGCTGTGACCATTCTCTCTTTCATGATGCTGCTGTGCTTGACAGGAGCCCCGGATGAGGCCTTCACACGGCAGGGGCTCGCTGAGCTGCCAGACACAGCCAACCCCACACAAGGGTTCACCAATGGGCCTTACCGTTCAATTTTAAGGAAAGCATGGCCTGGTAGGAGAAGGCAAGTTGCAGTGACCATCTTCGCCATTTCCCTCTCTTTTTTTTCCGGGTGAAGAAGACCTACCTGTAGCCCAGACTCCACAGGAACCCCAGTAAAGCCCAGGCATCCCAGCAGCTTGTCAAAGCGCTGGTCAGGGTCCCCACCCCACAGCCTCGGGAACCAGGGGAGCCCAGCAGAAGCAGCCGAGGATGGACCCCCACCACCTCCCCCTGCCCAGAGCCAGCCTACCTCGCCCCCCACAAGCCCAGCACTGCATCGAGAAGGCCCAGGGCTTGCTGGGATCAAGCTGTTCCAACAATGAAACACGAATCAGCCACCCTCGGCCCTGCCATTTGCCAGAACCAAATTCATGAGCCTCTGATAAATAATTCAGACGTCTCCATCTGTGGAAAAGTTGAATTTGGCCTAATTTCTCTCATAAACAAAGAACATCATCTGCTCAGAACTGGTGTCAGTAAAATGACACCAGTCAAATTTTTTTAAAAATGTCTAGTCCAGCATACCTCATCCATTCGAGGTCCGGGATCCTGGAATACAGGTTGCTTTTTATGAACCTGGATGGACAGGGTAGACTGAGGCACCAAGTGTGATGTGAGAAACTGGCTGGGTGGGTGGCTCAGTGGAGCAGAGGAGGACAGATTAAGGTCAATGAATGTGCCTAACTGCGAAAGAGTCTCCACTTACTGCCTGATTTGTTGCTAAGTAGTATTTGCTGAAAGAACGTGAAAGCAAGAAACACATTTCTTTGGAAATGTTCTTGAGCCCAAGGGTATCAGTCAGAGGTCTCTGGAGAAACAGGACCAATAGGAGATATACATATACATACACACACACTAACACAGACATATATATATATATATATATATATATATATATATATATAAATCAATATTTATATAGATTAAATACATACATGATATATATTAATATATATTAAAATATTTATTTTAAGGAATGGACTCATGTGATTGTGAGGGGACTGGTAGGTCTGAAATCTGCAGGGCAGGCCAGCAGGCTAGAAGCTCTCAAGCAGAAAACAATGCTGCCGTCTTGAGGCAAAACTTCTTCTTCCTCAGGGAAACCTTCATTTGCTTACAAGGCCTTTCAACTGATTGGACGAAGCCCACCCACATAATCGGGAATAATCTCCTTTACTTAAAGTAAATTGACGTCAATGTTACCCAGATCTTCAAAACGCCATCAGAGGAATGCCAAGATTACAGTTAGATTGACTAACCAGGAGCTGTAGCCTGGTCAAGCTGACACACCAAACGAACCACCTCACCAGGTTTGCCTCTGGTGTTTGCTTTTCCCTTGGTATCTTGGCTCCCAACTGGCCTAAATCAGGGAGGGTCACCTTCATGAGTAGGAAGCAAAACATCAGAGAATGTCTGAGCCTGAGGTGGTGAGGCCTCAGGGAGGGTATGATTGGGGAAATTAAAGCCAAGAGGCTGAGTTGGTTTGCCTCAGGTCACACAGGTAGTTAGGTGGGTAAGTTTGTTCAGGGGTCAGGACCAAATACTCTCACCGGCCACCTGAACCAAGCATTTCCGCCTGCCTGACCACAGGTGGGACTGTCATACCCGTGACAAAGCACAGGGTCTCTGTGAATGCTCTCAGCCCCCTGAGCAGATATGGTGGAAGAGCACAGGGGGTTGGCAGGGGAAGGAACCGTCCCGAGATGGCAGGACTCATGGCTTTATGGCAGCAGCTCAGGTGACAGCAAGCACAGTGCTCTGCCCACCAAGCCCACCCCTCACATGAGTCCCACACCCTGGAGACCAAGAACAGGGACTCCTCACAGTGCCCATGGTTGGTGTTCGTTCCTGCCCCTCTTCAGCTACCAGTGTCCTTAGGAGGAGCAGGAGGTGCCCAGAGCTGACGCAGCCTTGTCTCAGCAGGAGGCCCTCTTGGGGAGCCCGCTGCCCCACTCCTGGGCCACAGCAAGAGGCCTCCTCTCACCCATCCTGGGCCTGCTTCTTCCTCAAGATGGACATCAGGTCTGCTCCCCACAAACCCTCACAGTCCAGAGCCAGGCTTCGGAGCAGCCACATGTGTAGAGCCATGGCTGGGGGAGCGGGGTGCGGGGGGCTGGGGCTCCTTCCCAGTAAAGGTCATTGTCCAGAAAAGAATAGTTCTCCCCTTGCTCCACGATGCACCAACCCACCTTCCCAGGACAACATTTTCACTGTCCTCTGACCCTCTTTAGCACACATTTCCCAGCCCCCACTCCCTTCTGCCCTCCAAACTCCAGAACTTTAGAGGAGGAAATAATTTGACCAGGCTATTATTAAAAGGGAAGGGGAAACAGGCCTCATCGGCTATAAAAGCTCTCCCTGCCTCCCAGCAGTGGGGGTTGGCAATGCCTGTCCCTCACCCAGCGCACGTGTCCTCTCCGAAGTACCTGCCCTTCATCCTCTGAATGGGTCCAGGGTCCCTTTACAGCCCTGCTGCCTGGCCCAGGCCTGGGCGGGGAGGGATAGGAGAGGGGATACAGCCCATAATCAGGACAGAAGGTGGGAGGATCCCCTGCTTCAAAGGGCAGGACCGACCTTGTGTCAGAACAAAGCACATCTAAGGAGCCCCCAGATCAGGTACAGGACTCCCAGGAGGGGCAAGGCTCAGAGGGAGGCCTGGGCTCCAGCCCCAGCGGTCCTAGTCTCAGCTAGGCTCCACACAGCTGGGACCGGACTTCTTCCCTGATAAAAAGCCAGTGATACCTACCTTGCAGCGTTCTTGTACACTCGTTATTTATAAATACAGAGAAAGCCATAAACCAGGACAGTTCCTGGACCAGGCAGTGACTGCCCACCCTGGGCCTAGTGTCTGGACAGCATGACCTGTGCAGTTCAAGAGGAAGTGGCCAGAAGGAGCTCAGAGCCCAACCTCCCAGCACCACCACCACCACCACCACCACACACACACACACACACACACACACGCACACGCACGCACGCGCACGCGCGCGCTCCCTAAGGCTCCTCAGTGCCATTTGCAGAACCCATACCTTCAACCTGCAGATAAGAAAACTGCAACCCAGAGAGAGCATGAAGTCCTCCCAGAGCTACCCAGGCTGTCCTGCCTCAGCCCTGCAAGGCCCTCCCCAACCCAGTTTAGACTGGAAACTCCAGGAGGACAGGAACTGTCCAGCCCAGCACCAGGCAGACCACAGAGCTCAGCAAATCCCGCTGAACAAATGAAGGCTCTGCCAAGAACTCCCTGTGCGAGAATGCACCCGGGCTCTCTGAATGGAGAGATGAGGGGCTGGGTGTGCAGGCACTGCAGGGAGTTCAGAAAGTCAAAGGCCACAGCCAGGCGGCCAGCCCTGAACAGCTGCTTTGCGTCCGCAGAGGGGAGAGCTGCAGGCCTTGTAAGGTTTGGGAGGGGCGAGGGTTTGTGGGAAGCTGGGGGTGACAGGGGCAGTGGCAAGGCATGTGGGCTGAGCTGCAGTTGGTCAGGGCCCCCTTGCTCATCTTCCCACTGGGCCCCCTGTGGCCCGGCGTACAGCTGCCAGCGCAGGCGGGCACACCAATGGCACAGCCAAAATGAAGACATCCAGACGCGAGGCTGCACCTTCTGAGACGGAATCCTGGCTCTTGTAACTTTAATTAAGAAAAACAAAAGACATGAGCAGGGCGAGTCTGCCTGGGAGATGCTGGGGAGGAGGGGGAAAGGATGATTCTTGGCTTCCTTCAGGAGGGCTGTCTGTGAGGAACGCTTGGTGATTTGGCTGTGCTGTCGGTGAGACTGAGGTCATGGGTTCACACCCCACAAGCAAGGAGAAAAACCCAAATCCCCTGTCCCAGACTGACCCCAACCATAGCCTCGAAGTGACCGAGCTCTGTGCAGCCACCTGCCTCGTCCATGCTCACTCTCACAAGGGCATCAGCAGAGAGGGCTGCGTTCCCTAAACCATTGTTTGTTGAGCACCTACTAAGCTGGAGCTCAGTGCAGGGGACACTCAGTGCCAAGCTCAGTGCAGGGGACAAGCTCCTTGCCCTCTCTGCTGCTTGCCCCACCTGCCCTTTACATAGACGTGACTCACCCTGCTCTTTTCATGTGTTTATATTTGTCTGTTTCTAATCCTTTTCAAAGCCTAGTCACATCCACCATCTTGAGGCATGTTCTCAACAGCCAAAATTTACAGATGGGAAAAGGGCAGTACATCTAGGACAGGAATTTGGACTCCCGCCTTGGAATCACACATTTCTGGAGCCTTGTAGGTGGGCTGTACGGGCGTGGGGCTGGCAGGTTACACCCAGGGGCCTGCATAAGGAAATCTGAGGCCAAGAGTCCCCATGGTGTCCAGGTGTCCAGGGGTCAGGGGTAACTTGGGGGAGCAGAGGAGCTTCCAGTGTCACAGTAAGCATCCCACAGATTCACCCAAATGTGCCTTGGCTGGCTCCCCAGGGAAATGTCAGAATTCAGGCTCCTTGCACGTGTGGATTGGATGGATGGAGAGAAAGAACAGTGCGAGGGAATTGCTGGGGTCCATGAAGGGATCAGGGCAATAGGAGAGCAGGATGTGGGTTGGGGCTGAGGGGCCTTGGATCCTAGGTGGGGAAGCTCATACTGGGCACCATGGGCTGAGAGCATTGAAGGCATAGTGCCCCGATGCCAGCCTCCTTTCTCCTCCGGAGTGAGCATCTCCCTGTGTGCGGGCATCAGAACAGCACCTGGTACTGGGATGAGCTATTTGGAGTCCTCGGGCCCCGGCATGCTGAGCTGGCCCTGGCCAACCATGAGGTCTGTTAGACTGGCCTCCAGCATCAGCACCAGCTGAAACCTCCGGGATAGAGACCTCCAGGTGACACAGTTACACTTGGAAATGGGGATGCTAGCATTCACCCCTCCCTGACCTGACCTCGCAGGGGGCTTGATGTTTTGTAAGGGCAGCCCAGAGAGGGGCTACCAATTTCAAAATGATTGAATTGCTAGTGGTGGAAACCAAGACACTGTCACTCATTCTCTCAACAAATCTCCAGTGAGCACCTACTGTGCACAAAGTATGGGGTACAGTGACAGGAAGCATGCAGAGACATGAACCCAGGCTCCGGCTCACAAGAGCCTGTAAGTGAGAGGACTGAATGTGTCTAGTCCTTCCCATGCAGCCCAGCCTGCTGTGGGAGCAGGACCCCTCCACTGAGGGGTCTGTGGAAACCGTGGCAGGAGTGCGCCAAAGTGATTCCAGCTAAGGCCACGGCTGCTGTCAATGCCACAGGACTGCAGGAGGTCTGGACACAGGAGGCAGTGAGCCTGCCTCCCTGTGAGGCTCTGCTGGGAAGAGCAGGTGTTCCATTGGACAAGGCCAGGCAGATGTAGTAACCCTGCGGCCATGGTGCTAGAGGGCCGTTTTCCATGATGGAGAATATTCATCTAGACTGGTTTTGGGAACTGGAGCTTGGGGGTGATAGGGGAGCAGGGGTAGAGACCCTGGGAGTGGTGATGGGGCTCACTTAGGGTTATGCCAGGAGAATGGCAGGGAGGCTGAGAAGCAGTGAGGGTCCACAAGGTGGGCTGTGGGGGAAGGAGTAATGCTGGGGACACCCACATATGACCCATAGGCTAGAAGGTGACCCCCGTGGTTAGATCACAGGCAGGTCAGGAGTTCCACAGTGGAGGGTGGCAGCAGATAGTTTGAGACCTGAAGCTAGCACACCCTGCTGGGCTGGCATGGGGGTGGGCGCTTCAGTCTTCCCACCACTTCACCCCTCTGTACCCCCCCACTTCTGTCTACAGTGGAATGGAGTGGATGCTGGGGCTGCTGTGGGAGGACCCTGGCATAGCATTATTAAGACATCTGTGTCTCTAATGAAAAGTTACCCGTTGCTGGGCAGGGGAAGACACAAATCATTATGAATCAATTTAGCTCTGGCCAGCCATCTGCCCCAACCTCGTGTAGGGGAGCCAGAACGCTGCAGGGAGAGACCTGCTCCCTCTCCTCTCCCAGACCAGCCTTCAGGCTGGACACCCAGACACCTGGCCAGGAGGGGGACACGGGCTGCCCACCTGGAGGGAATACTGGACCTAGGGCAGCCTGTTGGGGGTGGGGTGGCATTCCACTGTCTGCCTGGGGAGATTGTCTGCCATGCTCCAGTGGTGTGCCCAAGGGTACAGGCCAGGTCTAGGGGCAAGGCGGTGGCATGTGAGCCTAAGGAGAAAGGCGGCCCAGTTCCATCATCCCTCACGCCTCTCCCTGCTAGCCACTCTGCCAGCGCCCTCCGCCCAGTCCCTCACGCCTAGTCCCGAGTGGGTGGCAGCGTTTGTCAAGCGCACTTCGGCCACTGTCATGGCTCAGTGGGTATCGAGGCCGGCCCTGCCCGCTCCTCCGCACCCGCGCCCCTCCCCCCCACTTCCTCCGGTCCGAAGCATCTGTCGCCCCCCCACACACCCTCCTGCAGGGCCCAGGAGCCGATCGCTGCCCAGAGGAGCGCACCAGTTGTCGCTCGCGCCCCGCGGCCCCCGACAAGCTGGCAATTTGTTGTTGTTTGTCGAGTGCTTTTGTCATGCAAATCCCCAAGCCGGCCTGTGGCGCGGAGCTCCAAGGAGGTGGGGTGTTTTTGCCTTTTTTTTTCCCCTTGCCTTAGCCTTTGCAGTTGCAATTGTTAATGTAGCTTTAAAAAAAAATTGTTTAAGGCAGGTAAGAATATCACTTATTTAATTTCATTTGTGCTTAGCGGTTGTGGCTCCCCAATGCGCTCCTCACCTTCAGAGGTTGACACGATTGGGAGTAGAGGTTCTTGGTTAGGAAGAGAAGGAATCTGTCTAGAGGTGCACCCCTATCACCAGGACAGGCTCAGGCACTTGAAGCCCAACTCCAAAACCAACCCCGTCAGTGGAACCCCTCTACCTCCCCACCCCCACACCTCATGCCTCTCCTGGGCTTGTCCCTTTGAGGAGTTACCTGAGGGTGTGGGGCCTCAGCAAAGCCCTCAGTGCGTGGGGAATGTGTCTCCCCAGGACCCCAGGCAGCCTAAGTCCAGTCTTGTCCACAGTGACCTGGGCCTGAGTGTCCAAAGGGCTGGTTCCTGGAGACCACGCTTTCCACATGTCTCTGGGCAGCTCCTCCTGATGGTGAAAGCTGGGCCCCCAAAAGTCATTTTGTATCAGATTCCCACCAAAAGCAGGGTGAGAGCTAGTTCTCCAAAGGAATTTTTGGCACATGTTTGGCTAACCTCATACTCCCTGAAAAGCAAAGAATGTCTCTTTCCTGTAACATTAACCCCATCTTAGATTTCCACTGTTCTGAGTGGCTTTGAGCAAGCCCCAGGTACATATCTGTGAGGGGGGGTCTAGTGTCTGGGGTGGACTTTCCCTGTTGGGGGCCAGGCCAGTCTGGTCACCCCTTAACCAGGCTGTAGTGGGAGGACATCAGAGTCTTCCCAAGAGGAACAGAGCCAGTCCTCAAGCTTCTGCTCCATACCCCTGGTCCCTGGGTTCGTTCAACTCAGAGTACCTGTCCTCCGACAGCCCAGAAGGCCATCACAGAATACCAAAGGCTGGGTGGTGTAAACAACAGAAATTTATTTCTCACAGTCATGGAGGCTGGAAGTTCAAGATCAAGGTGGGTGGCAGGATTGGTTCCCTGTGAGGGGTCCCTTCCTGGGTTGCAGACAGCCCCCCTCCCTTTTGCTGTGTCCTCAGATGGTGGGGAGAGTGATCAGCAAGCTCTCTTATGTCTCTTCTTATAAGGGCCCTCCCTAATCTCATCCTGAGGGCCCCCCTCATGACTTCATCTAAACCTAATTACCTCCCAATTACCTTTCTCACCTCTTCGAACCTTGCTCTTTCCTTCAAGGTTCACCTGCTTTAGGAAAGTCTCTCAGATGTATGAGAACAGAGACCCGGCTCTCTCTGGCGGCAGAAAATGCCGTGTGTGTGTGTGTGTGTGTGTGTGTGTGTGTGTGTGTGTGTGTGTGTGTGTATCACTGTAACAGACAAAACCGGTCTGAGTTTGTGAATTACAGAATAGGTATTTGTGCATTTAGGCCCAGGGCTTTAGAGATTAGGAATTTCTGAGAAGTGGCCCACTAGGAATGGCTGCCGGGCCTCACTGGGAAACATCTCCAGTCTGCCTGTGAGCACAAAGGAATTTTCCAAGTGCAGAAAACAGCCTGTTGTTTTGAGAAAAGTCAGAGCCCAGCCTTGCAGTGGTCTGGCCTCCTCTCTTCTCTCAACTTAGTTGGGTTCTTAGCAGTCAGAGTGGCCAGTGGTCAGATTCAACATGACATGTGCCCAGCAGACACAATCATAGTCTGCATGTCTTTCAGGCTATGCACAAAAATAGGTGCATTTCAACAGTGCATTCACGGGGTGCTCCTTATGCAAAACAGATGGCCAAGTGCAAACCCCAGAAGCTAAAAAACAAGGGGGGCTCAGAGTGGCATTCTAAAGCACTTTCATGTGGGCCCCCTGGGGTGTGAGCTGGCGGCAACATGGATGGAGGTCTTGTCATCAGTGACGGAGCTGCCGCTGGACTCAGCTTCCAGCCTGTTCTTCTGGGAAAGCCTTTCTTTCTCCCCTTCCCCCACCACAGCGATGAGCGGATGTGCACATGTGAAGCTGAATCATCACCACAGAAGTAATCCTGGTTGAAGGGGAGCAGAGAGCCCACAGCCCCCGGGGTCTGAATTCGGTTCCTGTGACCCAGTTGCAGGCAGCATCATTTACCCCTCCGCGCTCTCAGCTCCACACACAAAAAGCCGCCCTGGGACCAATTGTGCCCTGGATCTGGGCTCTCGGGGTGGGTACAGCAGGCAGAAGCTGCAGCTGACAATGCCCACCTCACTGCCTGCCTCCTGTCTGTGCTTGGCACGCCCCTCTCCCCCCCCCCCATCCCAGCTCTGCCTCTCTTCCCCCTCCCCCCAGGCCAGTCTCCTCAGCACCTTGCTCTCTGCTCCAGGGAGCCTCCTCATCTGAGGCTCAGTAAACAAGCCCTCTGTGTGCCTGGCCCTGTGCAGGGCCCCAAGGGGGATTCGGGAGAGAACTCACTCACAAAGCCAATATTGATTGAACACCAACTAGGGCCTGCTCACTGAGCTAAGATTAGGGTGTTAAGAGGGACAACAAAGGGAAGCTGGGGGAGACAGCCTTGTGAGTAGATCGTAGCAGTGACAGAAACATTCCAGGCCTCCCAGCCTGGGAGACAAGACCACTGGAACACAAAGAACATTCTGGCACATGGGGCCTTGTCAAGCGCTACTTAGAGCCAGGAGGTGCCCCTGCTGAGTTCAGAGCAAGCAGGGCAGGCAGCTGCTACTGTGGGGCTTCAGAGAGGAGAGACAGCTGCTTGGGCAAGGGACACAAACATGAATTCCCATGGGCGTGGGCGTGGGCGCTCCTCCGTGAAGAGGGGCAGGCTTGCCTGAGGATGTGTCCGTGTGTCCTAGATGATTAAGGGGAGGTTTGGGGGTCCCTGCCCCTTTGACCCTCTTGGGAAACAAATCTGAATTTACCCAGAAGCCTCTCACTCTGCCTGCCCCTTACGCTTTTGTCTCTGGCCACCTCCAGGCTATGATTTAGTGCCCCTCCCCAGGTCATCCGTCCCCTGCCTTCTCCTTCCCCTGTCCTCTGTCTGGTGGCAGCCTGGCCCCAGCTAGACAAGACCAGACATGTTGAGGTGGGCAGCCTCCTCGTTCCAGGCTGCTGTGACAGCTGACAAAGTTACAAGGACGGGCCATCATGGAGGACGGGTGGCCCGCTCCCTCTGGCGGCTGCCCCTCTGCTCCATTCCATTAGGATTGATCAGCCTGGGTCAGGGGTCTGCGGGGCCTGCACCGGGCACCTGGAGCTTTCATGATGACTGATGGCAGGGCCGCCACTGCTGCACCCACCCCCTCCACCAGCCCTCACATCCACCTAGCCCCTCTCTGTTAGTCCATCTCCAGTTCCGTCCCTCTCACAGCACTTGTTCTAGCTTTCTTCCTTCTTCCGTCCCTCCCTCCCTCCCTCCCTTCTTGAATTCCTTCCTTGCTTCTGCGCCATCCTCCACCCCCAGCTGAACCTGCTTCTCCAAGTTCTGCCAGGCCCCTCCCTCGCCAGCACATTTGCTCTCACGTGGCAGTGGGATTGCCCCAGCCAGCAAGCCTTGACTTAGAAAGTGAGAAAGGCCCCTTTTCGCTTCAAGTTGACCGTCAGGCCCTGTATGCCCCTCAGAGGAAAAGGGAGGAGGAAGCCCAGGGCCCACCCTTAAAGAGTTTCCCTCTAGGTGGCATGAGAAGACCCACCTGCACGAAACCATTAGAAAAATCAAGCCACACCTGGATAGGAGATGTGGGCCAAGGGATGGAGTGAGTGACAGGCTGGAGGCACCTTCCTAAACTCACACCATGGGCCATCACACAGCACATGCCCACAGGCTCAAGCAACCTCACACAGAGAGGGGGCAGACAGGGGCACCTTGGAGAATGTCCTGAGGCCAGCAGGACAGGAGGCATGCTGGCGGGGGGAGAACTGCTGCTTCCTTTCTCCTGAGTGGGACGAGGCAGGCGGGAGGCCCTGAGTCCTGAGCAGAACCAAGCCTCGGTCTCCAGAACCTACCATGGGCCCATCCCGGAAGAGCCATGGAACATGAGGGAACATGGGGGACCCGGACTGTTTCTTGATAGTGTCCTCCATGAGACAGCCAGGTGTGACTGTGCAGGTGCGGCTGTGTGCGTTTGGGACCAGTGTGGATTCACTGCTCGTGGCCTTGTGTGACAGGTTAGGTATAGGGGGGGTGGATGTTTTGCTGGTGTACTTGAGGATATGTGTCTATAAATATGTTTGCGTGTAAGTACATGAGTGTGAGAGTGTGCGACTGTGCGTGGGTGTGAGTGTGTGTTCTGGGCCCGCTGGGTAGCTGAGGAGGTGACGGTACTTCGTGGACATCTGCTCTCTGCTTTCTCTCTTGCGCCCCTCCTCCCCTGGGCACCCAGAGGTCCAGCCATAGTGAGCAAATGAGCTCAGTCCCACACACACTTTTAATCAATTTGGTGCTTTCTTGTCAAGAAGACAAGCTATTTGCCTCCTGAGGATCAGATGGTGATGGATGAAATATAGGGAATAATTAAATTAGCAGTGTAATGGTGGTGCAAACCTCAATTAAAAAAATATTTCCATTGTCATAAAGTCTAGCCATAAATTTTAGGAGACTTGCATTCCCATGGCCTACAGTGCTCAGCAGTTAGGCTGGTCACCCTGTGAATGTGGGTTCCCATCACGTCTGGGAGAAAGGCTGGGCTGCTTGAGAGAGATTTGAAGCCACCTCCCCCTAGCCACACCCTCTTTTCTGTCCCTATCACTTCTGAGCCAGGTGGTGTCCGCCTGAGGGCTGTGTCTGGCTCCAGCCCCTTGTTTCAGGTGTGTCCCCAACTCTCAGCCTTGTTGACCCCTTCCCCTCCACATTTCTTCTCACTTTAAACTGACCATCAGGAACTTTGGGGGGCTGGCCCCTAGCCTGTGTCACCAGCACAACATCCCAGGCCTGTTCATGAGGTGCTCTCTCTGCCCCAGGTGAGAATGTGTGGTGGGGTTTGGCTGCTCCCCGCTCCCGCCAGCGTTTATGGCCGTCACTGCTCACTGTGTGGCTCATTATGCTAATGAATTACAGCAACAGACCTAAAAGAGTGTGTGTCGCTACCTTGAGCTCATTAGTAACCAAGGAGAGGGGCCCATACAACAGGGAAGTTGGAGAGGAAATGGTGCCAGGGCACCGCTGGTGCCTGGGAGGTAAAGAAGGAAAAGAGGAGCACTGAGGAGGACAAGGAGGAGGAGAGAGACAGAGAAGGGCAGGGCTGGGGGAAAGGGATGGGGGAAAGGAGGAGGAGAAGAGAAAGGAGAGGGAGGAGCCAGAGCAGCAGTCAGAGGCCAGTGAGTGGTCCCTGAGGCTGGGAGGGGGACAGTGTTCCCCATTCCAGTCTCTGTGCATAGCTTCTGGCACCGCTAGGGTCAAGCCTGACAAGTGCACTAACGTTGGTCTTGACCCCACATTCTCACCTTTCTTTTTCCCTTCAGAGAAGCCCCCTCTCCCACCTCCCCTCCTCTCCTCTCTCTCCTTAGTAAACTCTTCCCCAAAGAAAGGGCGTCACTAACTCACACACTGTGCCAACCAGGGGCTGTTGCATTACAGCAGGGACAAGGACCATGAAGGCCGTAGCCATAGCAGGATTCAGAGCTCCATCCGCTGGCAGGGCAGGAGGAGGGCCTGGGTGGGCACCGTGGGGAAAATGGGCTTCCCTGCGCCCCTGGCTGGCTACCCCTGGACCCTGGCTCTGCTGGGCTGTGGGTGTTGGTACCCTTCCCTGCCCATGGCTCTCTTGCCGGACCTTGGCTTTGGGGAGTTGGGCCATGTGGGTGAGCACACATCTATTGGGAGTAGAGGGAGATGGAGCAAAGGATTGGGATGGAAAGCAGAACATGCTGATAATCTGCCCAAGATGCTGCTGAAACAGGGAGCTGCCATGTACAAGAATAACCCGGAACCTTCCACCAGCCTCTAGAGGCCAGAAAAGGCCTCAGACCAGGGTCTTTGGGTTTCTAGCGAGCCTCTGGGTCTGTCCAAAGAGGTTCAGAAGGAGCAATTGAATCTAGTCCCCTGGGGGTGGAGACTGGCTCAGTCTTGAGTCCGGCACTTGGCAGGCTGGACCTCCAGGACTGGGCACAACCTTCCAAGTGGCAAGAGGGGACTTGGAGGTTAAGGACGCACTTGGATGGCTATGGTTCCAGACACCCAGGGCTCAGATCACAGAGGCAGAGGCCAGCCAAGCTACAGGGGCAGGTCCTGAGAGCCCCTGCCCCATTGCCCTTTGCTGAGGGTCCCACCCTCTGGGACCCCCCTGCTTGCCAGTAAAGTGGAAACCAATAGGAGGGCAAGAAAGGAGGGGTGATGTCCAGTTTTCTGCTGAGGAGTCATAGGCACAAATAATGCACAAGAAACCAAAGGAACTTAAGGTCATCTCTTTCCTTGAGTTTCTAGAGTCTGTGCCTTGAGTGAGGATCAAAACAAAAGCTACACATCCCCAAGTGAGGCCAGCAGGGCTTGGGGAGCCCTGGATGCAACAGGCACAGCCCCATGAACCCCATCTCTCTGATGCTACCACTTAGACTGATTGCCGAGAAAGCCCATGGATGAGAGGGGCATTTTTCATTTTTTTCTGCTGGTGGTTTCTTCTTCAGGTTACTGCAAGAGAGTGCAGACTTATAGGAGCCAATAAAACCTTTTTAATGAGAAGAGAATTTGCAGAACCCAGCTCTGTACACGCCCTGAGGTGCATGAGCAAAGCAAGGAGGTGAGCGTGTAGTCAAGAGTTTCTTCTTTGAAACCCAAGAGGGGAAACTATTTAGGAAAAGAGAAACTATTTAGGACCATAACACTTAAAGATTATTAAGAAAGGGACCGAATGGTACCTGGGTGGTGTTTTCTTTATAGGCTTGTTTTCTAAGACTTTCCAATCTCCTGTTTAATGGCGCCATGTTCGAGTTAATTTAATTCAATCAAAAGTTCTATTTTGACTTTTTCTAAGGATAATTAGTGGGAAAGAGTGTGTTCTCTCTTGGTTAATGGCTTCGTCATCTCCACTGTCTGCAGATCAGGGCGGCTCATCCTCAGTGCTAATTCCACCTGACCCATCCCTTCTCTTAAGATCCAGTCTTGCCTCCCTGGCCTCTCTGTCACCTTCCTCCATCTCTCCCCATGGCCCCGCAGGTCTCCAGCTCAGCTCCCAACCTTCAAAGGCCAACGCTCTCACCTTCACCTGCCCTGCCCCACACCTCCTTCTCCAGGCATGAAACACGCCTGCCATTTTCTCACTGCGCTCCACACTGCCTGCAGAAGAGAGGTGAAGGGAAGCTGTTTCCAGCTCCCCGTGGTCTGGCCCAGGTGCTGCTGAAGCACCTCAGCTGCTGCTCTTCTGGAAAGTCTCCTGTCACCCACATCCCTCTCAATCTCTTCCTTGTCATCACTTCTCTTCCTCTGCACATTCTGACTTCACGTTCTGTGGCGAGTCCCTCCCTTGCCAGGGACACACACATTCCTGGCACACTCTTGTTTTCTCCTTGCTTGCCTCTCTCTGATGTTACCTCCTCTGTGCAAGCTTCCCTTTCTTTCAGACAATTATTTATTTTCTCTAAGCTTTCAAAACACTTGGTTTATTTCAACACACATCCCATGATAATGTCACCCTCTGTACATGTATCAGTCACCAGAGCAGACGCTGTTTTAGGGATGGGAGAGGATATGCCTGGAACATAAGAGCAGGTAAATTAAAATAGTAGAAAAGTAATAAAAAAAAGACAAACAAACATAATACGTTAATTTATGGCCTCTGGGAAACATGCTCAAAGCAAAAAGGATATACCGAGGTACATATCACCCCCTGGTGACCATCTTCAGAATTGCAAGTTTAGTTTCTTTTTATTGACTAAATGAATCCCTAAATCTAAATTCGTGAGGTAGCAAAAAAATGTCACATTTGCACTATGAGTCAATATCTGGAAATAACAGCCGAGCCATTTCATAGGCTTATAAGAAGGTAAAGGGTGTTCACTGATGAAATTACTTTAGAAAATTGAAAAGTATTTGTTGAACACAGGCCACATGTCTGATTCCTGCCTGGTGCCGCAGAGGAGAGAGCTCCCCGTGTAGCTACAGACACAAGATTCACACATGAAACAATCAAAGAAGCATTAAAAAATGCAGGTGGGTGGCACAATGTGCTACAGAAAAAGCATTCCGGTCAGGATGTCAGAAAGGCTTGATGCCTGGGGCAGGGTGTGAAGAATAAATCAAATCAGAACATAGCTCGTCAGCAGGAGGGTGCTGTGAGTTGAGGGGAAAGGACACATTGGTTCCAGGGGTTAAGGGCCTGTCTGATTACCCGAGGGTATGGATGCGCTAAGGTGGAGGGAGCCTGTGGCACCAGCCCTGCTCTTGTCATGACAGCCCCTCGCAGCCATTATCACCGTTGCTGAGCCTATAAGAGGAAATCATATCTCCTTAACAAAAAGTCAGACACAGGGGTTTGACAAATATAACCACATTTGTGGGGACAAAGGAAGAGGCTATTTGGAAGGGGGCCGACCCGGCGAATCCGAGCTGTGTGGTTTTTTTTTTTTTTTTTAAGGCTGAACTTTTTTTTTTTTTTTTAAGATTTTTATTGGGGAATTGGGGGGATGGGAACAGTGCTGGGGAATTAGGGATAGGGGAACAGACAAGTTGCTGTCGTTTTGTTCTTCAGTCTAGTTGTGGAGGACGCTGCTTCACTGGCCCAAGTTGGCACCATCATTGCGCTCTTCCCTGGCGAGGCAGATCAGTCGCCGGCTTCTGGACGGCCGCTCACGGCGGCTGCTGGCCGCTCACGCTGGCTGCTGGCTACACACGGTAGCCCATGGCAACCCACTGCAGCAGGGGCTGCAGCCTATGCCGTCGCCAGCGACTCACGGCAGCCCAGCTCCAGGTTGAGCTGTTGTTCAGCATCTTAGCTGTAGAGGGCAGTGTCACTGGCCCTCACATGTGGGATCCGAACCGGGGCCCTCTGGCATCCCAAGCGAGCTCTTAACCATCGCGCCACTCGGCCGGCCCCCGAGCTGTGTGGTTTTGTACTCATTCGTACAGAATGAGGACTACGAGTCCACTGAAGACAGTAGGTGGCTTGGAGACAGGCAGAGAGAAAAAGCCGCCCCTCTGGGTGTGGCAGACAGGCTCTGGTCCAGGAAGGAGCAAGTAAATCAGGAGGGCCCCTTTACTCATCCCTGTACCCCAAAAGATGCTGCTTCCGTGGGTGAGACAGCCAGTGTCCTGTGACGTCCCCAATCATTTCTGCAACCACCCTCACTCTGCTCTGCTTGTCAGCCCCAGTGCCCTCTCTGGGCTGACACTTCTGCAGTGTCTCTTTGCACAACTCCCAACTTGGCCCTGAGGACCTCTCGGCACCAGTAGGGGCCAGAGGCCAATGTCTAGGTGTGTCTCGGTTATAGGCTGAACCTGCTGAGCCTCAGTACTTCCCAGTTCCTCCGCTGCAGGCTGGCTTGGTGCCTGCCTGCCTTTGTTGGGAAGAACCACAAGCCTCCTCCAGACCCCCCTTCACCCTGCCCCACCTGCTCCCTCCATCCCAAATCCCTATTCCCAGCCCCACCGCCCTCTCTCTCCAGAGCTGAGGCCGGCCTGAAGACAGATATTAATGTGCAAATTAGCACAACCCGACTGGGTCCAGATTGCCACTTAGAATTTGCATATTAATAAATGTTTTTGTGACAGCATTTAGCAGCTCTGGAAGGACAGAGATTCTCCCCTCCCCCAGCCCCACAAGCAAGATTCTTGAGAAGCTATACTTGTCCCCTCTCCCATCACCCAACCTTCACATAATTCCTCCCATCAATCTGTCAGTCAATCTATCTATCTATCCACCTGTCTATCTCGCTCAGTGTCACGTATTCTTGCCCTGCGCCCGGCATTGAGCATCTCTGCCCAGTCTCACAATTAGCCATGGAAGAGGCGGGACAATCTTGGAACCCTTTGGGAGAGGGATGTTGTGAGGTTGTGAGGAGCAGCAGGGGAGCATTGCCTGGGACGAAATTATCTGGAAGGTCTGCCAGAGGAGGGCACCTGCCCCACCCCCTACCCCCGCCCCGGGCAGGACAGACATGGTGGGCTGAGGGAGAATTTATTCTTTCCAGAGATCCTGAGAGTCTTCGCTCCCCTAGCCAGTGAGGAGAGGGGCTCAGGTCAGGAGCTCTGGCTCTGTGCGGGTATCAGTCATCACTCGCACAAGACCTAGCATCTCTTTGGGCCCCTATTTCCTCTTCCATAAAATAACAGAGTTAATACCTGACTCTCCACATTGCAGGGCTATCACGGGACCCAAACCAGATAATGGATATGGATGTGCTTTGAAAAGAAAGGAGGGGCTTACAGACGCTACATGGCATTTGGCATGGGAGGAAAAAATCCTGGGGCTGTATATTACAGACTTCTGTATTATACATGAACCATCTGGAAATTAAGGATTATGTATAATAGAGTTTTCAGCTGGCTGAGGATTGCTTCCTTCAAGCATCAAAACTTTTAAACTTTCATGTTAACTGTTTGGAGGGAACATCGTTCTAAAATGCATTCCAGTGTCTTGTTATTCAGTGTAAAAACAGCACCTAAAGTTGTCCTCCTGCCTGAGTTTGTCTTTTGCAAGGTGGTGATGTTGAGAATGCCAGAGGGGGAGACCGTATCATGGGCAAGCAGTGGCCACCGCCCACTGCTGTGTTCTGAGGTCCTTGCTACTCCCAGAGGTGGTGGTTCTACTCTGCCTCTTGGTGCTTTTGATTAAATCAGTGGCCGTTCATCTTTGGTGATGGAAGCCAGAATCGCTAAGTTTCACTCAGTCACCTAGGTGTATGTGTGTGCAAATTCCGTTCCTGGCATGGGAAATAGTAGTGACCAGATCAGGGTGCTCACATTTCTGGGGATGGACGTAGGAGAGGGGCTTGTCAACCATGTTTGTAAACTAGTGGTTAATAGCCCTCGAGTGGGTTTTCTATGAGCAAAGTGCACAAGAGTTTTAATACACAGACCGTAAATATTTTACATTTGTCGAATCAATGAAGGGATTAATAAGCCTTAGGGGCCTTTATGACCTACTTCCTGGTTCTCTTGTGTCTGAAGAGTGAGAAAGCTTGCTTGGTAGTTGTGTTATAAATGGAAAAGGCATTACACGTGTGTGTCTGTGCACGTGTGTCTGTGCACACGTGTGTGTATGTGTATGTAAATTCACCAGCCTTTGCCAAGTTGGAAGCAATGAACAGAACTTCTGGAAAACGTAGCCAGCAGGTGCCACCCCTTCTCCTCCCACGCCTGGTACAAGGGGAAGGGGGAGAAGCCCCAAGTCTGCAGTTGTGGTTTCCATCCATGAGGTAGAGCCTGGCTGGGATATGGACCACCTTGGGGGTCAGGTGGCCTGAACCTTCCTAGATCTGCGTTTCCCAGTCTCTGCTAAAAACTTCTTCCAAGAGAGATGAAGCAGAAGAGTGCTTAGAGCATTCTCGAGAGTCAGACCACGCGGGCTTGACTGCTGATCCCAGCTCTGGGGGCCTGAGCAAGCTGTCAACCCCTCTGTGTACCTCAGCTTTCCTACCTATAAAGTGGGGTGACAACAGTCCCCATGTTGTTGCCATGTGGATAACCTCTGTTAACAGATGCTTAGCACTTAGAACCGTCAGTGTCGGGACATGATAAGCTCTAGGTAAATATTTGCTGTTTTTATTTTGGCTTTAATTTCCCTACCAGGTCATTTTAAGGAATTTAAGAGTTGATGTAAAGAGTGGTCTTTCAGTGCTAGCTGTTCTCTTTGGGCTGCCTCTTAAGCCCGAGGCTCCTGTTCCCAGAGCTTGGAGCAGGGGGAGGCCCCCCTTACAAGCCCCTGGATGGCCTCTCCTCTCCCTTTCTTGCCCCCACTGGGCCCATCAATAAATATTCAGTCAGTGCTGATGAGCGATAGAGAGCTCAGGCTGAAGCTGGGATGGGAAAGGGACTTGCTGTGAATTCGCTGTAGACGCAAGAAGTGGGCCACGCAGGAGGGAGGCGCCAACAGGAAACTGAGCCTTAACCCAGATGGCAGCTGGGGGTCAGCAGATCCGCTATAAGACACCCTCTAAGCTGAGTTTAAAAACTTCAGTCCTGGCCTGAGCAGTAGGAAGAGTAGGAACAGAGGGTGCCACCCCTGCCACGGAGAAGACCCCATTCAAATGGCAGAGGCAAGGCACTCCTCTCCCTCCCATTCTAAGGAAGTGCTCATATGATAGTGGATTCAGTCCCTACTCTAGGGCACCTGTAATGCTCCCACCTAAGGGAGCCCACCTGCCCTCTTGATCCCCCTATGGTATGATCCAGCCTTTAGCCTTCTGGGATCTTAGAGCCTGGAGTCAGGGAGCATGAGCTGAGCCCAGATGGAGGGTAAGGACTTTATCCAGTTGTCCTTTAGAGGTCACCTTCTCCAGAAAGCCTTTTCTGATTTTGTGACATAATTGCCTAGTAGATTGTCAACATTCTTTACTCCATTGTGGCTCCTTGAAGACCAAGATTGGACCTTATCCCAACACTAATTCATGGCCTGGCATCAAGTAGGCCCTCAGCACTGGTTGTTTGATGGGTGGATGGATGGTGGATGGAGGAATGGTTGGATGGATGGATAAATACATAGCTAGATGGTAGATAGATGGATGGTGGGTAAATGGATACATGGATGGATGATGGATAAATGGGTGCATGGATGCAAGGATGCATGGATGGATGGATGGAGGGATGGATGGATGGATGGATGGTAAATGGAGGGATAATGAATGGATTACTTGTAGGAGAATCACAGCAGAAGCAGAGGTGAGGGTAGAGAGGAGGACATGAGTGTGAGGTTGGACAAGGACACTGTGGGGATTTGCTTGGCGGGAATAGTGGGGAAAGGAGGGTTGTACACAGACCTTCAGCTTGAAGCCCAAGAGAGATCTCAGCACCACGTGGACACTGTGGAAGGCAGGAGTTTCCCCAGAGGGACAGTGGCAGATAAAGTGGGGCATGGGGGGAAGTGCTGTTTGGCAGGATGTGGGAGGGATGGTAGCTGGTCTGAGAGGGCAGTAAGGTCAGGGAACTTTCTTGCTACATCTCCAAAATCACACTTTTGGGAGGGTCAGCCCTGTCACCAGTGACTCACCCTTGGGATCAAACAAAAACAGGACTGAGGAGGAGGATGGGGGCAACAGCCCCAAGCTGAAAGGATCCTGAAATTCAGGCTGTGACTCGGTGGTAAAAGTAGACATGAGGCCTCATCCTGAATTCACAGACCCCTGGGACTCATCAGCCCTTTGACTGGGAGGGTGGGTCCAGGGATGTAGGGCCTCAGAGCAGAATGACGACTTAGCCTCCTTTGCTGAGGCTCCTTGAAAACCTGACGTTGAATCCATACCTCCACCTCTCCAACGCTATGCGCCATCCACAAAAGGGGGAGAAGAAGGGGCGAGCCGGCAGGGGACCAATGTGATCTCTCAAGCAAGCACTCTTTCAGGAGACTACTTTCCAGCTTTGCTCATGTCCCAGCACAGGCAGGAAGTCCTTCCTTGAGACTGACCTCCATCCCCCTGACTGCAGTTGTAAAGGAAGAAGCAGAGGGAGTCCAGTTGGAGGTCCTAGAAGACGGTTCTTAGAATTTCCTAGTACTTGTCTAGTGAGGAGACATTGAAAGCCTTTCCTGATCTCCATGGGCTCCCAGATCTTGCTGGTTCATATAGGAGCAAAAGACTACCTTTTTTTTTCGCATGGCCTCTTATTTGTGATGCCAGAGCTGGCCGTTATGAAGGTGATTAAATTTAAAGACACTGCAGTAAACTCCAGCCTACAAAAGGCAGCCAGCATCATTAACATGTAATTGGAAGCTAAGCATAATGAGGTAAGAGGGAAAAAAATAATATCCACAGTCCCTTTTAGGATGGTCACCATACCTCCGCTTCCGCCGAATTTCCAGTAGCACCTGCTACAAAAGTCTAGCAGGGAGGCCTGTCTCATAAGTAAGACGGGACACCACCTGATGGAGAGAGCAGGGTGGCCTGCTAGGACACAAAAACAGGAATACCAAGGATCTGAGAAGGGGGTGAGAAGGTTAATTAGGGTAAGAATAGTGCGAGGAACTTGCTGGCGAAGGAGATATGTCAGCCTCTAGAATGCAAAGGATGAGTTGATGCCGTGAAATGAGGGGCCTGGGGGTGCTGGCGCCTGGGGCCATCCTGGCCTTCTGGGACCCCCATGCCACCCCTCCCTGTTGATTCCCGGGCCAGGGCACCCCCCCTGCTCCTCCCTGTCAGGCTCGGGCACACCCAGCTGTGGTGGCCCGATCCTCACAGATCCATTTTCCCAGCATGTGTGGGTTTGCATAAGACCCTAAAATGTAAAAACATGGCTTACCCCCAAGTGCGATTTCCCTTTAATTTGGGGTTTATAATATACATGTGTTTATTTCATGGCAATGAATGCTTCCAAGGGACTTGCTGGTTGCGAGCATTGTCTGATTAATTTCCTCTCGATGCTCCAAGAAGGATGCGGTTGTTAATAACAATAATGCCGCCCATCTTACAGCACTCTCTGCTTTTCAGGGCATTTTAAAAATCCATTATCCTACTTAATAGAATTGTGGACTCACAGGGAAATTGTAAAGTCTGGGGAGTTTGTCCTTGGCCACCCCTCTGGCCTGCTAGTGCCTGCCTCTCTCCCTCCCTGGACTCCCTGATCCTCCTGATGGGCTGCCCCAGCCTGGCAGAGCCACTAGGAGGCCAGCCCCCACTTCCTGTCACCCAAGCAAGGGGTGGCTGAGAATGCAGGGGAGCAGGGATATTCCAGGGGATCTTCTGACGTCTTAGCCTTTGCCCAAAGCCCAGAGGAGGGCTCATGTATGGGGTGGAGGAGGTAGGGCAGATAGGGGAAATTCCAGTGCCAGCTTTGCCCCCGTAAGGGAGCAGGGTGAGTATGTGAGTAGCAGCTGACCTTTTAGTTTCTGGAGGTCTGCCCAGGATGTGGCTGTCTTCCCATACCCAGTTCGAGGCTCCTGGAGGTCCAGCCTGTCCATACTTTGGGGGTACAGACAAGGGGCCCTGCTCCCTTTCAGACCCCTGCTCTCCCACCCACCATCTTAGCCTCCCTCCCCCTTCTTTACCTTTTCTACCTGCTCGTAGCTCTCTGTTGCCCTTGGTCTCCGCAGCCCTTTGAGCTCCTGTCTCTCCTCCCTGCTCATTCTCTCCCTCTCCTTCTCTGTACACTGCCTATTTCCCCCTGTCTGTGCTCCCCATATCCTCCACCTGGTCTCAGGTGAATGAGTCCCAGCTGAACCAGACTCCATCTCAGACAGGTGGTGTCTAACTAGGCCCCCAGAGGCATTTGACTTGAGTAACTCGAACCATTTCCCTATGAAGACACCTGTGTTCTCCTGATAGTTCAGTTACCAAGAATGGGCTATAAGCCCATCTGTGTACTTTCATGTCATTTTCTCTCTCTTCTCGCACAGCTGTCTTCTAGGTGCCTCCCCACATTCTAAGGCCTTCAGAAATGACCCTTCAGCTGGCACCTGCCCACCCGATCCTGCATCCAGTGCTGGCACATTAGAATCACCAAGGAGCTGAAAAAACACCCCGTGCCAGGATCCCACATACAGATTCCAACAAAATTCTTCTGGAAAGGGTTTCTTTCTTTCTTTCTTTCTTTCTTTCTTTCTTTCTTTCTTTCTTTCTTTCTTTCTTTCTTCCTT
>NW_017731386.1:4520591-4545237 GCF_001890085.2 Hipposideros armiger
CTCTCTCTCTCTCTCTCTCTCTCTCTCTCTCTCTCTCTCTCTCTCTCTCTCTCTCCTTTTTTTAATTTTTTTGAAGTTCCCATACAGTTTTCAGTGCAGCCGGGCTGGAGCCCGGTGAGGCAGTCCTTTGTGCTGTGTAGACCTCAGGCCTTAAGCATAGTGGGCAGCTCCCAGAGAGTCTGAGGGTTGTCCTCAGTCGGTGGAGGGGCCGTCAGCAGAGTGTTGCCCGTGCCCACCCCCGGGGCCAGCAGCCATGCACACCTTGCCCTCACAGCCCTGATTCTCCTGCCTGCACCCCTTTGCTTTTCTGCCTCTCAGGACGCCTCTTGTCCACTCTCCCCTCTCCACTGACCTCACCTCCTACACACCCTGCTGAAATCACTATAAAACCCCAGGGGTACCCAAGAGTTAGGGAGGGAGGGACTGTGTGCTCCGCTTTCAAATTCCCATGGCCACCACCATAAGCTGAACCTCCAGGTTACGACTGTGACGGCAAACCAAGCCTGCCCGCCACCTGCATCCTGGGAGGTGAGCCAGGCCAGCACGGCTGTCTGCTCTGCAGGGGCCCCAGGGGCCTGGCTCGTTTTCAACCAAGGCAAGGCCAGACCCCAGGACTCCTGTTCTGCAGCCCAGGGCCCCAAGTTCCCGGGGGTGATGCGTCATGCAGAAGAGAAATGAAGAGGAACTCTATCGCAGCCCCGTCTTCCTGGAGGCCTTCCTGGAATTCTCCAGCACCCAGCACTGTACACGTGGAAGCCCAGAAGGCCAGAGGAAGACTGAGCCTGGCCAGAGGGATGGCGAAGTGGGAGGCATATCCAGAGCAGGGCTCAGTCACAGTAGACAGCAAGGAGAGAGATGGGTGTAAGGTGCCCAGGCTGGGCTGCAGTGGAGCGGGGAGAGACATAGCTGGGGAGAGAAGGACAACCAGGCCAGGAAGGGATTTGGGGCAAATTACAGAGCAAGGAGGACTGAGCTGATTTCATGGGGGTCAGGGAGCCAGAGGAGCTTCTGAGACGTAGGTGGTCCCGAGAGGGACATGGTCTGGAGAAGTGGCAGGCTGCCAGGTCAGGAAAGGGCTGGACCAGGGATTGTCCTTGTAGGAAGGGCTGCGGGCTGGGGGGAGGCAGAGGCAGCTGTGGGGGTGTGCTGGATCCTTCAGGTCCCCTCCTCATTAAGAACCCCGCCTCTGCCCCTGACTAACCTGCCCCCGAGTCTGTGCTCAGTAAAGAAAATTGATTACTTTCCATTGCAATTAACATCTGGTCCCGGGTCACATCATTAGGATAATTTGTTACAGGAAAAGCAAAGGAACTAGCTACCAGGTAATAAAGTTCTTGTGGACCCAATTAAAGAGGTTCCCTCCAGCCCGTAGGGAGAGTATGAATGGGGGAGGTTCCCCTGGGGCAAAGCTGTGACCTGGGGGCATGGGAGGGTCATTGGAAGCAGATGTTTTGGGGTGAAAGAATAGGGGAGCTTGGCCTAGCCCTGGCCCCATCCCACACTCGGGCCTCCAGCTCCCTCCAGGCCACGGGCCACGGGCCACAGCGCTGGGTGCTGGCTGGAACCAAGTCTGGCCGCACACAGACTCCGGTTTGCGGCCTGACTCCACTGCCTAGGGAAGCCCCTTTCCTCCCTGTGCCTCAGTATCCTCTCTCTACCCCACAAAGATGTGGAGAATGAAATACTAAGCTATTGTGGGTCCAACTCTTAGCACAGAGTTGGCAGTCAATGACAACTGGCTCCTGCTGGGTGATCGGTGCATCTGTCCCATGCCGGAGTCACAGCTCAGTCTGTGGGGGTCTCTATAAGGTATGTCTCTCCCTCCTCACTGAGGGGACCAGCCCTGAAGGCCCTGAAGGGACCCAGCTGCCTGCCTGGACACCAGACCCAGCAGCTTTGTCAGGTCAATGTTCCTTTCCTTCATTCTTCAACCCTATTGCTGAGCACTTTTTTAACCCGCCCCCCCCCCATAGTTACCTCTGCAAGTCATTTGTTTGCCAGGCGGGCAGATTTATGGCAGGTATCTGTATAAATATTTATACTCTGCGGCAAGGAGGTTTTGAAGGTCACATACACACACACACACACACACACACACACACACACGCAGAGGCCCTAGTGCCCCACCTCACCCAGACCAGAGGTAGCCAATGGATGAGTGATCACCACCCTATGCACATACTCAACCTGAAAACATGCATCCAAGGCTGGACAGGCCCACACCACAGCGTCATCCCGCTGGGCCAGGCCCTGTGCCACCAGCTCACAACCAGCCACTAGCTCACTCCGTCTCCATTCCACAGAGGAGAGGCTGCAACTTGGAGAGTCAGGGCCAGACCCAGAGCTGCACGGCCAGTAAGAAGCAAAGGGAGGTTTGAGGTCAGCGCTGGGCAAGGACAACAATTCTCTACTCTGTGCCTCCCTCCCCTGAGAGATCAACCTCTGCAGGATAAGAAACCAGGCAAGAAGGGACACGGTGGCCTTCCTGAGTCTTGTTCATCAGGATTGACCTAGACTTTGGAAGCATCTGGCAGGAGAGTGCCCGCCCTGTGTACTCCTAGCAGAAAGACTCCAGGAGACCCAGCACGCTAGCATGTCATGGTAAGCACTCAGACCTGAGCAGCCCCGACAACAGGCAGGGAGCTCCAGAGTGGCCTCTTCTGTCCCTTCTTCTCAATCCAGCAACAAACTGAGAAACCCCATACTAGGATTCTGGCATTGCTCAAGGAGCGTTTCCACATCTGGATCATGCCAAGCCTCTAGCTGTTCAGTATGAGGACCTGTGTAGAAGAAAGGCTCTTTCTATCAGGAGAGGCATCACCACAGTCTTGGAGAAAAGGGGTGCTAGATGAGATGTCTGCAAAGGGCTTGCCCCGGGAGGGTCCATGTACATCCTCAGAGGCCAGGGTCCCAGGGCTTCTGGTCAGCAATCAGGCCCAGGACCTTGTCACTCAATGAACTGCCCCAGGGCTGGTACCATGAATGTTTCAGCTTTTACTGCCTGTTCCTAGCACGGGAAATAAATGTATGCTGACTGAATTCTTGGTTAATGGTCTTTGAGGCATCATGGCAAATGGGAATGATGCCATGAGGCCGAAAAAGGAAAATGTTAAGTCTGACTTCTACCAAAGAGAAGGGTTGTTCCTCAGGCAACAAACCAGTGAGTCCATGGCAGCCCTCAGCAACATCCTATAATAGATGGCATAGGAGCACTTAGAGAAAGAAGTGGTGCTCCTCAGGGCCTACCCAGGACCCCCCAAGAAGCCAGGCTGGACAATTGGTTTCCTCACTGACAGGTCAATTTGAGTTGGGTGACCCTCAACAAGTTTTCTCATAAGGACCTTGTGGACAATAGAGAAAGAATAGTCTGGATGACAGAATAATCAGATAGGTCCATAATTGGTTGAAGATCTGTCCCTAAGGCATTACGGCAATCAGGAGAACGTCAACCCAGGGAAATGTCTCCAGAATCAAGAAGCCACCCCTGGCTTTGAACCTGTCCTAATCCAAACTGTTATCAATGACATGGCTGCAGATATGTCAGGAAGACTAACCGAATTTTCAGATGGCTTAAAACTGAGAGGAAAGGTGCATCAATTAGATGATGGAATAAGAATGCAAAAATACCTCAGCAGATGATGGGTTGAAATGATGGGTTGAATCCGATGAGACGAAGTTCAATAGGGAGAAATGGTGGGCCTTTCACTTGGGGTGGACAGCTTAGCTGCAGACACACAGAAAGGAGTAGATGTGGCTTCAAGCAGCTGTTGACAGCTCAGTTGGAGTCTCTAGTATAATATAGGAACCTAACTGCACTTTAGATGGCGTGAAGACAAGCGCCATATCTAGAAGGACCAACTGTTGGTCCCACTCTGCTCTGTGCTATTGACGCAGCTCTGGGACCCAGTGGGAGGCTTGTCAACACTGAGTGTGTTCAGAGGCACGTAGCAGAATGTGCAAGACTTTACGTGTGTGACACGTGACACACGTAAGGAACCAGCACTGTTAAGCTGAGGGAGGATCAGCTGGGAAATTGGGCCCAAGGAAAAGGCTTGTTTCCTGTGGCAGGAAGAAATGAGGGCCATTTATGGAAACTACCAGAAGTCAGGTTTCAGGTAAACCCTGAATGCATGCTACCTTTCATTGTTGTACAAAGGATGCGTGGGCACTGTGGTGGGGTTCAGTTACTACATGTAGATGAACTGGACACTTCAGAGTGGAAGTCATTTAATAAGGATTTATGGTCAGGACATGGAGAGACTGGGTGGCCTCGAGGTTCCCTTGCAAGTGCATCTGGGTTCTGAGATTCCTACTGGTTGTGGAGAAATCTCAGTACCTCCACCATGCCATGCACCTTCTAAGTATAATCGTTCTAATAACGTCCAAGACCAAGGTGGGTGGGTGGGGCTGGTGGGAAGAGTGGGACCCCACCCCATGCTTCTGAGCAGCAGAATACATCCATTTGTAATATAACCCTGGGAAGATGGCCCCACCCTGACAGGGAAGCAGGCATTCTCTTCTACTTCTCCTTGGGTTCAGGAAGGTGGGGGCTGACCCCTTTGAGGAAGAATGAAAAGACTGTATGCCCAGAGAAGCTTTCTAGGATGGCAACTATTGGACTGGGAGCTGGGAACCTTGGTGGGCCCTCAGTCTGTAGGCTTTGAGAGTTAGGATTCGGGGGTGTCCTTGCTTGCTGGCTTTCTCTTTCCTTATCCCTCTGATTTCAGGCAGTAGATGCCTTCTGCTTTGGGGGAGCACTTGACTGAGGCAAGCCAGGGGATCAGATGAGGCTCTGAAGAGAGAGAGCCAAAGTTTTGCTTCACCTCACTCAGAGGAAGCTCCCTGCGGCTTGTACAGCCCAACGTCCCAGGCCATGGAGGAGACTGGCAGGAGTCTCATGCAAGGGGCACAGTTCCCTGGTGCATTCCTCTGCCATGGTGGCTGGGTCCCCAGAGAGTGTAAGTCCATGGCCTGGTCTGGCTGGAGCAAAAGGTGTGAATGGGGTTAGAAAAAGCAGTGAACCTGGGAGAGTCACTGGGACCAGACACAGGAGAGCATGAATGCCAGACTGGAGTATTTAAAGCTAATCTTTTGGCACTGGGGAGCCATAGCATGTCTTTAAGCAGTTGAGTGGTAGAATTAGGCATAGAGGTGGGGCAAGAAGTGGAGCTAGGGCAATGATGGTGAGACTAGAGAGGAAGGGGCACTTAATTCCAGAATGTTTACGGAATTGCAGATACTTTAAACAGTGCCTGGCCCTCAAGTATAGCAAGGAGAGGGAGTGGTCAGGATGCTGCCTGGAGACTTCAGAAAACCCAGGGTAAATGCGCTCACACTGTAGGGAGAGGCCACCCCTACATCCATCTCCTACAGTCCCCATAGGCACTCACAGATTCTTCAGAGGGCCCAGAGAGCCAGCTTTCCAGGACATGCTGTAACCATGGTAAATTGGGGCAAGGAGGCATCTGGGGGTAGGCATGGTCCTTGGACAATGGTTGAGGGTTTGGGTCCCACTGGACCCTGAGACCCAGCCCAGCCTCCCACGGCCCCCTCATACATGACAGTGTTCTAGGAGAAAGTTACATGTTTACATGTTCCTTTTGAGTGCTGGTGGCCCCATGGTAGAGGCTGCAGACCAGGAGAAGGCTTAGCAGTTGGGAGAGATTGCAGCGGGCAGGAAGCTTGCATCTCTCTGTGGAAGCACCTCACCCCAGCCTGCTCCTCCATCTCCTCTCCATTCTGGAATCTACCTTAGCGCTGCCCAAACAAGCACACGGCCCCCCGAAGGCAGAGGCCACTGAGGTTTGCAGTGCCCATGTGTTCCTGTGTGCAGCAGGAACAGGCACGCCCGCCCATCCAGGGGCACCCACGTGTTCACGCAGGTCCTCAGGCACCTGCTCATGAGGACAGATGGAGTATGCCCACCTGCACAGCACAAGGCCCAGACCACACAGGTGTGCATGGGCAGTGTGTGTGTGTGTGTGTCCATTCCACAAGGACGCAGCAGATCAGCAGGCCTGCGCTCATGCGCTTACGGGGGGAAGGGCACAGCTGCCTGCTCCCTCCATGCCAAGGTGGCCCCAAACCCTGGGGTCAGGCTGGAAAAATGACTTTGCTGGCTGAAAGTGACAGAGGCTGGCCACTGACACGGACAAAAAGGTTTTATGGCAGAAAATTGGATTTGAAATCAGGCCCCTGGGAAGAGGGCTGGTCAGAGCCTGCAGCAGGTCAGGATAGGCGGAGGGAGGACAGGGCAGCCAGGAACCAAGGTGGGCAGACAGCACTCTTACTCTTCCACACGGGTCCAGGCCCCCCTCTTTCACTGTTGGGGGAAGCATTAGGACCCCAGGGCCAGACAGGCAGCAAGGACTAAGAGAGAAGGTTCTGGAAATATGAATACAAGGGTATAAGGACAAGAGGAGGGAATCTGCAGGGAGGGGAGGAGGAGAGTGGGGTCAAGTGGTGGGTTCATCTGCAAAGTACGCAGGAAACCCAAAAGTCACATAGGTGGGTACGGGGGAGGGGAAGGTTGAGTTCTTCCCTAGTGGATTGGTGAATAAATGAATGACACTTATATCTTGGGACATGGCTAGTGTCACCATACCCAGGTGATGGATGGAGTCTCTGAGACCCACATGATCCACAGGCTGTGTTAAGGCGGGGTTAGAGTCCGGATCTGAGACTCCCAGGGCTGGGTCCCCTCCCAAATCCCCAGCCCATGACGCTGGGCTCAGAGCACCCACCCCACTGGCCACCTCCTCACCAAGCCTGCCCTCCCTGACCCTACTGGAAGAGAGGCTGGGTGTGGGGGGGTATTAACACAGCCAAACAATTCATTGAAATTGCACAAAGGGGAGGGGGAGGCTTTTGGCGTCGCCATGGTTGGTGTAGGAAGAGATGGATGAACTTTCCCACTTCACTGGCGCCTCAAAGCTGACAGTAAATATCAGAGGTAATGATATTGACTTTAAGGTATTATGGCTCCAAATGTCACTTGTGCTCTCCTTCTCTTTCTCGCTGTTAAGGAGAAAAAAAAAAACAGTCTCCTCAATCTGATTTACATTTTTCCTTTCTCTGTTTCCCTGTTCTTAGAGCAGGGAAGATGGAAACAGTCCCGCACCTGGCACCAGGTGGGCACCTAACAGGAGAAATCCTTACGAAAAAGTCAAAGTCCAATGTGGCTCCACTGTCCCTTTTGTCCCAAGTGTGCCATGCATAAAAAGGAAGACATCCCCAGAGCATCCTTTCCCTCCCTCCCTGCAACACCCCAGCTCAGGAACCCTCTGCAGCCCCCCAAGGCTGGGAAAATCAAGCTCTAAAGGTCAATATGCCCTGCCCCCCCTCTCCGCTCTTCCCAGCTATCTCTCTCCCCTCCTTGCCTTTATTCTAGTCAGTCTCTTCTTCCCCATCATTCCCACCCCCTTTTGACTATGCTAATTCTTTCCTGTCCACCTGCTCCATCTTCTCCATCTCTCAGGTCACACCTCCTCCAAGAACCCCTGCTCCCCCCCCATCACCAACATTTGAGCCCTATCTCCCTCACTTCCTCCTGCAAACACATCACCGCTACACCCTGTGACATCCCCTCCTCCTCCCGTGGAAGCTGGCTTCATGGCCTCCCAGGTTTTCTCTCCCAGATCTCTTCTCTAAATCCAGGTTAAAGCTCTGAGATGCCAGGATCCCAGCTCCCCTGCTGCGGGATCCTGCAGCACTTAGCATTTTTGCTGGGTTTTCAGTAAATACCGTTGAAATGGGAAACCAGTAAGGAGCCACCCAGAAGAGCTCCATGGGGAATGGGAGATGGTGGAAGCAGAGAGAAGGGAGGAGGGTAGGGTGAGAGTGAGGCACCAAATCCATCAGATCCACAGACAGGGAAGAACGCAAGTGTGGGAGGTGGGCAGGGCTGGGACTTCAAACCAGGTGTTCCAAGACCCCAAGGATGCTATTATCATCTCCAAGCCCAGCCTTCTGGTCTTCCACTGGGAATACCCATGTATCCTCCACTGGCTCCATCTCCATGGGAACCAAGTTCCCCACTGAGCCAGGAAAGGACCACACAAGGGGCCAGACCGGAGTGTGGGGAAGATGGGATCAGGGTCCGGCAGACTGCAGCCCCTTCCATTTCCATTCCCACATGAGCCACCCACCTCTGAGCTTCATTCTTTGTTTGCAGAAAGGGATAGGGACCTATCCTGTGATACATGTGTGGGGTTTTGTGCTAGCAGGTGGCAGTAGGGGCAAAGGGCCTCGCACCCAGCAGAGCTGCCATCTTGGGGTAACTTGGGTGTCTCTGTGGATGTCCTTAATAACCATGGTTATAAAAAAGACCTGGCTAGGCTGGTGCTCTGTACCATAAGCAGTTTTCTGGGTCCACTCCATGGTTGTTCCAGCCCATGTACTTTCTGTAGGGTACCTCAAGATCTGGTTTGGGGAGAACAGAGACCAGATATCATCCTCCTCGGCAGAGTCTTCACAGAGCCAAGAACTAGACAACACGGTGACAGATAATGTCCCACCGAGGCCTCTCCTTCTCAAACATCTCCAGTGACGGAGCACATGGCCTTTTCAAGATGTTCTGTATCTGGGTCAGGCAGTTTTCACGATTAGAAAGTTCTTCCTTAGGCTGAGCTAAAGCCTGTCTCCCTCTAAATTCTGATCAAAATTTCCACATCGTGTTCATACAAATAGCTGTCAAGAAGGGGCCCTTGGTCCTGATCACCCAGTTGATTCCCCGGACCCAGAGGTAGGATTTAACTATTGTCCATGTCAATTGTCATTTTTCAAGAGTGGTGTGTCCAGCTGTTGACTTAAGTTTTCAGTTCGTCCTTTTCCCCTTCAGCAGCTGTGAGGGAATTTCTCTCACCTCCACTTCATTAAAACTCCTCCCCAGCCCTTGGCTCCAACCTCAGTCATGGCGGAGGCACAGAGGGAAGGGTAGGATTGCTCCTCCCTTCTAAGGAGGATTCCTGCCCAGTGATGAGGGTTGTAAGGTGTGGTCAGGAAGGGGTCACCCACCCTCCACCTCCCAACATAGGGGGTACTCGAGACCACCCATTACCACCCTTGGGCTAATTCCCTGCTCAAGAACCTTCAGGGGCTGCCTATTACCTCAAGTGTTGAGCTTTTAAGGCCCTTGGTATTCCGGTTCTTCCTCTCCATTGGGTTCCTTTTGCCCCACGGGAAATGATAGTGTATCAAGGTTTCAGGCAAATCCTCTCTGTGGACTGAGCAGACACCTGGAGCTGGGGTACACTGTGTGCTGCTGAGGGCTGGCCACAACAGAGACAGCACTCCAAGCGCAGCCCTGTGCCGGCTCAGAGGTACAGGGCCACGGCCACAAAGCTCCCTCCTCCAGCTACTTTCTTGGGACCCTCATGTTCCTTGCTCTTTGCCCAGCTGTGGCCTGAGTGCCTAACACTCCAGGTTGGGTTCTGGGGGCCAGGTCAGTGATGGGACCAATTCCCAGGGTGGCTGCCAAGGAGAAGTGAGAGGGCACGTGTTATTTCTCCTGCCCCAAGAAAATGACCCCGGTTGGGAAACAGAGCAGAAACCAAGAACAATGTGTTTGTGGAAATGAGGGCCGTAAGGAAAGGGCCAAAGGAGGAGAGACAGGAACCCGGAAGAGAGACGCTGATGAAGGGCAGGCAGGTGCCCAGTAACAAGGCTCCCCAGAGCTGAGTGTGAGGAAAAGCTCTGCAAACCATCCCATCACAAGTCCCCTGGAAACATGCCTGTTGAGTGGTCCCGAGATGAAGAATTTCATAGAACAAAGAAACCCCCACTGGACAAAGAGGCTGTTCCTTTGTCCCTCTTCTCAGGCTGCTCACTCAGAGGAGCCCGGGGTTTTAGAAGCAATGTGTTCCTGGAGACACCATGACCGAGGTGACTCCACCTTGCCAGTCTTCCACGCACCCAAACAGCCAGACTGGGGACCAAGCACTGAATGGGGAGGGTGAGAGCAGGAAGCAGAGAAATGCAAAGAGGGTGGGAGCGGTCGGGCAAGTTCAAGGAGACTGGGCACTAAGGGTCGTTCCCAGGGACAGCCTTAGGGCCTATAACCCTGGCTACCTACAAGCCTTGGTAAGGAATTTGCTTTGAATAACCACAGACAATCCAGATCACTGGTAACCCACACCCCTTGAACACCAAAATTTTACTGTCCTTTTCATGACCCTCCCTGTAAGGTGTCTGGCAGCTGACAGCATCCACTTCTACTAGAGCAGCTCTCTGGTAACTCCCGCTGCCTTTTATATGCCCTAATTCCAAGTTCGTGTATGCTTAGAGCCCAGGTTATCAATACTGCTACAATTCTCCCTAAAGTAGGAGTTGTAAGTCTGTAAGAGAAGGCCTAAGAAAATCTATGATATGAAAAATGTTTGTACTTATTTTCTTTATGATGATTTTGGATACCTGAAAAAAGTGTTTTCTCCTTTCCTATTTCTTGTCTATGTCTTGGTAGGTGATCAATTTCTGTACATGAAAATATTGCCTGGGTGGGAAGTTCCCTTCCTTACGCGAGGCTACTAATGGCTTTTTTGAGGCACAAAAGCATGCTCAGCATCTTCTAACCTCACCCACCCCTCCACCCCTTCCCCCATACACACACCTAAGCACATATGCACAACCCTCCACAAAGGCCCAGGGGTGCCTGCCTATCGCCAACCAGCTGCGGGAGAAGTGGGTTCCACTCTGGGCAAACATGGAGAGGAATGAGGAAGTTTCACAGAGCATTGAGAAGAACACAGAAAATCTAGAGAGGGCCTACTGGGTGCCAGGCTGTCTCCTTGGAACCGCCTCCTGTAATCTCCCAAGGGGACCCTGTGCGAACATCGTTGTCATCATCCAGACAGGGAAGCTCTCCAAACCACGACTGAACCCTGAGTCAATGTGTGCAAATGCATAGAGATGTGTCAGAATGAGACAGGAGGAGGGCCCAGGGAGGCAGGCGAATGGAGAGCTGGCAGGCAACGGCAGGGGATCAAGGGGAATGGCTGCAGGAGACCCAGGACAAGGAGGGATGTTCAGAGAACTCAGGAAGGGCCTCGAGGAGCGGAGGGGTCCAAAGGGCTACTTCCGCCCTATGGGACCCTCAGAGAAGTCCAGGGTAAACCCACTGCAGCTGAGGCATTCCTGTGGCCCTCCCTGAGTGCTGGCAGAAGAGGGTCCAGCAAAGCAGTCTGCACCGTGCCCCCCGCCCGGAGTCCCGGACCCCCATCCATCCGAAGACCACGCCTCTTCCTGTGAGCCCAGAGTCGGGCTGGCCCCAGGCGCTGGATGAACGGGTGAACGGGACCTGCAGACTCGCCAATCCCAGATCAGGTGGGGCTGCCTCGCGGGCTTGGCCTTGACCTTCCTTAGCCGCTGGGAAACTGGGGAGCAGCGCGTCAGCAACCCTGACTTGATTAACATTTAAATGCCATTTGGTGTGAGGAGGAGGAGCAGCGGCGCTGGAACAAACAAGCCTCTGAGCTGGAGCTAGAGCAGGGTGTCTGGTGGAGACTGCTCAGCAGACATCCGATTAAAGATCTTTCTGGTACCTGGGAGTCAGTGGTGGTGACGAGGGCCATGATGGGTATGGCCAGACCTTCTTCCCTCCTCAGAGGCCTCCTGGCCCAGCCCTGCCTTGACCTCCTTGGTCATTTCACCAAGACTGAGGGACAGTGTCCATCAGGTATACACAGGACACACGCAGGGGTCTTTGCAGTCCTTTGTCAGATCACAAGTCCGGGAGTGGGGGTCTGACCACAGGGCTTCTCTGATCCTCTGGCTTTCTGCTCCCAAAGCGTCGTGGCCTGGCCTGGCCTGGCCTTTGTGCCCCTGAACATCGGAGGTCACTCACTACCCTCTGAGACTCCCCTTGGCCCCGCTCTGCCTCTCCTTCCCCAGTCCCCTGCCCACCCCTCCCCCACCCTCCCTGGCAGGGCTGTCACTAGACCAGCTCTAATGGGCCAGGTAGCCCCTAGCTGGGCATCTCCAAGGGGGGTCTTTGCATTGAGATAGAGCAAAAGCTTTAAAAGCCACTTAAAATGTCCTTGATGAGAGGGAGTGACCTCTCAGGAGGAAAAGGGCTAGAATCATCTTGGAGCTGAGGGGAGTCACAGGGCAAGCCTGCCTCCCCAACGCCACACTCCATCTGCCTGCGGGTGGGGCCCAGGCAGCATTCCAGGCCACGCCTCGAGCCAAGTAGGGCTGTGATTGTAAGCTTAGCCCCCACAGCTTGATTTGCATATTCAGGAGGAGCGCTGTCCTCACAGGCTTTAACACAACATTCTAAATCACTTCCTGCATTTCCCCTGAGACTACTTCCTTGGATTAGCCGCTGAGGACCCAGGTGGGAAGGGGTATTGGGCAGGCTGAGCAGAGCAGGCATCTCCAGCCTCAAAGGTAACAACTAACACCTGCACTGGGGTCAGACCTCCTGGGGCTGCTCAGCTCCAGGCACAGAGATGGCCACTGACCAGCCCTCCCAGGCACCCCTGAGACCCTCCCACATGAGCCAATCTTTGGGGGTACCTGGCCAGGCCGGTCTTGTGCTTTCTCCTTGAGGGTCGACATCCCTTCATTCACTCAGTAGGTCTCTATTGAGCTCCTACTATGTGTGAAGCCACAGGGAACAAGGCAGGCACACTGTGTGCCCTCCTGGAGCGTATGGCCCGCCAGGCAACTGGGAGCTGACTCAGCACAGCGTGCCAGTGCCTGAGGCAGCAGCTTGAGGAGGAAGGGCTGCAGCCCACACCCCACGCACCTGTATAGCTCACCAAGCCTGTATTCAGTCAAGATTCACAGCCAGGTATAAAGTCCACCCTGACTAACTCAGGAGAGCAAACAAGACAGGATAGCTTTGGGGGGCCTGCCTCCCCTGCCAGCCTCACCCCAGGCCCCCTCTGTGCTCACACGTCCCGCTCCTGCCAAGTTGCACACTCTCTCTCATCCATCCCACATTTGCACTTAAGTTCCCTCCATCTGCAATGCCCTTAGACCTTCGTCTGCCTGCAGGCTCCAAGCTCAGACCTCAGCTCCTCCAGAAACCTTTGCTGACATGTCCAGGCCCTACTCTAAGCCTCCCAATGGGACTCACATAGGCCTCTGTGGTCCCCATGGGCATTTCAGGCCAAAAAGACAGCAGACCACAAAAGCACGTGATGTAATGGAGAGATACAAGTGACTAGAACACAGACAGGTGGAAAACGGGTGGGAGAGAGGCTTGGGGGGGGCATAGAAGGCCTGGGGTAGAGCAGAACACAGGCCAGCCTGAGAGGAAGAGAGGAGGCAGGAAGGCCCGTGGGGAGGCCGCAGTGCTCACTGGAACACGCTGTGCTGCAGGGCTGAGCTCGGGCAGAGGCCCAGGGGTGCAGAGCAGAGGTGCAGGGCATGGACACCCGAGCCAGAGCCAGAGCCAGCTGCCGAGTAGCTGGCATGAACCAGGGGGCCTCTGCTGGAAAGATCTGGGTCGGGGTTAGCAAGACCAAGGTCAGAACATGGCTTAGCTGGGGACCTGGGCAAGTTGCCAAAACTTGCTGCCCTCGTATTTCTCTTCTATAATAATATCTTTCAGGATTACTGAGAGGATTTTAGGAGAACAGGCATGAAATGTGTTGCCACTGCTGGTGCACAGGGTCCCTTCATTGTTGTTCAGACACTGGGGTCCCCCGTGTGTCTGAGGGTGCGGGCTCTGTCTCTACCTCTCTCTTTTCTCCCTGTACCTTTGTCCTTCCTGGTACCTCCTACTGTGACCTTCTCTGGCTTTGAGCATTCCTGGGTCCCTCTCCCATACTCCAGCCCCCCATTCTCTTTCTGTTTGCTGCCTCCCTACCTCTTTGTCACTCTCCTTTCAATTACCATAACACAAGATGGACGAATATTTTATTCTTTGGTGTCTTTAATAAATCAAGTTTTATGTTCCCTGTTTTTCATTTTTAAAGTAGATGAGTGCCCCACTATATTTTCCTATTAAAAAGCAAAAACTAGATGAAGTAGCTTGGATGGCCCCAGTGTGGTTTTGTCCATTGGTCAGTGCTCCGTGATAGAAAGTGAGAAGGCGGGGGTGTCTCCTAGGCCACCTGAACAGAAAATAAGGGCTTCTCAGCACACCCATAGCAACACTTCCAGAGAGGCCTTGGGCTGGGCTGGGTGCCTGTGGCTAGTGGAGAAACAGGCTCCAGGCTGAAGCTCAGAATGGAGGCTGCAGGGCATTCAGAGGCCATCCCTGGGTCCTCAGTGCAGCGGTCCCCACTGCAACTCCCCAGCAGGGTGCTCCTAGGCTCTGCTAAGTCCTGGCTCCTAAGGGGCAGTGGCCTTAGGCTCCCTGTTGGTCCCATCTTGGGGCCGGGGAAGCAGTGGAAGTGAGTCCGAGGCTCGGGGACCACCTCTGCCAGGGAGCCTGCCTGGACTGATGCCACCCACTCTGATCATGGCTCTCTGTCTCTGTCCCCTGTCCTTCCATGCTTGTGTTTTTCAGTTTAAAATTCATAGCTCATCATGTTACAGCACACACGCACAGACACATGCACGTATACACCCTCCTTGCATGGTCACACACTCTAACACACCCATACAAATACGGACTCCAAAACACCACGTGCATTCCTGGACACAATCAGGCCCCCTCTTAAACACATTCACCTGTGTGTACCAACTCATAGGCCAGTAGACACCAACAGCCAGGCACAAACTGACAACTAGGTGCCCTTATCACTCATACCTCATATCCCCAAGCAGGCTTATATTGTCAACTGACCTAGATGGTCACATACAAACCCAGCTATGGAGCATTTGGACACAAATGGAGCATTTCCAGGGTCACACACAAGCACAAGAGCACAAGCGTGCATGCATGCACACATATACACACATGCAGATAACATACCTGCAGGCACACACAGGCACACCGTGGTCAACTTTCATTGCATCCATGATCCCATACTAACAAATAGGCACCTACGTGCCCTCTGCACTGCCCTGCCCAGGCTTTCAAAGGAGCAGGTTCCTTCCCTGAACACCCTCCTGCACAAAAAACCTAAGAGCCCCTCCCCGGATGTCTGCTGAGAAAGAGCTGCTGCAAACTAGCAGGCTTCTTTATTGAAACCTCACTCTCCAGAGGCAGAGAACTCACTGGGGCCTGAATGCTATCTTCCTGGTTCTGACAACAACCCAGAATTACCGAAATGACCTGAACAGCAGGACAGGCACACCTTTACAAAACAGCTCATCAGAGACCCGTGGGAGGACCACATACAGGGCTGGCAGGAAGGCATGGTGGGAAGGCCTGAGCAGGCCCTTTGATTCCTGGGCCTCAACTCGCCCCATAAAGCACCCACCCCCGTAAGCCTCTCACAGGCCACAGGGTGAGGAGTCAGGGGAAGAGAAGCCAACATGGGACCCCCTTGTTCCTGAAAACTCCCACTTTAGAACCTGGCCCACACTGAACCAGGGGTTTGCTGAGAGAATAGATACCTTTCTACCTGCCCATGGGGACCAGAATGTTTTCCAGTTTACAAGTGTAATGTAGCCACAGGTGTCTCAGAGCTCTCCCAGGCACCCCAGATTAGGATGAGGATGTCCAGGGCCTTGGCATCTACTCCTCAGTCTGTGGTGCCCCATCTCCCCCGGTGGTGAACTCAGAGGCCAGGCGGCATTGGGGCGAGGCTCAGCCTGTTGTCCCTCACTCTGCATGACCCTGGGAGGCGTTCCACCTAGACTCAGTAGGACCGTCTGTAAAATAGGATAACAGTGCTTCCATCTCCAGCTGCTGGGAGGGAAAACGAGCACCTGGTACACTGCCTAGAACACAGTAGGCACTCAACAAAGTTCCGTTTTCCCCCCTAAGAATCTAAGTCCTAAGAATCAAATTCCAAACCCACATCTCTGGCTCTGACCTTCATCCTAAGGACCAGTAATCACTTTCCCACTGGTCCTCCTTAGTCCACCACTAAAATACCTCCTGACTTTCTTATTACTGTCAATGGCATCTCTGCCTTCAAGCCTTCACGTCTCCTTGGATGACTCCTGGTCCCTCCTGCATACCAACCTAAGCCCCACTGGTCCTGCCAACCAGCTCCAAGGCCTCCCAGTTTCCCAGGGACCTTTTAAAGGACTATCCCAGCTGGTTCTCCTCACACCCTACCACACCCAGCACCTCAGACCCTCCTCCAGGAGTCAACCTTGTTGGTCCATTGCTGTCCCCTGGAACTGCTCAGTCTGCCTCCTCTCCTGTCCCGTAAGTTATACTCTACCTATAAGATTATATGCCAGATCAAATTGACCCCTGGCTCCCCAGCTCCTTGGGAAAGGGCCCTCTCTGACACATCCTTATAAGCCCAGCCCCTGGCAGAGTGCCACAGCAGTGGCGTGGTTCTGCCACTCCCAGCTCTGTGCCTCAGTTTATCTCTTTTCCTGCATTCACAGGGGCCTCCCCTCCGCTGAGTCCCACACCTCCTCCCTTCCTTTCCTACCTGAGCCTCTCTACCCACCTCCAAGTGGAAGCTTCCATCATCTGACCCAGTGATGCCCCGCCTCTGATCTGACTTCCAAATTCTGACCTGAATTTGGTTGCTGAGAATGGCTACTCAGAGCCACTAACACAGATACCGTTCTCTTCTGTAGAATAGGGAAGAGGTGATATGGAGGACAGGGTGGGTGGTGTATGTAAGTTCTGAGGACGGTCTTGGCCCGAGATGAACTCTCAGAACTGGTAGCTAGCTGCCTGGTGGCCTGTTTGGTGTTCTTGCCCTGGTCTTGCCCAGATGGCCTGGGCTTCTGCCTTTGCAATCACCAGGACTCTGGTGCAGAACCCAGGAGAATAGTTCACAGCGTGACATTTGAAATAGGAGGAAGGTGCTGCCAGCATTACACTGCACACACCCCTTTGTTTAATGTACAGCTTTTGGCTGAGCATTTAGAACCTTGTTGTGTGTCCAGCCTTCACCGTCTTGACTTCACCTGCTGGCCACTCCTGTGGCTACCTGAAGCATCAGCTGAGCAGTGAAAACTCTTCTTGAAACTTTTTCTAGACACTGACTCAATCTTAGGGGAAAACCAGCCCCTTCCTATCAAAGGCAACCCATTTTGGCAACCAGTCAACTGGATTGAGGACACAGGTGACTCTTTGGAAACCTTGGCAGGAGGTTTGGGTCAGGTGGAGCTGAGAGGGATCTCCTGGACCAGGGACACAGGCGGGCAGAGAGGGGAAAGGTATGGTTCTTGGAGAAGAGGCCACATGTACATAATGTGTGTAAATGTATATAATAATCATTAGCAGCGATTCAGCTGTCGGCTGCTGGTTTGCAAGATAAATTGCATTAATCAATGCGATGCCTTCAGAACTTTTGGCGAGTCGTTTCTTATGCTAATTGGGCTACTTAAAGTAGACTGTCATTGCACCAGTATCTCCGGCTGTCAAGGCAGTTACTGGCATTTGGGAGGTCCCCTCTCCGAACCCCTCCGTCCCCCACCATCACTTTTTCTTTTTTAAATATAATATTAATGAGACGAGCTATGCTAATGACCTGGCCAAAAATAAAACCTGGAAAAAAAGAAAGGGAGAAATGGGTAAGGTTGTGACCAACAGCGAGACCTGGGTCGCCTTGAGGGCAACATGGAAAAGCCCTCTGGGTGAGTGCCCCCTGGAGGGAGAAACAGGAGGTCAAAGACCAGGCCTGGTCAGAGCCCCAGGCCTGCGGCCCTGCTGGGGTGTGGAGTCCTGACTCCCCCTTGCTCTCCTTAGTGACCCTCAGGACTCAGGTCAGACGCACCATGAACCCTGGGACTGAGGACCCCAGAACCCTAAGATCTTGGGTTAGAAAGGCCTACAACCCCAGAACCAGAGCTTTCGAACTTTCTAGACTCTGAGAGATCAAGGAACCCTTGAAAGGCCATCTGATCTCAGCCTGTCTCCCTGAAAAGTCCAGCAAAGCAGCTGGCAACCAGTCAATTGGGTTGAGGACACAGTGACTCTGGAAACCGGGGCAGGAGGTTTGGGGCAGGTGGAGCTGACAGGGATCTCCTGATCCAGGGGCACAGATGTGCAGAGAGGGGAAAGCGCTCCCTCAAAAGGGGAGCTCTTAATAAAGTTCAGGGCCTGGTTGAAGGTGGGTCTTGCAATGTGGGGACCTGACTGGGATGGGGCAGAGCAGTCAAAATAAAACCAGAGCTGGGCAGTAGTTAAAGCAGTAAAAACAGATTTTATTCAGGAACTCTCACAATAGGGTAATGGAGACCTCAGTACAGAACTGGGCTCAGTTCCAAATACAGCAAGGACAAGTGGGGACTTTAGCCAAGGAACAAGGTGGGGTCAGTGGATGGAAAATTCCTAAGAGGAGGCCTCAGGGGTCAGGGGATGCTGGCTAAACTGACTTGACAGGATTCTTGCTAAAACTGGGTGATCAGACCCAACAAGGACAGACACCAAGGTCGAGGCCTAGAGGGTGAGAGGAGCTTGGCTGAAGTTTAGTCAAGGAGTCAGTCTTCGTCAGGGTCCCTGATCTGATGCTGTGGAGCTGGTAGACACAACAAGGTGAGTGTTTGGGGCAGGTGAGGATGAGTGAACGTTCATTCACAGGAGAGTAGGTTTACCCAGATCAGTGATCTATATTGTGCCCAGAAGGGGAGCTAGAATGGTTTCTTGTTCAAAAGCATAGATTTTCAGGAAGATTTCCTGGAACAAAGAGTAGAGTTACTTCTCTTCCTGGGCTGAGAATTTCCTGGAATGTTCACATTGTAATTACATGGACAGTACAGCCTCCCTCCATCAAGCGGTATGACTGCACTTGTCAGGGTGGGCCCGGTTCTGCCCTGCTCGAGAGCCTGGCCCTGGTTGCTGTTGGGCTTACCTAGTTCACCTAACTGGACACTGAGTTCTATCACTTCTTGTTCCTGGTTCAGCCTCTAGCATGTCCTTCTTCTAAGTTCCACTGCTACCGCCTGACTTCAGGACTTCCCTGGGCCGCTCCTCATGGAAGCTGCCCGAGTGGTCCCATGAATCCCATCATGGTGACTGCACACCGCTGCAGGACGAAGTCCTCTCACCTGGCCTTGACACCCAGGGGTGCCTCAACCTGGTCCTCACTTGCTTCTCCCCAGACACCTTCACCTCCTTTCTCTCCACGCCCATGATGTGAACTCTGGTGGTACCTCTGCCCGCCCCCTCCGTGCAATCCCCACCCTCCACACCGCTTACACAAGTTTCTGTCTGTGAGCTGCCGTCCGCTGACACAAACGCTCTTCTTGGCCCATGCTCCTGGCAAACTTGTCTGTCATTTAGGAATCAACTGCACCAGCCACCTTCAAGCAGGTCGCTTGCTGCTTTGTGGCCCTAAAGGCCTGGCCCAGGCTGCAAGCTTGGTGTCAGCCCCTCAGCTACCTCATTTATAAGCAGGGCGTATCTCCTTCCACGTGCACCCTTGGTGTTTGTGCAGTGGCTGACCACATGTGTGGAATGAATGGGTGCATCTTTCTATTGCCTTTTGGATAAAAAAGGCGTTCTTTCTTAGGCTCACGGTAACACACCTTCTGCTGTAATGTAAGCCGCGTGTCCTCTGCTGGCTGCCTCCTTCCTCCATAAACCCCTGTAGGCAGCTGCCTGCATCTCCACCCTGACAGGCCACCCACGCCCCCTGACCTGGACCTGGAAGCCTCCCAGTGTCTGCACCACCTCCATCCTGCTCCTGTTGGATTCCACACAGACTCCACAGAGAAGGGACAGGACAGTTCCTATTCTTGATTCAGGCTCAGGGAGGAAGTGCGGGAGTCATCTCAGGAAACAGGGCAAGCCATTTCTTGTCTCAGCGTTTCTGACTTGGTTTCCAGGAAGTGAGGTACCCTCTGACCATGGCCAGCATTTCCCTCTGGTCATGCCACAATGGCATGGACGTTTTCTCTCAGGGCTCTCTTCACGGGCCACAAATACACCTTCATACCTTGTTATTTCTTTGTGTGGTCTTTGGAGAGGTGCACTCGTCAGTGGGGCAAGCACTGTCGGGGCAGGTTTGTCCAAGTTCGGCCTCACAGCCCCATCCCCGCTCTGGCTCTCCTCCTGACAGTGTTACTCAAATCAGCCACCCCAGTGCAGAGGGAAGGGCTGGACCTCGCTTTAGAGGTGTGATAATAAAGCTTCCTTGAAGAAAAGAAGGGAAGGAAGGAGGGGTGAGGGAGGAATGAAGAAGGATGGAGAGAAGGAATGATTCTGTTTGTTTTGTGGGCTGAGAGAATCCCCAAAGGCTAAGGCAAGGAGAAAGGAATTTCCCCCTTTCAAAGGCCTAGGTCCTGTCCCCTGAGCTTCAAATCCAAGCAGATGGCAAAGGGGAGATCCAGCTTGGGCCACGTGGACCCTAAAGCCTGTGGGATGAGGCTCATGGGGCTCATGGAGGGCAATGGCCCCAGTGCCCAGAGCCTCTGCTGTGCTGTGGGGACTGACGGATCCAGCGTCCTGAGCGAATGGGATAGGGTGTATCCCTAGCGGGAGGGAGAGGCGCTCTAGTGGGGAAATATGGATGGAACAGAAAGAAGCCACAGTGAGCTGGGACAATTTTCTCCGGGCAGGATGATTTTCAGGAGGCTTGTCTGTGTTATCACATCTGAGCCTTACCGCGCTCAGGTGACAGATGTTTGACCCTGCTCAGCAGATGAGAAAACCAAGGCTAAAAGGGGTCAGAGGCCAACGGATTTCTGCATTCTTTCTGCAAAGCTGTTCAGAGAAGGAAAGAAAAGGGGATCAAGAGAGAAGAGCCCAAGCAAAAGGCAAAGACAGATGAGGTAGAGAGGGAACGGGATCTAGGGGGCAGGGCAGGGCAGGTAGGGCCTGGCAGGAGACTCACCGCACCACACCATCAGCCTCTCCCCCAGGTGCCCCGGAGCCAAGATTGGCCCCTGTCTAAGCCAGGAGCGAGTGTTCAAATCAGCAGGAAGACGGGACAAAGGGAGCTGTCAAGGCAGTCCCTACCTTAGACTGAGCCATCATCTGAGGACCCAGCACCAACTCCGTCCTGCCCCTGCAGGCCAGGCCACAGCAGACAGGCTGAGGAGAGCCAAACTCTCTTCCTGCTAAACGCCTCCGGCCCCCACCCCGACACCAGAGTCGGAACTTATGCGCCTGTGCACCCCAAATCCTCAGTGGCACCAGTCTGTTTGTCTTCTCACACTTCCTTATTGAGCCTCCTTTTCCAACGGAGCCAGGGCACCCCCGGGAGGAAGGCGCAGGGCTGGCTCCGGCTCCCGCGTGCTGGTGCCCAGGCCACAGGCAGGTGGGGCAGGCCAGGGAGGAAACCTCAGCACAGTGCCCAGGGGGAGGGGGCAGGGAGATCCACGCCATGAGGCTTCCCAGGATAAAAGCAGATAGGCAGGCACAGAGAGACTGGTGCAGGGCGGGGGAGGTTCTCGCAAACCCCTCCTTAATAAATGAATAATTGGCATAGTGCTCCCCTGATTGATGAGCACAGCAGTGCCGTCAGCATCTTCCACGTGAGGCCATAGATAAATCTTCCATGCGTGGCTGCTGTCACCAACCCCCTTGGTCAGGGAGGGTGGAGAGACAGGGAGACTTTAGGGACTCCCAGTGCACCACTTAGTGCTCTGGGGCTCCCCTTCTCTTCCCAGTGATGCCTCAGAGCCTGCAGCTTTCTCTGCAGCCCTTCGCTGTCTATCCAGCAGCCTGGTGAGTCCCCCGGGGTCGCCTTCATGACCTTTTGCTGCAGTTAGGAACTGCTTCCTCAGGCTTCACCCCACCTCCTGTAACCCCTCCATCAGCAGATCCTGGAGGCCCCTCTCCAGGTCACCTCTCACCCCTCTTTCACCCTCTTCCTTCCTTCCTCCGCTGTGTCCTCCACAGCTCAGGTCAGGTGCTCCTTCCTGCAAACCCATCAACAACTCACTGGGATGGGATTCTGGGGCCCTGCTGACTTCCCCAGCCAAGGTCAAGCTTGCTCTGTCTCCTACAGCCGCCCCAGCCTCGCCGAAGCGCGTCACTCCTGCCCCCTCCACCCCACCCCACCTTGCCCACCCAGGGGGCCTTTGCACAAGCCGGTCCCATTTACCCCAAGGACCCTCCCCGCCTTCCGCTGCCCTGCCCCCCACTGACTGGTTCCCTGTGCTCACCCTCAGTGCCACCTCCTCAGAGATGCCTTTGCCCCCTGCCCTGTCTAAACTGGGCAGCCCCCTTTGCCCTTCTTCTCTGTCCCTGACGCCCTTTCCCAATCCATCATCATTCGTACATAGTTTGCTGATGTACGTGATGTGATGTCTGTATGGCCCATCAGCACAGGGCCATCCATACCTGGCACACACAGCAAGTGCTCACTAAACCTCAGCCACATGATGACGAAAGCAAGTCAATTCCAGGATGCCAGTTATGAAATTGGTGGTAACTCTGTCACAGCTATTTCCCACTCTGAGTTCATCTCCTGCCTCCCCGCTCGAGGCCCAGAGCCCTGTCTTCCCTGGGCCTCCCCACATGGATGTGCCTTCCTTCTGCCTTATCCTGTTCTGAGGGTGCCATCTCTCAAGGGGTGTGCATTCAGAATGGGACCTGTACAAGGGGATTGTGACTCTCATACAATAGTGCAATGCTCCAATGGTGTGATTTTAGGCACTGGGTGGGCCAGTTGGAGGAGGTGGGTGCTGTTCTGGACGGGGGTGGTGGGGGACCCTTTATTCCCATATCACACACAGGAGGTGAGTGTGGGACGCCCCGGCTGCACGCCCCAGAGATGGTCTCCGCGGTGAGCCGGGAGGATGGGCACAGCACGCCTCTCCCCAGGAAGGCGCCATTTGGAGTAATCAGTTTTTTTAATTACTAGTAATTAAATGTGTGTAACCTGCCCAGCTGCCACTCCAGGAACTGGGACAGAACCCCTGGGGGTGCCGTGGGTCAGGCACACACTGGGAGTGGCAGAGCCAGTCATCAGCTACCTTAGCGCTGAGGAGGGAGGGTGGGTGAGCAAGCGCACGTGAGCACACCAGAGAGGCCCCCGGGGCGGGGGGCTGTGGAGACCTCAGCCTCAGGGTGGGCTGCCTGCAATTCTTTCTCAAGGATTCCCTGTCTCCTGGGGGCCTCTTTTCATTTTCCCTTCAGCCTGGAGCAGCAAGATGCCTGCAGGAGTCCTGCCCAAAAAGGACAGGTTCTTGAAGGAGAGTCTTACCCTACAATTTCCTTCCTCCCACCTTCCCAGCAATCCAGCCACTCCCAAAGGAATCTCCCAGGCCAAGACTCCATAGACCAAAAAGTCAGCCCATCACCACACCAAAGCATTAGTTAATTTAAACACCCATGGGACATCTATGAGGGAGGCCCTGGCTTCTGCAGCCAGCCTCAGGGAGACCACAGCCCCCACCTCTCCACCCCCCTCCAGGTTAAAGAGAGGCTAGGGATGATCAGGCCATCAAGTCACACCTCCTCTCACGTTTGACCCTTTGCTCTGCCCCGGGCACCTCTCCCTCTCCCTCTAGCTCTGTTTGTCCTGTCCCTCTCTTCCTCTCCTTCCTACTCCCCCACTTTATCTCCCATTTAGGATCTTTTGCAGAACATTAAAATCGGAGAAAGGCAACCTCCTTGCTTTCTTGCGGTTCCCTTTTGGGGAACAGGCAGTGGGAGCAGCCCCTGCTGGGGTGCAGACCTGGTCCAGCCTAATGATGCTTTCATGAAACCCATGCTTACAGGAGTGCCACACCACCAGTCCTGGGAACCCAGCCCCTCTGGAGTCCCCTGCGGCCTTTCCCGGGGGCTCACACTGCTCAACCCCTCTCTACCCCCTTACTTCAATCCCCCCCCACACACCATGTCTTATGTCCCGCACTCATGAGCTGTGTAGACTCTGGACAAACAGCAAGAGAGTTTCAGAGGGTAGAGTGGAATTTGGGGCTACAGGCACTGATGGGGTAGGGGATACACACTCACCTCTCAAAGTCTTCACGACAGGGGAATAACTCCTGTGTGCATCTCTGAGGATGAAAGGCCACTCGCAGACTGGGCCACCAGGGCGAATATCCCCCTGCAGCTGCATGTCCCTCATCTGTCAAGCCGGAATGGTGACAGCTCCTGTCTTAACGCTCATGAGCTACTGCATGCCTTTGAAAGCCCTTTGCCAACGTGTAACACGGGGTTAGTGCATGGAGGACAGACACTTTGAAAGAAAACAGGAAGCCGTGCAAATGTACACAGCAATTGTAGCCTCTATTGACTCCCAAGGGAGAGAGCGCTGATGCCTTACACCAGAGCCTCTCCTTGTCTCAGCAAGGACGACTTCTTCCAGAGTCTAACTAGTTCCCCGTGCTGCAGCCTCCTTCTCATACCTGCCTAGGAAGCCAATGGCCCACCTTTGGGTCTTAAAAACATCCTTCAAGAGCCACCAGGCACCAAGTTACCTCTTTTTTCCTCTCCCCCTCAGCACCCCGGGGCTCAGCCACAGCCTGCAGGATCTCCAGCAAGTCACTTGTCCTCTGTCCCAGGTGCTGATTGCATGGTCTAGTCCAATAACCTGTCCTTCACACCAGCTCCTTGGGACTCAATGGGACAGACAAGGTGGGGAAACGTGCCCCTCAGTGATCTGGCTTTACTTGACACTTACTCTGGGTGCTTGGCCCTGGGCTGAGCACCATCCTGCCCCTGCAGGACTCAGCCTCTCTAGAAAGATTCAGGAACGAGCCATCTCCAGACGGC
>NW_017731386.1:4547422-4550254 GCF_001890085.2 Hipposideros armiger
GGGCAGACTTCCTGGAGGAGGGGGATTTTGAGCCTAGTGGCTCAGAAATTTACAAGGAAGTGCCTGCTATGAGGCAGGCATTGTTAGCTGTTCCATGTGAATATCTTATTCAATACTTATAGCAACCCTTGCCTGTAGGTATCATTTCCCTTTTTATGGATAAGGAAGTTAAGGCTCAGCAAAGTCAAGTAACTTATTTAAGGTCACACAGCCAGTAAGTGGCAGAGCTGTGATGGAAACCTTAGCCTTCCTGGCTCCTAGGGGCATTTTCTTTCATCAACATTAGTTAGTGTCAGAAGGACCCGAAGTGGTGGTTGGGCCCAACTGAGCATGTGCACCGATGGCAGCCCCAGGATCGGCCAGAGCACTCTCACAAGACAGTCGGCAATCTCCGTGCTGCAAAGTGGCCTGGGCCCTGGTTGGAGCAAGAGGTGCTCCTGACACACCCTGGCCCCAGAGCTGGGTGAAAACCCTCAAACCCTCCACCCTCTGCTTTCCAGTCCTTTGGCGACAGTGCCATGATGGCCCCACCCCTGCTCCAACCCTCATGTGAGATGGCTTCCGGACACTTCCTTAAAATGTGGGTCCAAATGGATGTTCTTATTCTATGGCTGGGCGCCCCACACATTTCCCCCTTAAATGTCAGCATCCCTGCGTGGGCCGTGGCCCAGACTTCCCCTCCTGTCAGCAGCAGTTGGAGTCCTGAGCTGGTTGCACAAGTGAGTGCCCCCTCCCCGCTGCGCTCCTCTAGGAGCTCCAGGCTACTGATCTTCCCAGGGGAGACCAGCCTACACTCTGGGCCAGGAGCCCCTGCAGGACGTGGCGCCATACCTCAGGGCTGGGGATTCACACCCATGGATCAGCCCTGGGGGTTACAGTCAAATCTGCTGAAACCCAGCTTCCTGGTCTATCTCGTCCCACTGAGACCCCACCTAGGGAGCCCCAAAGGCTGTTGCTCTTCCCCACCTACCAAGGTGGTTCTTACCACCATCCCTACTTTAACCAATTGTCCTAAAGAAGAGAGATTAGGCTTTTCCTATGTGAATGCCAGGGTGCAAAGTAATGGAAGCTGCAAGCGGCACAGGCTTCAGCTGGATTTCAATGAGAGTGTGTCCCACAGAGACAGCTGACTCATGGAGGCGTGAGCACCCCATCATGGGAGGCATGCAAGCCAGGGCTGCACGGCAACTGGAGGGTGTTGTGAGATTGCTGCCAGTACTGCATGGGTGGTGAGATTAGACCCCTGGCATCTTCTGAGCCTGTGATTCACTGTCACTGTCATCTCCATCAGCCTGAACACATTCTTCAAGAACAAGTCATGTTTAGCAAGACCATCGGAGAACACCCGACAGACCCCTGCCCGGAGACCTCAGTCTGGCAGGCCCTGGTGTAGAAGACAGGGCCTATGGCCCTGGGGGACAGGAGAGGTGACTCGGCTTGGGAATACTTGCTGAATTAATGAATAAGTGAATGAATAAATGAATGAGTGAGTGAGTGAATAAATGAATGAGTGATTGAATGAATGATCAGCCACAAGACTACATCCCTGCTAAATCCTCTTCAAGGCTGGCCCCCAATTGAGAGAAACCACAGGCTCCCGCAGAGCTCCCCACCCAATGGGGCACAGCCCAAAGCCTCATGAGAAATGCTGTGATGTTGCATCTGGGACCCAGTATTTTTGTCATCACTTGAGGGACCCCAGCTTGGTCAGTGCTGAGTCCAACCCAGCTGGCAGAGGCATATACCTGAGAGCTCAGAAAAGCCATAAACCTGCTTTACCCTCTAATCAGATGCAGCATTTCTGAGGTCAGAATGGATGCCCCAGCCTGGGAGCCGATTGAATTTCCTGAGCCTGGGGTTTGTAAGAGCATGTGTGCTGACACCCCCCATGCAACCCCAGGCACCAACATGAAGGTTAATGTGGGATGCATTGTATGGAGGAAACAATGGGACACACAGAATCCCAAGTCACTGGGAATGCCAAGGCTGGGATAGCTGCACCTAGGGAAGCTCAGTGCAGACCTTACCCCTCAGACTTCCCTCCTTGCTCTCTCCTGCCATGTGCTCACTCACCATGTATCCACACAAAATACACCCTAAGAAGGAGACTTCCAAGTCTTTGCACATACATTACTCCATGCACGGGCACACATGAGTCCACATGTCCAGGTGCCAGGACCCACACAGCCAAGCTCAGGTGAGCACCCATCCCTAGGCCTGGCAGAAGTCCCCACTTTCCAGTAGAGAGATCCATTTGGGGTACAAACACTCCCCCTCCCTACACTGAGGGAGTGGCTTGGCAGCAGGGTAAAATTTATCATCATTATCCTAATATCATCTCCAGGCTTGACAGTGGCAGCAGCTAAAGAAAATACCAAGGCTTAACTTGGGGCACGTGAGAGAATGAGGCAGAAGATAGGAAATATGATTTATGATGGAAATCAATGCAATCATAATACTCTGTGCTTGTAAAATTGGGCTGTGCCTCCTGTGCCCACAGGCCCACTTCAGCCCTGCCTGTCAGAGGATGTTGGGGACCCTGGGAGCTGGGACTAGGGTGGGTAGAAGGACCCAAATGATAGGGACACTGCCCGTCTCCTTTCTCAGCCTTCCTTGAGGGGAGTTGGGGGAGCAGGGCATTGTCTAAAGAGGAAGATGACAGAAGGCAAATTAGCCTATATCGAGGCGAGTGTTGGGCACTTTTGCCCACATGGCTTTTTTTACTCACAGTACTACTCTGTGAAGATAGACAAGTCTTTCCTGTTTATTCAAGTCCCTGAAACTGCAGAACAGAGAGGTTAAGCGACTAAGTTAGGGTCATACAGCTAGCCA
>NW_017731386.1:4550885-4556333 GCF_001890085.2 Hipposideros armiger
AACCCCTGACAAACCATCTGTGCTATCAAGATGGGGCAGGGTGAGGGTTGATGGAAAAATGACTCCCAAGGATCCACGACCTGAAGTTTTGCCCCTTTGGGGGTAAAGCTGTAGTAACTGAGGGAGCCTTCTTACAGGGTGTTTTCTTCTTAAGTCCTTTTAGAACAAGGAGGAGGAGTGAAGGAAGGAAGGAATGCACTTGTTGAAGGCAGGGCAGGGAATGAAATTAGACCCTGGTAAAGAGGCGTCGCGTGAGAGCCAGGTCTCTGGGGAAACAGAGGCTGAAGAGGGGAGCTTTGAGAGGGCGCAGGCCGCGTTCAGCCAGGGGAAGCTCTGAGGCCCCGACATTGCAGGAAGGAGCCTTAAATTGGCTCTGAAGGTGGGGAGAATCTCGAGGAGGGGCATGGGGCTCACCCCCGCCCCTTTCTTCCACCACATCTTCCTCTCTCCCGGCCTCAGGGGACAATGGGGACAGGGCGACACCGGGGCCAGGCCAGATCTGCATCCACAGTCAGCTTCCGCCCACCGGCCAGGGGCCGCCACGTGTCCCCTTCTAATCAGCACCTCTGAGCCACCAAGGAGGACATGGGGACAGAGGCGATGCTGCGCGAAAGAGGAGAAGGATGCTGGGAGAAGGAAGGCGTCGGACACCCAGGCCAGCGAACCACCAGAGCGGGAGAGGGGGGAGCAGGGACGCGGCCAGGGCGAGGAAGAGGCAATGAGATGGAGAGAAACGAAGCGGGACTTCGCGGAAGCCTGGGGGTCGCAGGGCGGGTCCGGCGGGTCGGCCGGGGGTCGGGGGTGACAGCTCTGGCATTTCGAAGGGCACGCGGGGGCCAGCGCGTGCCTTGACGAGACCTCCGGAGCTCGATAGACTTTCCAAACCTAATTAGTGTTTAATGGTCTGGAGAGACGCCGCATCCGCCGTCGCCGGCCGCACCACGCCGTCCGCTTCAGATTCTTAATTAACCTTTAAGGAGACGATCCGCCGGTGGCCGCCTCGGAGGCCACGTCCATCCCCCCTTTGCGCGCCGCGCCAGGGCCCGCGAGCTCCCCGGGAGAGAGTCTGAGGGTGACGCCTGCCACCCGCTTTAAAGCAGGCTTTCGACAATGCTCCAGTGCACTCATTCCCACCGAGGTGTTACCGACTCGGGCCTTTGCATGTCGAGGGGTGGCGGGGCTGTGAACCAGGCCGGCGAGAGGAAAGGAAAGAGGGAGAAACGCAGCCATCTGTTGCTGCTGGCCGTTAGGGGGCGCAATCGGCCGGGAACCCTCCAGCGAGCAAGGCCTGCAGTGCAGAGGGAGAACGACGTGGATGCAGCAGGGGGTGCTGGATGGGGCGTACCACCAGGCTGAGGGGGAAGTGGTCCCCATGTGAGGAGGTGGGCTTTAGCCTGTGGGCAGGGGAGTCCTTGAGGGGTTACTGGCCGCTCATGGTTCAGAAGCCTCCTGCTTCCTGCAGAGAATATGGCAGGAGGCAGGATGAGGGGCCAATCCAGGCAGAAGACAGTAGTGACTGGAGTAGGGTTGGATTCCAACCTGCGGGCACAGAAGGTATTGGAAGGTGTGAGCCTAGACGTGGCAATGACCTTCCTAAAGCTAAACAACCCACAGAGAGTCAGGCTTTGGACTGGAGGTCATGCATACCTGTGGGACAGCCGAGGGAGAATGACCAAGAGGACCCAGAATGCGACAGAAGTGGGTAGGGGTGGCGATGGAGATTTGGGGATTGCCTCCACGGGAATGCAAGTTGAAGAGAAAGAACTGGAGACAGTCCCTGAAGGGAGAGAAAGGGGCCCGCAGCACCTGGGACAGCCTGGTGTTCAGGGGACAAAGATAGATGAGCACGGGATGGGAGGGCAGGGGATTCGGAAGAGAAGCAGAAGAGGGCACGGCGGAAGCAAGGAGAGGGCACCAGTCAACCCATGCATTCCAGCACCCCGCCCCACACACATCCCACTCTACACACAACACACTCGTGCACGACACACACATCACACACAGCCCAGCCGAACACACCCGCGCGCGCGCGCACACACACACACACACCATATGTACACACCACAGTCACCCCACACACACACTGCACACGCTTACACACACCACACACTCCAGCCTTCACACACACACACATGTGATCACACTCACACCTAAGCCTGACACACTTGTGGGCAGTGTCTGTGACCCAGAGACCCTGGCGTGTTCCAGGAGGAGGGCCATGATCGATGCTTATTAATGAAGCTGCCCCGGAGATGGCTAATTGATGGCGGTGTGCGGCTGTTGTCTGGAATTTAACCTGATTCATCATTTAGCCTGTTGGAGGCTGGAGAGCTGTGTTAATTAATGCCAGGAAAACAGACTTGGATGAGCTGGCGGTACAGCCTCATATTAGAAAACGGAGAGCAAGGGGCAGAGGGAGGGAGAGAGAGAATGATTAAATCTAAAACCCAGAGACAAAACAAATTCCAAAAGCAAATGTCGGTGCCATTTCTAGGATGACTCAGATTTGTGCTTGGCCGGCATCATCAGGCTGTGGTGTGGGATTAAGAGCAATTTCCTCTAGATTTGTCATTTACTTGGTGCGGGCTTTGTTTTTCTCTTTCATGTGCCTGGGGACTCTGTCTCCAGGTCTAGGACTGAGCCCCAGTGAAACAGGAAAGAGGGGTTCCAGGTCCGGGAAGGGTGGTGGGGAAGGCAGGACCCCTTTCCTGGTCATGGAGAGGGTTCAGCCTGGCCACAGGGTCCACAGTCCCCAGGCAGCTTGGGGAGTGGGGGGCCAGGGGGGACTTGGAGCATGTGACTCAGGGACAGGCTGAAGGGAGACAGGGAGAAGCAAAAGGGACAGTGGGCTGTCAACAACACAACCAAGCGTCTCTGTCCAACCTCCAGGGCCAGGCTGCCCACTCCCCTTCGCAGCCCGCAGCCCTTCAGGCACTCAGCTTGCTAAGAGGCTCAGAGTCTAAAACAGAAGGCAGTGGTCCCACTGTGGGCTAAGAAAGGTCAGACCCAGCTGGAGAGAGCCCCCCACGAGGCCCAGAGCCTGATAGCCCGGTTCTACTCAGATGTGAGCTCTCAGGGAAGGGCTAGAAACCTGTTGTGAAGGGAGGGCTGTGAGCGTATTTTGACGGGAGAAACCGATTCTCGAGTCTTCATAGCCGAGGGCAGCCTTGGCAGATGGGCTTGATTTGCCCTGTGGAGTTCTGATACCAGGGCAGATAAGGGAGAAACAAAGGGAGGTGCGTTCTGGCTGGAAACACGTCCTCTCTCATCACTAGCGCTGGCCAGTGTGGATACAGGACACCCTGTGCAGGAGGGAGCCCCCACCCTCACCCAATATGGGTGAATACTGAAAAGTCAACCCGCCCGAGCTGAGGAAGGGACTTCCACGGGAGTAGGGGACTGGTCCCTGCCAAGTGCAGAGCTGTGTGGCTGGGCATTTGGGGAGTTGGTTACACTGTGGCACTGAGGGCAGAAGGTTCAGTGCAAGGCTGGGGCCCAGGAAGGATGGCCTTGAACACCATGTCAGCAAGGCCCTCCTACAGACTGGGTGGGGAGCTCCTGGAGGGAAGGGCCATGGCATTCAGGTTTGTTGTGCCATCCTTGGGCCAGAGAACAGGGCCTGGCACTCAGATGTGTTCAAGCATTGGATGGATGGATGAATGAATAAGTGAATGAATGAATGAATGAATGAATGAATGAATGAATGAACTTTGTGGCCCATCAAAGCAGGAGGCTCCTCCAGTACTGGTAGGCCAGGTAGAGAGGACAGAGCTGGGGCAGGTGGGGGAGAGGCTTTGGTGGGAGAGGGGGCCACAAGTCCCTGGCCTCAGGGTGTGCTTGCCTCAGCAGACCAGGGCCTCGCCCCACTCCCACCTCCAGGCCTCAGCCGTTCCCCAGGGACTGTCCAGTCTTTTCAGTTTAACCCAGGGATAGGGAATGGGAAGCAAAAAAATCAGATGCTAGGTATTTTCGCAAAAGTGATGGAAATACTAAGAGAGGAGGAGAAAAAGAGGAGGCGGGAGAGGAAGGAAGGGGAGAAGAAGAGGAGGATATTTATTGAACACTTACCAAGTGCCGGGAACTGTCCTAAGAATGTTACCTGAGCTACCACCTTTAATCCTCTCCTCACCCCTTGGGGGATATGACTCTAAGAGGTCAAATAATCTCATATGAGCAAGTATATGGCAGAACTAGGACTGAAATCCAGGCCTCCCAACTAAATCAGGACTTGTTTCATCCAGAATTATCTCTCCACTGCTGTTTAAACACACACACACACACACACACACACACACACACACACACACACANCACACACACACACACACACACACACACACACAGAATCATCAATTCATCAATGGCCGGTCGTGACATGACCTCTCCAACCCAAATGCACACAGGGCCTCACAAGAAAACTCCAGCAGGTACACAGTTACCGTCATTCCCGTCCACACTTCTTTTTACCTCGTCTCACTAAATAAAATTTTTAGGAAGTAAAGGGCTGTAAACACTATCCGTAGCCCAACAAAACATAGCCACAGTGAACATCTCTTGTGTGTTCCCATTCGGCCTTGGTCTGTTTTGAGTACCCCGTTCATTCTCTTCCACGGTCACACTGCACACAATGTTAAGCTCACACATCTCACTGGCACCCACGAGGTTTCAGGACCCCCTCCCTTCAGTGTGAGAACTGGGATGGACCACAGGCAACCCCCACTGGTGTGCGTGCTCACACAGACACACATATGCCCTGGGGACCACAGTGGGGGCCAGTCACATAATCCATTGCATGTTACAACCCAAGGGGCTTCCTCGCACTAATAGGAATGGTGAAATTAAACACACTCTCTTGCATTGGTTTTGTCCCGTGAGGCTCACAACACATCTTTACAAACACTAGCTATTACTTTCCCCCCATTATCTCCCAGATGAAGGCACTGAGGTTCAGAGAGGTTAACTCATACGGTGTCACAAGACCAGGAGCTGGCTGCAGGGACCCCAGCCTCCCTCCTTTGTTCTCTGACCTGTGCTCCCTGGGGAAAGCCGAACACAACAGGCTCCCTGCCTGCAGAACAGAAGCCTGGAGGTGCCATTTCCAGTGGTGGGGGAGAGAGAGAGTGTGGCCGCAAAACACAGAGCAGGATGGATGCCCACCCCTCACTCCTGCTTTTTACTACCTCCCAGAGCCCTCCTCAACTCTAAGGCAGGGGCCATTTCCCAGCAAGGTCGCCACAACAGAAAACAGAAGGTGGGGTCAGTTATTCTGTGAGAGGTGCAGTCTGCCTCTGGAGCCAGCCAAGGGGCCGGCCCTTGCACTGTCCAAGCTGAAGCTGCTCCAAGAAGGTTGCTGTCTATGAGGGCCCCCAGGGACTGCTGGCAGGAAGCAGGACTTGGGAGGAGGTAGAGAGGCTGCCACGTACCTCTGTGTCTGTGTCTGTGTCTGTG
>NW_017731386.1:4562778-4569539 GCF_001890085.2 Hipposideros armiger
TAGCAACCCAGCCTGGCTGCTGTGAAGGCTAATAAGCTTGGTTTCCACAGCAGCAGATCTTAATTAGGACCACGAGGGTCCTTCCACCCTGGCCAGGACGGCCCTGGCATGTTGGTGGGAACAGGTGAGACAGACGTGGGGCTTGGAGACAAAAAGACGGCTGCCCTTGGCTGTGTGGGCCCAAAGGAGCCCTGACTGGGTGGTAGAAGCACATGAGTCTGACTGCACTACTATATTCCATCCCATGACTTCTGACTGTGTCAGTCTTGTCCACCTCACTTGCCACAGCCCTGAGAAGCATTTACCCACACAGATGGTCTCCAACCCCAATCCCATTGCAAAGTGGGGACAAGGGAAACCAAAAAGCTAACCAGGGAGTCCCTCCCTCCTGGAAACCAGCAGAAGAGAACTGTGACTGGAACCCCAGGGTAGGGAGGCAGCTCCTTTGTTTGTGGCGACCACCTCCTGCCCTGTGGGTGAGGAGGAAGCATCCCATAAACTTAGATTGCACAGAGCAAGGAGAGGGTGGAGAGAGAGAGGAAAGCAGAGAGAAAAGGAAGGGCAGCCCCAGGCAGCCCTACCAATAGGCTCCGTCAATGTTGCTCGCTGTTGCTGGACACTGCAGAGCAGAGCAGCCTGTTGCATAGCAACTACCAGGGGCCTGTTTGTGGGGGCTGGACCAAGCAGGCTGGTGGGCTGCAAAGGAGGCTGCTCAGACCAGGGCTCCATGACCCACCCACTCCCTCATCACACACACAGAGCTCCCCACCACACTGTGCCTGGAGTGACAGCCAACTCAGGCTGCACGAGCCTCGAGAGGGTGCCCTCTCAGCCCCCGCCATTCAGTATGATAGGATTTGATCACTTTCTCTCCCATATCCCCTTCCAAGTGGAAGGCACACAAGGCTGGGCTGAGGCTGGGGCTAGAGGCCAGTCTAGGATCAAGAATGAAAGGCAAACTGGAGAAATTTTACTTCGATCAGTTGAGTACATCCTATGCAAAAGCCTTGGGCTTCTCTGTCTTCCCACAGATGGTAGGGGGACCAGGTACCAAGATAATGCTGGGTGTTCCTAATCTAAACATTCACCTGGCATTTCTCAGGTCCCTGGACCCAGTTCCATTCCCCTGTACACGTGGCTGCCCGCTTACTTATTTTGAACGTGGCCCCAGTGGAATGTTGTCCCTGCCCAAGGCTGTCAGGGGATGCCAGTGTCCACAGCACAAGCTCAGACTTTCCTCAGGCCACAGAGGGTCCCCCTGTCTTCACCTGACCTGCCTGCAACTTTCCTCACACTTTTTGGCACTCTGCTGGCCCTTTCTTCAACTCACCCAGGTCTCCTACAGTTATTTCTGCCCCCTGAATGCACCCTTGGTCATTTCCTACCCACCTATGAGTCTGCTTACATGGCTCATTTGGTTTCAGAGAGCACCGAAGGACCTAAGCCATATCATGAGGTCAGCGCAAAGTTTGGAGCTTGGGAAGGACTTGATCATTGTCGCCTACCACCGTCACTCATGCCTTCTAGTCCCCCATCCAGGCACACGGCTGCAGCCCAAGAAGGTCCACACTCATCACAGCCATGTTATTAAGACAGCCAGGTGCCTGTGCTGCTTCTCAGCCCCCTTCCCTGTATCCTCTGAGGGCCACTTTTGACAGCAGCAGACCAAAATGAGTCCAGAGGCTCTGACTCACAGAGTGACTAGTGTGACTGGGTGGATGCAATCCCGGAAGGCTTGCTGGAGGAAGACACAAAGGTTTAGGACTCTACTTTTTAGACAGATTGAGAGGCGGTGAGGATGAAGGTGAAGAACAGGAAGGGAGGGGGCCTTGAAGGCAGCATGGGGAGAGGGTGAGATGTTCCTTTGGGTGACCCAGAGGTGACCTCACGTACTTTGCCAAGGGGTGGGCTGAGGGCCTTGGCAGGCAGCCAGCCCCACCCAGGGGCAGCTCCTAGCTGGATGGTCTGAACGCGGAGAGGGGTGAAGAGCTGACAAGGCCTACATGCCGGTATGTGACCAGTGCTACAAGCATCAGATGGCCTCCTCAGAGAGGAGGGTGGGAGCAGCACCAGGTTTATTAAAAAATCTTATCTGGAGGGTTTGCATTTCAATGGGCTGTGGAATTGCATATTTTAACACGAACCTTGGGTCCTTCTGTCTGGTCTGCACTCACTAGCTGTCTCTCTAAACAATGATGCTGCTTCAATAAACCCTTTCTAATCTGAACATACAACAACGCCACTTTGCTGGAGGAGAGGGGATTAAAGGGCCTTTCTCTTTCGGCTGGAAACAGGGCTGTCTGGCGAGTGACCACTTCTGGCCTCCTGCCACAGGGGCATGGCTGAGGCAGGAAGGTTTCATGCCAGTCACGGGGCACAATAGAGGATTCAGTCCTCCATTTGGTCAGTGAGCATGTATTAAACACCTACTATGTGCCAGGTGCCATGCTGGGCTCTGAGCATGCCGTGGGAACAAAATGGATGTGGGCCTTACCCTCATAAAGAGGCAATAAACACTGAACAAATATATCCACAAATATTGTCCCAAGTTGTGACAAAGCAATGAAGGGGAGATTGGGAGCTTAGAAGGACACCTCATTTAGATTGCAAGGCCCAGGGGAAACCTGAGTGCTAAAGAGGCTAAGGAGGTATAGCCAGGCAGAAAAGGGGGCAAAAGCCGTGGCACCCACAGGCAGCCTTGGAAATCTGCCCCTCGTGCCTTGGGAGGGGCAGTGCCAACTGGACTGGCCAGGGTGGGCCTCGGAATCTGGACGGTGGTCAGGGGGCTCCAGCGATGACAGGTGTCCCTCTGCGATCACCACTGGGGATGCCCATGAGTTAGAACTTTAGGATGACAACAGCAGACTTCCTTGAATTTCTAACCTCTCTATAGAATGAACCATATGCAATTTATTAAGGAGGTAATTAAAACATTAATATATTTACAAGTGACAAATAATGTGCACTGCTTCTGCCATCCCCCTGCAATCCCTCCTCCCTAGGGGACAAGGGCATGGGTTTATTCTTTCATTCCAAGGTTACACAGAGCCTACTATGCACAGCACTGGGACTCCAACGGGCCACGTGATTTAGAATCTGCTCTCCTGGGGCTTTGAACAAATAATTTCTCTATTAATTAATTTGTTCATTATGATTTGCTAAGTGCAAAGTCCTAGCAGAGGGCTGCATCGCTGGAGAGCCTCCCCGCGGTGGTCCCGTGATCACAGGTGCGAGTTCTCTGTCCTGCTCAGATAGTTGCTTCCTTGCCACCAGACTTTTATACCCAAGACACAATATTCTCAGTCTATCCTTCCCAAATTACCCCAAGTTCACCTTTAAAAGATAAATCTTGAATAACAATCTTTCTCTATCTGGAGTGTGTACAGGGACCTGAGCAATGCTGAAAAATACTTGATGGTCAAGGAGATGCCTGATGCCTAGAGGTAGTGAGTGGATGGAGAGAAACTTCCAGGGAGATTGGGGCCCAGAAAGGCATCATCTTCAGAGTAATAGCTTCACGGGCATGCAACCTGTCCAGTCACACAGGGTCCCACACTCAGAAGGGTCCCACGCTTGGGATTTAGTGCTCTGCAGTCTCCATCTTAAAATTCTTAAAATGCTGTCTTTGAACTTGTGTTCCATAAATGAAATTGTGGGACAAAGGAGCACATGTAGGGGGTCTGGGGCCTCTCCTCATGTGCAATTCCTCCTTCCACCACCTGCCTGACCCACGCACAGCTCGCGTCTCACATGCAATCACTCTGCCCTCAAGGCCAGCCAGCTGCGGCATGGGTACAAGTTAGGGGAGGGCTGATTCCACTCAACCTGTGGCGCCCAGAGAGGCAGCGCAGTGGCATGTCTGGCTGACTAATAGATGGCCATGTCTTAGTGGGGTGGGCCTCCTGCCAAGGTACCTAGATTGTCACTGGCACAGAATTTACAGTACCCTTGAGAGTTCTCTGCCCTCTGGGGGCTTCCATGGGCAGAGGTGATGTCTGGCTTGACTTTCCAGGACCCATCCTCACCTGAGTTGCAACATGTCTGTCTGTGGTCAGTGGACGGGAGAGCCCAACAGTCCTCAGGCCCATCCAGCTCATGTTGCAGAGTGGAGCTCTGGGACCTGTGAGGGGTCTCCGTGCCTGAGGGGACCCTGTCTTCCTCCTTAACCTTCCTGAGCCTGGCTTGCTTTTGTCTTCTCTGGCCAGCTCAAGGCCCCTCCAGACACATGCCACGAAAAACAAATTGTGTCATTTTGATGATTCTGCGTAGGACTTAAATGTTCTGATTTTGCATTTAAAATTGGCCTCACACAAACTAAAGACGAATGGCAGAATCCATGCTAATAATTTGAAATTTATATTTTTCTTTACTTAAACCAACATCAAATAGCAAATAGAAATACCATGACAAGTCAAGAAAGAGAGAGGCTGTGAAAGAAAGGAAAAGCTTTATATCTTAGTGCTTTAATGATGCTTTTTTTCCCTTGCTTTTTCAACAAAAGGACTTGCAAATTATGTCTTTCTTCCCAGAGCAGTGATGCCACTGGGATTGGGGCACAGATGTCCCAATGGGCCCCAGCACGCGGGGCCTGCTGCTTCACCGTTTCCACACCATCATGTGTGCTGGGGTGAGGGGCAGACAGTGTAAAACTGGAATTCTCGGGGGGGATGAGAACCAACAGCAGGACGGATAAGAAGCCGGAGCCAGGCTCGTCACAAGCGCATTCAGGCGTGGGTGGGCAGGGACTGAGATAAGAGCTGCCTCCACTGAAGGCTGCAGGTTTGGATGAGACAAACATCGGTATTGCCACACGACTTCATGGTTTGAGGACATGTGAGCTCTTCTTGTAAGCAGAGCGCTGAGTATAACCAGGCACTCACACATCCCAAAACGAGCCAGAAAGGACTTTCGGCTTTGAGGTTTGGACACCCACCCTGGAATTACATCCATGGGCTCAGCTGCCCGCTGGAAAGCACCCTGGCTGTCCTCCCCGACCACCCTTCCCCTCTCCCCTCCCCTGGCACCACGCAGAGCTTTGGTCCAGACCTCCCTGAGGTATTTCTGGGTCATAGATTGGAAAGCAATGTGGAGGCTGATGTTTGTTGAGAGCTTACTATGCAGCAGGCACTACACTAGTTTCCTCCCTTATCTCATTTAATCCCCAACCTACCTGAATTCTTTTAAGAGTGCTACTCAAGCATGCACATGTGCACACGCACACGCGAGAGAGAAACAGACAGAAAGAGACAGAGAGAAAGCAGCACAGGGCCAAGTGTGACCAGGTAGCTGGTAGACAGATAACCAGGAAAGTCTTGCTGAGGGAGAGTATGGTTTGGATGGCCAGTGAGGAGTGGCAGGGAACTTTCCAGATCCTTTCATTTCTAAGACAGCTCTGGGTTGGCCACTCTGGGGCCCGGTGTGAAGCAGAGGGCTCGAGTGCCTGAGAGGGCAGGTGGAAGACGGCCCCAAGTGGTCCTGCGGGTAGTGAGGGCTGCCCCAAGTGAAGCAGGGTCAAGTTCACCAATAGATGTCCCCAGGGCTCTCACCAGCACTAGATTAAGCAGGTGTCAGGCAGTGAGGGACAGAGCAGGGATCAGCCCCACCCCCAACCTCCATGCCAGCCCTCACGAAGGTGGTGGCAGTAGAGGGGAAGCTAGGTGAAGACAGTCCCTTCCTGGTCTGGTGGCAGAGCACATCTGGGCTCTCAGGGACCAGCGGCCCCCCTCTGCAGGCTGGCCCTGCTCTGATGGGGTGCCCCTTCCAGCCTCGGGGAGCCACACAGACAGAATGGGGGAGAAGAGACACAGATGGGGAAATGTCTCACACAGAAACAAGCCCATGAGCACAGCCCAGGTTGTACCAGGAAAATAAGGAAAGAGGTAACTGGAACCGCCAGGTTAATCAAGGCCATCTTCCCAGGTGGGGGAGGGATGTGCTGGCACCCTGTCCCACAGAGGGCAGGGCAGCAGAGACCTGCAGACACCTGTGGGAGGGAGATGCAGCTGGAAACCAAGAAGGGATGGAGGGGCCATGGGACAGAGAGAAGGAGTCAAATCTAAGAGCCTGAGCTGGCCTGTCTGTCATTCTGTCTGCCCACAGGGCCACAGGCCTCTCCTTCAGAGGGGAGCCACGCTGCATGGACAGGTGAAGCCACTGGACCAGCTCAATCATCGTATTTATTCTAATTGTATCGTAATCGTCCCCAAGGAGCCTGGTTCAAATGAGCTTGACATTATTAAAATTTTAATGCCCAGTTTTCATAGCTGAATGAATATTTAAAGGGTATGTCCCAGCTTAAGTTATGATGATGAAGAAATTAATGGAATGTCTTGTTTAATGCATGGATATGTGTTGATGCAAAAAGTGGCAGAGAGATGGGAAGGGGGAGGGGAGGCGGAGCCTGAGCAGAAGGGACCTGGGAGGCAAGGAGCCACCGCCAGCCTGCCCTCTGCTGTGGTTGGGAGTAGGGAGGACCCCAAATCCTGGGCTAAGACCACTCGCTCCCCCTGAGGGGACCCCAGGCTAGAGGCAGAAACACAGTGGACAAAAGTCAGTGATGTGTCCCCGGATACCTGACCCCTGAAGCCTACAGGGTAGCTTCAGGGAGACGTTCCTGACCCAGGGAAGGTCCCCCTGAGTCACCAAACCCCGCTCATGTACCTGCAGGCCACTGGGAAACATGGGGACTCTGATGACACCTCAGAAAGAGAATCAGCAAAGAAGGCACCTGCATTCCAGCCCAGGTCCCCACCAGCCCCCAG
>NW_017731386.1:4574744-4581071 GCF_001890085.2 Hipposideros armiger
CCAAGTTGCTAACCTCATCTCCTTTCTCCCATATATCTCCTGCCGCTGACACTTGCCCCAAACCAGATTAATCAGCTCTTTTATTCTTCCTGCGGTAGAAAGGGGGAAAGCAGCGCCAAACCTAAACATCTATCTATTAATTGCATATTCAATATTAAACAGTGAGATGATCCTGAGTCAGCACTATCACCAAGCTAGTTTTTAAAAAGAGAAAGTCAGTTTAAAATAATTTAATATCCATTAAATACTTCTTCTGAGGCGAGGGGACAGGGGAGAGGTGAACATTAAAAAAGATGAAAGAAATGGGAACAGGAGAAGGCTATGGGAGGCAAGGATGGGAGTGGGGGGAGTAGGAGCCCCAAGGAAAGCAAGAACGTAGGAAGGTGAAGACCGAAGGGCCAGAAGGAACTGAGGAGGAGAAAGTGGGCTGCGGGGAAGATGCAAGGGAGATGGGAAGGCTCGGGGTCACAACTAGGAGAAAGGAGAACCCAGGAAAAGGAAGTGGCCCCAAAGGAAGAGGGCAGGTCTGCCCCACACACACACACACCCACAGGCTCTCCTCATCCCAGCTCCCGTGTCACACTGTATCCCAAAGGCCCTGAGGACATGGGACACTTATGCCCTGAGGACGCCAGATGCTCCGGGAATGCTCCTGAGCAACCCAAAGAGATGTGTTTTCTGCTTAGAATTTGGGGTACTTGGAGGGGCTGTGGGCCCGGGGGATAGGAAGAAGGTACCTCCAGGCCTCGCCCACCGCAGAGGGAGGTCAGCGCCCACCCACTGCAGTCACATCACGATCCCAACTTCTTGTTCCAAATCTCGTGCTTCTAGAAGCATCCCGTGGTCACATCAGCCCACACTCCGAGGAGGAGGCGTCCAAGCACAGACGTGAATGGAGGAGTGTTGGCAGGAAGTTTGAGTGTGCCGGGTGGCTTTCTAACTTTCAGGGCTCCAGCGTCTGATATGAATTGCTGGCTGATGCTGACAGGCCATTGTCTTGTCAGGAATGGTCAAGGGGCTCATTGCTTTTTCTCTGGTATGGGCTTGGCTCCAACTTTACCTCCAAAGAGGTTGAAATAAAGATACAGGGACCGGAGAAGTGCTGAACATTAGGAAGAGGGGCTGGCTGGGTCCTCGGCTGGGGCTCCCAAGAAACAGGACAGGACAGCAGTTCTTGTTCTGGTCCAGGGTTCTAGTCCTGTCTTTGCCCATAATGAGCCCCTGCTGAGGCACCCCTCTGGGCCTCTACCGCCTCCACCCCCAGTCCCCACCCAATGACAGGAAGGCTCACTGTCCAGTAAACTGCTGTTTACAGAGCACCCACTGATGGCTGGGGCCTTAAACAAATATGTTTAATCCATACAACATTTTGGGAAGTGGAAGTGATTGGCCCCACTTAAAGGTACAAACCAAGGCACAAAGAGGCTCTGTAACTTGTTCCAGAAGGTGGCAGAGCCAAGATTCAAACCTCTGCCTGTCAGTCACCTGCACCCAGGTGCTCTGCACTCGTCTGACTCCCAGGATTGTCTCTCAGACTCAGGGGGCAGTGGGAAGATACCGCAGGCATTGGTCATGCCTCTAGGCCCATCCTCAAGGCAACCGAGGGGAAAGGAGCAGGGTCCCAGGGGAGGGAANAGCCAGCAGCCTGCTCAGCCTTCAGGACCCCTTTGCTCAAAAGCTGGAATGGAGGTGGTTTATGGGAGAGCCAGGGTTCCCTCAGTGAAGCCGGGAACTTGACTCTGTCTATCCTCCTCTCTGTGATCGGAGCTCCCTGTGCCATGACAGTTTCCCCTGCTGCCAGAGCTTACTCACAAAGCACCTTTCTTCCTCTCAACTCCCTGAGTCATGCCAAGTGGGGACCATGTGGCAAACAGTAGCACCCTGACCCCTTCTCAGCGGACTGGCCCCCAGTGTCCTATCTCGTGCGCCTGGCCACCTGGCCTGTTTTTCTCTGTTCCGTGCCTTGCCTCCTGCCTCTGTCCTTCCTGGCTGTGAATCTGCCCTTCCCCGTTGTCACCTTGCTGACTCATGGGCACCCGTACTCCCCCACCCAGTTGTCTTGACGCAGCCAAACCTCACTTCGAATCAGAGACCAGAAGGCCTGAGGAAGCTTGTGACTGGCTAATCCAGACATGAGGGGAATTGGCAACAAAAAGTCACCCGGTGCAGGACGGAAGCCCCGAAATAGCCCTGGCTGACCCAGCTCCCCAGGCTCCTCCTGATCCCGAGTGGCCCTGCCTCAGCTTCTCCACCTATAAAATGGGGTTGTTCGTATCTATCCTGCCTGCCTCTCAGGGTTTGTTTGAGAGAGCTATGCAAATGCGATGAGGGATAAGGGGGCGTGCATGGCAGGCAAAAACACTGGCAAAGGCATAAAGTACAATTCCATTTGTGTGATTCCTATCATTTTTATCACTTGGCATATCCTGGGACCTCTCAGGGCTGGCGAGCCCACCCTGGTGCCTCAGCATCCGGGAGGATTTAAGACAGGCTGCAGAGCGGGGATGCTTGGAGTTCAGAGACCCCTAGTGGCCTGAACGGGGCATTGAGATGGATCCGGAGAGACGCTAGCAGCCAGGAGGCTTGGGAGTCAGGCGACACCTTGTAGTCCCCCTGGCAGCCAGACGCCATGGAGAACGAGTACCTGTGCCCACTCCACACACACACCACCAAGGTGACAGCCCTTGCTGCAGCCGGGTGCCCCAGCCCTGAGCTCTGCTCTAACCAGGAGCTGGGTGGCCCAGAAGCTCAGGCACCCCAGGACCCACAGCACACATCTGCAAAATACCATGGGGTGGGGTGAAGCTCACTGTTATTTCTGCCCTGGGCAGGAAGCAGTTTGGGGCCAGAGACCAACTTCTTTTGGCAAAGCCGTCTGTGAACCAGATGTGTGCTGTGGGGACACCTCAGATTCTGATATCACAGGCTAGCAAGAGCTGCTCAAAGTTGGGACGGGGACACCACACCGACTCCAATCCAGAGAAACGCTCCTGCATAAATGGGGCTCTGGGGACTGCATAGGCGATGGGAGATGGCAGAGGCAGGGGGTGCTTTAGAGAAGACATGAAGGTTTGCAGTTGTGTGGGTGCCTGGATGTGTCAGTGGGTGTGGTCTTTGTGCCCATGTACCTGTGAACACCTGTGCACCTGTGAGTGTAGATGTATCTGTCCCCCACCCCTATGCCTGCTCTAACACTGTCCCCTGTGCTCTGTTGCAGATGAACCGGCCGATCCAGGTGAAGCCTGCGGACAGCGAGAGCCGAGGAGGTAGTAGCTGCCTGCGCCAGCCCCCTTCACGTGAGGGCCCACTTGTCTCTGCTCCTCTCCTCCCCCTCCCGCCTTCCCCTCCCCAATGCAGCAACGCAGCGACTCCCTGCTGTCTCCACCTGGCCCCCACCTGCTTGGACCTGGGGGTGGTGGTGCTGGGGTTGGAACAGGGGTTTGAACTCTGGGTGACAGATGGGGAGAGACAGTGAAGCCAAAGGGGTATGGCTGAGGTCTGCTGAATGGTGGGGTTCAGCCCTTTCTGTGAGTGAGTAAATAACTAGCGTGTCCTGGGNTGCCCCTTCCAGCCTCGGGGAGCCACACAGACAGAATGGGGGAGAAGAGACACAGATGGGGAAATGTCTCACACAGAAACAAGCCCATGAGCACAGCCCAGGTTGTACCAGGAAAATAAGGAAAGAGGTAACTGGAACCGCCAGGTTAATCAAGGCCATCTTCCCAGGTGGGGGAGGGATGTACTGGCACCCTGTCCCACAGAGGGCGGGGCAGCAGAGACCTGCAGACACCTGTGGGAGGGAGATGCAGCTGGAAACCAAGAAGGGATGGAGGGGCCATGGGACAGAGAGAAGGAGTCAAATCTAAGAGCCTGAGCTGGCCTGTCTGTCATTCTGTCTGCCCACAGGGCCACAGGCCTCTCCTTCAGAGGGGAGCCACGCTGCATGGACAGGTGAAGCCACTGGACCAGCTCAATCATCGTATTTATTCTAATTGTATCGTAATCGTCCCCAAGGAGCCTGGTTCAAATGAGCTTGACATTATTAAAATTTTAATGCCCAGTTTTCATAGCTGAATGAATATTTAAAGGGTATGTCCCAGCTTAAGTTATGATGATGAAGAAATTAATGGAATGTCTTGTTTAATGCATGGATATGTGTTGATGCAAAAAGTGGCAGAGAGATGGGAAGGGGGAGGGGAGGCGGAGCCTGAGCAGAAGGGACCTGGGAGGCAAGGAGCCACCGCCAGCCTGCCCTCTGCTGTGGTTGGGAGTAGGGAGGACCCCAAATCCTGGGCTAAGACCACTCGCTCCCCCTGAGGGGACCCCAGGCTAGAGGCAGAAACACAGTGGACAAAAGTCAGTGATGTGTTCCCGGATACCTGACCCCTGAAGCCTACAGGGTAGCTTCAGGGAGACGTTCCTGACCCAGGGAAGGTCCCCCTGAGTCACCAAACCCCGCTCATGTACCTGCAGGCCACTGGGAAACATGGGGACTCTGATGACACCTCAGAAAGAGAATCAGCAAAGAAGGCACCTGCATTCCAGCCCAGGTCCCCACCAGCCCCCAGGCCCAGGCCCTCCTGGAAGGATACTACAGTGACTGAAGGGGCCACTGGACTGAGAAGCAAGAGATGGGGGAAGGGAAAGGCACCACAAAATGGGCTCTGGCGCTCTCAAAGCACAGGGTGTAAGGGGTGCCCTGGGACCTGTGTGGCTGAGAGGTCCTGGGGCCATGACCAAGGTCCCAGAGTGCAAAGTTAAAAGAAGGACAGGAAGATAGCAGGTTCCCCTCCCACCTTCCTTCAATTATCCTCTCTCTCCTTCTTTGATGTCCCCTTACTCACTGGCCATTTCTGCAGCCACGCTTGGCCTCCTCTCCCCAGGACAGGCTTGCCGTATCCATTCACCCCTCCTTAAGGTGAAACCAGGCCTTGGCAAGGCTGGATGGGGCTGGAATCTGGAACAGGGAAGGGAACCACTGACTGAGGGAGGAAGCTCTCCCTTCAGGCCTGAGGCATCTGTACAGAGCCTGCTCCGGCTGAGAAATCTTCCCAACTGAGCCTGACACTTTATTTCTGCTGAGAATTAAGAAAGCACGGGGCCATATTTTATCTCTCCATCTCTGTGGCATCTCCCTGACAGCCTCGCAAAGGCTATCTGGATGCTGACCATCCCTAGATCATAATGAGACATGAAAAATGACCCAGGAACCACGGGCCCATAGGAACCAATTCAATTGCACTCCACCAGTCTGTTTGGAGCACCCCGTGGATGGCTGGCCCATGGCTGAGGGCAGGTGAGGAGGCTGGCGGAGACCCAGGAAGCCCATGGTCAAATTAGAGAGAAGAAGTAAGTCCTTCGTGCAAGCCCCAAGTTGTGGGGAAGGTCCGGGAGCATTGTCCAGGGCTGGCCTGGTCAGGGAGGGCTTCCAGGGGTGGGGAGCAGCGAACGCATCAGGCCTGAGTTGGGAAGCCTGGAGCAGAGTCGTCACAAGCACCCAGGTACCAAAGACAGTGGGACCGTGGCGGGCTGCCTGAGGATAGAGTGTCCCCCGGGGTGGAAGTTTCCATGCACAGGCAGATTCCACTTGCCTTGTTTAATCTACCATGGAAAATGGGCCCCATCCTACCAAAAACTGCTCTTCCCCAGCCCTTGTTGATCTTCAGGACTCACCCCAACTGCTCTCGGACCCACATAGATAAGACCGGCTGTGGGCCCCAGGCGCAAGATGCCAGGGGAGGAGTCCTGTCAGCAGTCCCCGTTCTTCCTCTTAACATCGCCCCTAAGCATTGGGGGTTGGCCTGGGCATGCTCTGGCCTCAGGGATGGAGTGTTCTCCGCAACCTTCCTTCCTCCCTCATCTCCATAGTAGCAGAGCCCAGCTGGATCTGCCACCACATCTACCTGCCCCTCCTCAGCCATACCTTCCTCTCCTTCTTTGCTGGGGAAACCTGAGTCCCCTATCTGGCCTCTGCTCTCCCCTCTTCTGCTTTGACCTTTCCTGGACCGCCCCCAAGCCGTCCAGGAACTAGATGCCTCGTTCACAGCATCATGACCAACATGTCATGGGGTCAAGAGTCCTGGTTCATCTTGATATCACCACTTGTGTGACCTCAAGCTAGTTCCTTCACCTCCCTGAAACTCCGTTTCTTGGGTTAAAGTTAAAGACAATCTATTGTAGTTGCATGCTACATAGGGGAAACTATGATAATCCAACAGTATAATCTATGTAGCAGCTATTCTTGTTCCTATAGGTATAGTGCTATTGTGTACCCTTTAGGGGACCTGAGTCCCCCTCCCCCCTTGCAATCAATTCCCAGCCTTGACT
>NW_017731386.1:4583118-4611068 GCF_001890085.2 Hipposideros armiger
AGGGTCCAGGGCCACAGCGCATTGAAGATTAACCTGAAATTATACTGAGACAGTGGGAAACAAGGTTTTAAAAACAACATATTACTCTAGACAGCCCCTAACAGGAGATGCAGCGGGGAAGGGTGGGGAAGGTATGAAGAAAGGCTTGGAGGACAGGTGTGAACTCCCTGAGGTGAGGCTCCCCTGGGCAGTGGGGGTAGGGGGCGCGGAGGCTCAGGCCTGAAGAACAGACTCATTTGTCAGCAACCAGTCAAGCCCACAGCAGGAGCCCCTCCACCTCGGCCCCCGGAACCTCCCCCTGAGTCCAGCACATCCCGCTGTACTTCGGGGCTCCTGGTGTGTACCCTGAGAGACTCCAGAATGTGCAGTGCTAACCCCACCTCATCCCAGACGGTGTGATCTTGGGCTATGAGAAGGGGTCCAGTGACGGAGGCCCCAAAGCAGCTGCCTAAAGCCGAAGGGGTCTGCACCTCAGAGCAGAAAATACCCCACCCTCAACCGACCAACTGACACCCCCCTTTCTGTGTCCCCACAGATGCACCTGGAAGCTCTGCAGTGTGTGACTCCCCTGTGGGCCTGTGGATGTGTGCGTGTGTGTGTGTGTGTGAATGTGGATGTGTGGAGAGGGGGGTGCATTTCCTTATCCCCACTACCAGACCCTGCAGACCCCAGCATCCTCAGCTCATGGAGATGATCACCTCCCCATACCCCCTTCCCACAGCTGTGTCTGAGCCCAGGGGCCTTGGGCGAGGGGTCATGGAGAACATCTGGCTGGCGGATAGCTACGTGCCCTGCTAGCTAGGTCACGGCAGCCCTGAGGCCTGGAGAGGCCCCAGGAGCCATAGTGTCCACCCTTCCCCATGAGTCTGCCTCTTACCCAGCCCCTCCCATTTTTAAACCAAGAAGGAAAGCAACTCCACAGCCTCGGGTAGCTTCCTTCTCCAGAGCTTTTGGGGAACCCTGTTTTATCAGTCTGTCCTGTCCTATTCCCACCAAAATTTCTTGAGCTGTAGATTGTCATGTTTTCCTTGAACACCAGCCCCAAAGCCAATGTCCCAGCAGATGTTTCACATACTTGCATCTGATTTATTTTGAACCAGTCTTTAAGAAAAACCATTAAGGGCCGGCCGAGTGGCTCAATTGGTTAAGAGCTTGCTCAAGAGTGCGAGCTCTCAGCAATAGCGGTTCGATTCCCAGTCCCAGCTGAACTGCTGTTGACCTGCCAACAGGTAGCAGGATGGCTCAGCTAAAAAGAAAAAAAAAGAAAAAAAAAAAAAAAGAAAAACCATTAAGTGTTCAGCTCAGGAAGTTCAAGTCAGACATAAGACAGCAGAGCCCAGACAGTCATGGGGTTCAGGGAGCAGCCTGGGGTAGGGGCCTTCTGCCTTCCAGAAGAGCTGAAGGATGAGACAGCCCCTCACCAGGCCAAGTGGCCCACCCAGGGCTCGACTTCTTTGATAGGCAAAAAGTTCTACCACATATCTGACCACAATCCCTCCTACTTTTATTCAGGCATTTCCATCTTTGGGGTTCTGTAGATCATGATGCAAGATTTCCCCAGCCCTGGGGTTTTAGTCTCCACAATCCCTGTTCTTTCTGACTTAAAACTGAAAAGAACCTTTGTCTCCTTTCTTCCCCAAGCCCCTTTTAAAAGGAAAATTTTAAAAATTCAGGAAGCTCCTCTGGTTTACACAACTAAACTCAAACAACAGCTGTGTGAAGACAGGTCTGTGTGTTGCAGGAAGAAGGTGGCTGGTGGGAAGGGTCCCTAGGGAGACTCTGTGGCGGCTCTAGTGGGGCAGACACATTATAAATACCTCGTAACTCCTGCCATAGGTGCGAAATTATAATTAACTGCAAACCTGCTGAGTTTAAATGGACTTGCCGTTTTCAGCTGGGGGAAGGGGTGTTGATTGATCTGCATTTTGTTTTTGAGGGTTTTTTTTAATCCATTCGGCAAGTTAAGTTGAGACTCGCAGCTCCTTGCCAAATTCCCTCTGGCCCTGGCTAATTTAGCAAAGGATTGTTTCAGGGGAAATGGGATATTAATCATTGCAAATGGGCTCCTGGATGATATTTAAAAGCTGCCTCCTGTGTGCCCAGGCTGAAGGAGCTGATGACAGAAATAGGAATGACAGAGAGAGGGGACGGTGGCCCTCTGACTCCCACCCCATCGCCACTCCCAGGGTGTCAGTCCTGTTGCCTGCACTGTGTGGGTATACAAGAGAAAATTCTCAGGAAATGGGCAAGATGAGTGCGTCCTTCCTGAGCTAGATGGTCCCTGGCGCTTCATTGAATAAAACCTGATGAGGGCACGATATCTCCAGGGCCCTCCTGGTCCCGGGTTTACTCCATTTGGAATAACAACATGGGAATGGTGAGGTTGTGCAGGAGGAGGTGGGAGGAAGAAATGTCAGGGAGCAACAGCGCCGACCAGAGATCAGAACAGGTAACACCTACTTGGCCTTTAGAAGGGAGAGGATTTGAGCAAGGAAGGGCAGAGCCTCCCAGGTGGGAACATTACCTGAGCCAAGACGAGTTTAAAGGGTCCCAAGAGGCCAGAACAAAGGATCCACTTTGGGGGGAGGGCAAGATATAAAAGTACTGGGGTTACCAGTTAGCTCAGTTGGTTAAATCATCGTGCTGATAACACCAAGGTTGCCAGTTCTATCCCCGCACGGGCCACTGTGAGCTGCAAACCCCCCTTAAAAGTCAACTATGCCATTGCAGCATGGAAGCAGTGTGTAACCAATGACCATGGCTGTTCCCCAATAAAATTTTAAAAAAATAAAATAAAGTAAAATAAAAATAAAAGGAAGTATTAAAAACAAAAGATATGAAAGCCCTGGTTTTCAGAAGGTGCTTTAAATGGATGCATTTAGACAAAGGGAAGCCATCTAAGACTTTGGGGCAGGGAGTGTCATAAGAGTGGCCCTGTGAAAAGAGTAGTCTGTTCAACCAGATGGGGGAGGGAGCCAGAGCAGGAGGCCAGCAGGGACACCCCAACTGCTCTGACTCCAAGCCTCCCGCCCTTCTCACAATGATGCCTTTCCACCCCTTCTTACAAAGGGAATAATGACACCCCCTTGGAGCTGTGGTAGGTGGAACACAGCTGGTGAACTGCAGACACCTCCCTGATGACAGCTGCTGCCATTATTTTATTTTTAGAGTGCAGCCTATGGGAAAAGAAAGGAGGTGACAGGGGTGAGGACCTCTGACAAGGTGTGATCAACAAAGTACAAATGAAAATCGTACTGCCTAGAGCCAGACCTATACTGAGCATGTGAATTACCAGGAAGGGGCAAGACAAGGAAGGCTTCCTGGAGGAGGTGATTATTGGGATGACAGGTTTACCAAGGGGTAGTAACATCTGGGCTAAGTGTCACAGGCAAAGGCGTGAAAACAGAGGTAAGCAAAGCAAATATGTGGCCTCTTGGATATTTTTAAAATAATGTAGAAAAATTGGTTTGTATGGAGAGGAGAGTTCACTTTCTGGAAGACTCCGATTAGGTGCCTTGTGGGTTGCATTGCTCTCTGAATTCCAGGGCATGTACACAGCGTCTGAGCCTGGGTTGGGGGTGGAGGAAGATCCTGTCTCTTCTCACCCTTCAGTCCAAGTTCACCAGGCCCGCACGAGTCTCGTTTCTCTATGCTGCTGCCCAGCCTTCCTGGTCAGACAGGCCCTGCCTGCCTTGCTCCCCACCCAGCCCAGCAAAATGCACATGGGAATCAGGCAGTGCTGCAGCTGCTGCTAAAGCCAAGCTAGGGCTCTGGAAGGAAGATGGATAGAGCCAGTAGGGCCTCGATCCCCTCCACGAAGTCATCCAGAGCCCAGTAAGCGTGCATCGAACCCTGCAACAGCTTGCAAGGCTGACTGAGCAGCACCCCCATTTGATAGAGAGGTAAACGAGAGCTTGGAGAAGAGCAGTGACTTGCCTAAGGCCACACATCCAGCAGTCAGCCTTCGTACCTCAGCCCTTGGGCAGGCCTCCCTGTCTTGCTGCCTTCTCACAGGTGTGGGCTGGGGTTCTGACACCCAGAGGAAGTTCTCCCAGAATCAATGCCACCCACCAGGGGCACAAAGGAGGCAGCTGGATCACAGCCTTCAAGGTGGGCTCTCCAGCTCCTCAGTCTCCTCACCTATGTTTTTGGAAATGGATGGGGGGCATATAGAGGGACTCGGGGAGGGTCTGAGGCTAGACTTGCTCCAGGCACAAGCCCAGTCAGCAGCAGGATGAGCCTATCTGTGGTCTTCCTGAGTGTGAAGGGTCAGCAGGGAGGAGGAGGTGGAAAAACTTCATGTCTGTCCAGCAGAGGAGAGCCAGTCTGGGCGCTCAGGTAGGGCCTTGTCTGTCTGGGCCTGGGGAGGACAACACTCTGTGAGGCTGGAGGTCAGCCCACTGGCTGGAAGCCTTGCTCCAGCTGTTCCTCGCTGGACTTTCCAGCTCAGGACGCCCTTCCTGCCCTCTGTCTGAGCCATAAAGTCAGGCAGTGGGTGTCTCCATAGAGACTGTGGCCTTCTTGGGGGCAGGCATGTCCGGCCCACCACAGAGCCTATCTGGGCACCAGGCCCTCCCTCAGTGCAAGCTCCAGGAGACCAGTCCCCCAGTTGTGTCTCTAAGCAGGAACCTTCTCCACTGTCCCGGTTCTCTGCTGGCCTAAGAGCCGCCCCCTCTTTCATCTCTCCACCCCCCCTCCCAACTCCTCCAAAGTCAGGCCCACAGGCAGGGGGTGGAGGGGGGCAGTAGGGAGGGTGCCACTGACATTGGCATTCTCCTTGCAGCGCATCTTAATAATTTAATGGCTATTAGCAGGGCAGCAGTGGTGGTGGGGGAGGGGGCGCAGGGGGAAGATTTATAGAGAGAATTCACTCCAGGTTGGGGTTTTGTCTTCCTCTGTTTTCCTGGCATTTATCATGCATGTTTTAATTTGGATCGGAGAGTTGCTACCATCTGGCCATTATCGCAAAGAAATATTCATTTTCACTGAGTGACACAGGCTCCATTCATCATGGAGTGCGCTGATTGCCCTGTGAGTGTGGGGCTTCGCTTTCTCCTTCATTTGAAATGAACCTTGAGCTATAAGCAGGTCCGATCTGCCAGGAGCAGAGGCATGGGGCCGGCGGCTGCCACTGACCTCCCAGCCAGGTCAGCAGGGAGCACTTTGGGGGAGGGCCTGGGTGGGAGCAAGCCCTCTCCTGCCATCACAGCCCTCCCGCCTCCCCTTACCTCTCCTGGGTGGGAGATATTGGTGGCCCCTATGGTTTCCCCCGCAGACTTCTGTTAGCCAATCCCCCCATCTACCCTCTTGTCCAGGGTGGTCCCCAGGCCAAACCACAGAGATGGCAAAGTTGGCCCTTCTGCCCGGTCCTGGGCCTTCAGCATCTAATAAATGCACTGAGGCTGTCCTGCCAAGGGCAGAATCTGCCTAAGCAATCTTTCGCTAACAGAATGTCACTCCAGTGGTGTCATTTCAGGTCAGGGCTGTGTGGGGGACAGAAGGGCCTCCTCATTCTCCTCTCATCACGTTATAGTGGCACCATCGGGGCCGGGCCTGTAGAAAGAGATGTGCCTGCCTCCAATTGGGACATTTCCAGAGTGTCACCCTTGTAGCCACCCGCCGCTCACTGAAACGAGCCATCAGGGGCTGCTAAAGGCCTTTTGTTAGTAGTGGGCATGGAACCCAAGCATAAGACTAGACACCTAAGAGAGGCATTACAGAACACCCTTGATTGGGCTGAGCCCTGCTTTAAGTCCACTTAATAAACAGATCTGCAAAACAGAGAAAAGAGGAACAAATCTCTTTTCACCCATTTTAAATAGTGAGTCAGGGCACCCAGAATTTGTTGGGCCCTTTCTGTGTCCCTCTCCCCCCTATTCAGATTCAGAGCATGAAGAGATCAGCTGAGCAGTGTCTCCCCTCCATCACCTCCTTCAGCATTAGACATCCTGGGAGGGGAGTAAATTAGAGCCAGAAACAGCTTAACAGAGATGCTTGCTTTGCCAAAAAGGGTGAAATCGGTCAGGAGGGTTTTCATCTACAGCTCCACTTCCTACATCTTGGCAGGAGTCCAGGGGCCAACTGACTTTTCTAGTCTGTCCTGGAAACTGTGGCCAGACTCTGAAGCCCTGACCCCCTACTAGGACCCAACCCAGCTTTGGCCAAGACCTAGGGGACTGTGCTGAGGTAATGGAGTTCAAGGGGAGGCCTTTGTGGCCCCTTCCCCATGAGACAAGAAAGCCACAGGCATCCTAACTATTGATTAAGTGTCCACTGTGTGCACACCACACCCGGTACAGATGGGCACACCAACAGGATCCTTGGCCACAGGGGATTTTCAGTCTGGCTGGGGCTTGGGGTAAAAGCAGTGAAGCCATTGGGAGACAGGAAAGGACCTTGAATCAAAGCACTAAGTTAACTACAAGAGAAGACCATAAAGTGTAGTACAGAAAACCAACTGACAGGTAACCACCCCCTGCATGGGCCAGGTCCTCCCATGGGTCATTGCGTTTCTTCTTCTCCCCACTCCATGACTTAGGAATTATTGTTCCATTGTATAGATGAAGCAACTGAGTCCCAGAGGTTAACTTGCTTGGAGTCACCAGCTGGTGGATGGTGGGTGCATCTGGGGAGGAACCCAGGCCCCACTGATTCCCAGCACCAGGCTGAGTCTGGAAAATCCATGGAGGACTTTAAGTAAGAAATGGCGTTTCAATTGGATGGGAGCAGCGACATTCTAAGCAGCGGGACCTGCCTGTCTATTCTCACGCTCTGGTTTTCTATCCTGGCACTTGTTGAACTAAACGATTATAATAGGAGTCCTCCGCCAACCCCACCTCCCCTCCTCCCCTCATCCCTTCTTCCCCTCCTCCCCTCCTCTTGCAGCCCGAGGTGAGACCCCCACCTCCCAGTGAAATGCGAAACTTGCTAAGCAGGCGAAGGGCCCCGCCCCGACCCCCAGGAACGGGGCACCGCCCCCTCCTCCCTTCGAACTCGTTCGGTGACACCAGCAGCTCTGAAACATCTGCTCCTCCGTCCTGGACCCGCAATTTGAATAAATTACCCCGACGTGGCGGCAGCCTGTTATTAATGACTAGAGTTTTATAAGATGCGTTAGTTAATAACACTGAAGCCTGGCGCTGCGCTTCTCCCAGATATTTCTATATTTCGCTTCTTCCCCTCGTCCTCCCTCCATCCTACGGCCACCACCAGGGCTCCGCTTCCGGGCCACACACAACCCCTCCACCCTCAGTCCCCTCCCCACGCCCCGCTGGCTCCCACTTGGAACCTGGGGACCACCTGCGCCCCGCGCGGTTTGCCCAGCGCAGCGCAGGCGGACAGCGTCCGCCGCTGTGGGCGATCCATGCGCGCACAACGCCGCGCCATCCGCTTCTGGGCCGTGGGGAAGAGGAGAGAGACCACAGCCAGGCTGGTTACTCCTCCCCCAGCCTCCCTCAAAGTAAATCCACAGAGACAGGGAGGCTGAAGGCAGGCGATGCTCAGAGGACACTGTTCCCAGGCCCTGGTTCTGCACCCTCATCCCATCGCAGGGTCTCTGCTACCTTCGGGGACCTGACAGACATCTGGGGAGCAGAACCCACCTCTCTCCAGTTGGGCTAGCAGTGCTTGCTCACTTGGGAGAGGCTGAGGCTTGCAGCTTATTTCTTTATTCGCTGCTCCTGGTTCCTCATTCTTTTGTTGGTGTGTGCTCATGCTTCACACACCTCCTGCATGAAGCCCTCCTGGGTTACCTTTAGCGTCCTGGCTCTGATTGGTCCCTTTCTACATGCCCAGACACACCCCTTTTCCACTGCCCTTGGTCCTCTGTCTTTTCCCCCTACAGTCGGCTAGCCAGCTTTCTCATGGAACCCCCTGGGGCCTTGGCAGCCCTTCTAGCATATCCTGAGTTTGATTAACAGTAGGTGCTCATACCTTGCTTTGCTTCAGCAAGCTTGTGCTTCTGTTTGGATGTGGGTTTCTACAAAGAATGGGTGCACTTCCTGGGAGAGGTAAAAGTGGGTCTAGGGGTAGGTGGGTTTGTTTGTTGGAGTTAAAGGATAGAAAACGTTGAGGTGTAAATAAGTAGCCAGTGCATTCATGTCCTCAATCTGTTCCCAAAAATGTAGATCACAGTCAAGGTCAAGAAGTGGAGAAAGGCAGGCTCCTTGCAAGCTCAGCCCCCAGCTCACCTCAGGCGGAGCTGTGGACCAAGGGAGCCTTCTAATGAGCCTCCCCCAGGGAGCTGGCCTGGGATGGGTTAGGGAGCCTGCCATCAGGAGGGCCCCAGAGGGAGTGCCTGGAAGCAGAAGGAAAGGCTGTGCTGGTGTGAGGGGTGGGAGTGGGAGGTAGGAAGGTAGGATGTCCCACAGCCAGGAGGCCAGACATGCCAGTCTCTGCCCCACAGTAGGGTCCCCGTGAACCCCAAAAGCCCAGGATGCAGTGCTCTGCGGGGGTCTTAGAGGATCCTCTGTGCCAGGGCCAGAGTTCCCTGTTCCTGGGAACCCAGTGGTGACCCTGACACTGGCTCTCAGGGGAGAATGTGCTATGCACCCTTCTATCCCCTGCCCCACTGGGTTCTAAGGGCTCCAGGAGACCTAGGCTGTCACTGCTTCTTATTCGGTCTAATATTACTGTGGGATACCACCTTTGCTAAGAGCCCCAACATTATAACGTAATTACTGCTGAAAATGACCTTTAAAATATATTTTAAATTCAAAATGTCTTTAAACCCTTCACTGAGCACCATTTTTCAATTTCAACGACTGTTTTCCTTTTTGGGGGGAGATAGGTGTGGGGAGTGAGGAAGAGCCCCCTTCGAATGGATTTCAAATGAATGGATTTCAAATGTTAATCTGTCCGTGTGACAGAAAGCTCAGCCTGCTCAGGTAGTGCCCTGCAGGGGGCCCAGGGAGGGGAGGGGCAGAGGACACCCTGCCTCATAGCCCCCTCATCTGGGGGCCTCAGGCTGCGCTGGCACCCCTCCACATCTCTGCTCCCAGCCTCAGGCTCCGCTGGCATCCATCCACACCTCTGCCCCCAGCCTCTAGCCAGGGCTGGCTCTCACCCCAGGGTGTCCAATAAGAGCCAGAGGAAGTGCTGAGGACACTGAGGCTGTTTTTCATAGCCCTCCTCCACCAGGCTTTGCTTCCTTGTCTATTCATCTTCCAGACCCCCATTGTCATACAATGTTTGGTGCCTGCCTGCTCAGCACCCTCCAGGAGCCCCAGTTTCTGCAGGATGGCGCCCCCTCTACCCTATGTTCTCCCACACCTTCATTGCACGGTCCCTTTGCCCTGACCTGGCTGGTGCACCCTGTCCCTCAGACAGCCTGCGCCCCTTGCTGCTTCTAGCCACTCTGAAACAGTGGTCACCTGGAGGGAGAATGGACAAGGAAACAAAGCTGGTAGAGGAGGGCAGTGTACACCCAGCCACGGCCGCCCCCGCCCCTGTTCCCACAAAGGGTCTAGCTGTTGCCACACCACACGTCCCTGCCACTGCCTCAGCCCCTGGGACACTGCCATGCCTCCCATCTGGAATGACCCCAGCCTTCTCTCCTCACTGTCATGTCCCTCCCGCCCCCTCACCACCTCCAGGAGATCTCGTCTGGGAGCCCTGTGCTACCTAATGTCACCTTCCAGTGTGGTCATGGACTGTGTTCTCCCTCATAGGCGACCTCATGGCAGTCTGCCCTTTGTTCAGCTTGTCTCCCCGTCAGAAGGGGGGCCCCAGAGGCTTGAGCTTCCTTGTCCTTGGCTGCTATGTAAGTGATCACAAGGAGGCTGCTTGCCACGGTGACAGCAGAGAGACATTGTGAAGCCTTCTGGCCCCTTACCTGGAGGGAGTACTTTTGGGGGCTCAAGTCCTGTGGATGCTGACAGGAGCTGCACTCTCCCCATATACTGGGGACTTAGCCACTTCCAGCAGCAGGAGAGGGTAGAAGCAAGAATGGAGAGGGGGTACTGATGTGGTAGGGATGTTAGGTGGGTAATTCCATCCAGGAAGCAGTGGGCAGTGGGCATCAGACGTACCACTGTGTATTCTTGGGACTTGTCCTAAAACGGCCAAATTCCCATAGCATCCAACTTGTCCACTACGAAAGTCAACATATATTCCAAAGCCAAAATGATGTGGGTACTGTCCAACTCTTTGGATCACTTGAGTTTTTAGAATGTCCATAGTTTTGAATGACCTCTGCCTTCGGCCATGGAAACCAGGATCCCTGGTTGCTGAGAAGTCATTCAGGCTGGTGCCCCTCCTTGACTGACATTTGGGGCATGGCAACTCTTTGGCTTCCCACAAAGGGGCTCAGGGAATGAGAGAGCGGGGAGAGGTGATAAGGGATCCCACAGCTCAGAGGAGAGGGCTTGTGGGGATGGAGTAACAGGATGGCATCCATGACCCGGCTGTGAGCCCAGGTTCAGTCTTGGAAACCTTGCTGCTGCCTGACAAGGTCCTGAGAAAGGTGGATGGGGTGAGGGACGGGCGGGTGTGAGACCAGCCTGAAGTGATGAGGCTCCTGCAGAGAACAAGGTATCAGAAGGACAGAGCAAAGGGCAGCATGGGGTGGAGCAGGAAGCCAGCTGCTCTCCTGGCCGGGCCTCTCTGCCTCCATCTTCTCCCACAATGACACCCTACCCATTCCACCAGATTGGCATTCCTCAAACTATTCCCAGGCTCAGGAATCCAGAATGTTTCCCTATTTCCTATCCACTTGGACTGCTTTTCAAGAGCCCCCTCAACTTGGCTCCCGCTATCCATCCCCCTCCATTGTGAGTACAGGGTGGGCATGGAGTTACTTAAAAATAGTCATTAGAAAGAGTTCTAACACGATTCACCTTGTGATGTGGCCCTTTTAAGAAAAGGGTGGGATCCAGGATAGAGGAGGTGATGGTTCTACTTCTACCGATAAGATCACATGCCCGTTTGACAAATGAGGGATTTGAGGCTCACAAGGACTCAATTAATTGCCCGCAGTCACACGAAAATTCAGTGGTAACAACTGAGTTGGAACCCAGCTATGGGTGACGCTGACGTCTTTCTTCATTCCTCCTATAAACCCTGCTTAGCCATAATGCCCAGCTCAAAGCTGCCCTCCTCCACAAAGCCTTCCTGTCCTCTCCTAGGCCCTGCACAATCGTGAGTGCGTGTGTGTGTGTGTGTGTGTGTGTGTGTGTGTGTGTGTTTGATTCTCAATAAAGCCGTAGGTTTCCTGAGGGTCAGAGCGTAGCCCCGGCTTACACAACTTCCTGCAGGTCCTCCCCAGAGCCAGGCCCTGGTGGAGGAACCAGGGAAGGCCCACCTTCCCACACCCACAGCCTTCCTCCTCTCACTGCCCAGGCCCAGAGCAGACAAGAGGCAAGGCGGGCAGAGCAGGGAGAAGGTGGAAGCAGCAGGCAAGACACTCCAGATGCCATGCCATGCTCCACGGTGTATAGTAGCGGAAGAATGTGTCATTTCCCATACTGTGTCATAAATATCACATTTATAACATCAATTAAATGCCGGTGACTTAAATCATTTATAATAGAGATACAGCCACTCAATGAACCATTAGCAGAGTCAGCCACTTCTCGCTCCTAGCAGGGTCCGACAGAGAGCGATGGCTGGGCCCAGGCTCCTGGGGCTCATGGAATAGGGGGAGGGGTGGCAGGGAACAGAAGCATGTCTCCCCGGGGGAGGGGTAGCTCAGGCAAGGCTGGGGGAGGCAGCCCTCTTTGCCCTCTGGGAATGCTGTGCTGGGCACTGTGCTGGGTAGCGGATGCAATGCAGCAGGCAATCAGTGAACATCTACAAGGGCAGGGGAACAGTACCCACCTCTGCCTTCTTGTGTCAGGTGTGATGGAGGACAGAGATGAATCGTGCAGAGACAAGAGTGCGAGGACACAGGGGCCTGCAGGAGCCCCTGCAGTGACCCCTCACTTCAGCTGGAGCTATTTTCCTCCATTCCCCACCCTTCTTTTCCATGTCCATGCCTCACCTATGCACCCCACAGTCCCTTCTCCATCAGAGCTTGTCTCTCTACTGCATGACTCTCTGGAGGCTTCAGGTCATCCCATTCAGGTGGGAGTCCAAGGTCCTTACCTCCCTTTGGTCCTGCTGCCTCCTTGACTCTACCTCCAGCCACCATCTCCCTCTATCTCTTGCTGCAGCCCCCTTGCCTCATGGCTATTGCTGACACATCCCTGCTCCAGCCTTTGCACCAGCTGCTCCCTCTGCAAGCACCTCTCCCCCATATGCCACTGCTCACCACCTCTCAGCTTACACATACCTCTCATCCAGACTTGTCTTGACTTGCCAACTAACATGGCCCCAGCTCCACCATCAGCCACCTTTTAACATTGTATTCATGGCACAGACCACTAGCTGATCTTTTCTTATCCGTTGTTGAAGGGATGCTCCTTGCAGGGAGGGACTCTGGATGTGTTCCTGTCTGTGTCTCAACACCTCACACAGTGCCGGGTCCAGAGCAGAGGCTCGGGAAATAAATGGCTGAATGCACAGAACAGGGACCCTCATGGGTGGTGCTGTGCAAGAGCTGGGGTACAGGATCCCACCTGGGGTGCAATCAGTGAATGTCTACAATGCCAGGGTTACATATACCAGGCCCTGGGCCAGGTGCCAGGGGTCAAAGGTGAAGGGGGAAGGCCCCACCTTCAAGGAACCTCAAGGAGCACAGAGAGAGCCCTGGGCTCCAATCTTCTTTGTGGGCTGAGAAGCTCGGGATGTTTTCTGGTGGAAAGGGAGCTTGCAATGGACGCAGAAAACTGAAGGCTCCAGGGGGTGAAGGGGAGAGAGGACTCCCAACCCTGGGCCCTGGGACAGCCTGACGGAGCCCCAGCATTGGGGACGGATGGGCCACAGGAGTGTGTGTTTAGAAGGGGAGAGGGGGATGGGGACCGCACAGGGGTAGAAATGCGACTCACTCAGCCTGGCCAGCTTCCAGAAAACTCTGTGCAATCAACCAGAGAAACACATTTGAGAAAACAGAATTGTGAGAGTAACTTTGAAGCCTTGGTTGCCATGGGAACATATCTGTAAATACTTAACTGCAAACATTAAGTGACACACAGGGGACTGAGTGAGCGAGCGAGCGGGAGACGGCAGTGCTCACTGTGGGAGCTGGCCACATATACTGGCGTCTTCCATCCTCTCCCCTTCCTTACCCTTTCCTCCCAGGGTCTCTGCCCTCCGTCCTCCCCTTTCCATCCTTCCCCTCGCTCCTCCTTGTCGCCATGAGCTGGACGCTGTGAGTAGGGGAGTTCCAAGGGGTCCCCAAGACTCCCTTTTTGTCCCAGTTCTGCCTCATCCCTAATGAAAACGGCAGGCCTCTGGGACCCTCACATCCATGAGCTTCCCAGGCCAGAGGTGACTGGGCCCCTGGCCACACGCTTTCTCATCCCTCTTCACCCACCTCACTGCTAAAAGATGGGGGCGTAAAACAACATGTAAATCAAGGAAGCCTTTGCAACAAGTGTATTTAAGAAACCCAGTATTTTGCCATGAGGAACTCTTGGCCTAGATTGCTGATTCAGGAACACCTCCCCCACTTCTTCTCCACTGTGCCTGCTATGATCTGCCCTTGGTCAGGGCCACCTCCCTCTGGCCTCTTTCCCCAGGGCTCCCCCATGGTTCCGTGGCTGCATGAGGGCTGGAGGGAGCTGACCGGAAGCCCTCACTGCCTGGCCTGGCCTGGCCTGGCCTGCTTGCTATTACCATGCCTGAAGGTTTTGAACCTTTCTGGGTCACAGACCCGTTGGGAAACTGAGGGAAGCTTTTCATTCATTCATTCAGCTGTGTCACAGAAGGTTAATGAGCACAGCCAGACCCCACGCTGAGTGCTGCTGGGCGATCCCTGCCCTCCCAGGACTTACCAGCTAAGGGCGGGGCAGACAATATGCAAGAACCCCCATCAAAAGCTCCAGCATGTCAGCCAGTGTTCAAGGTCAGGACGGGGCCCAGTGCAGCTGGAGTGGAACGAGTGAAGGGGTAGGAGGGGTAGGGGTAGAGGATGGGGACAGATCCTGTGTTAAGATATTGTAGAACATTTTAAAGACTTTGGGCTTTATTCAGAGTAAAACAGAGAGCCACTGGAGGGCTTTGAGCAGAGAAGGGACGTGCTCTGCTCGCTCTGGCTGCTGTGTGAAGACAGATTGTGGAGGATAAGGTGGCAGCAAGGGACAGTTGGGAGGTCACTGCAGTAACAAAGGAGAGGTGCACGTGGATCCAACTAAGGTAGTGGGCTCTGTGGTGAGAAAAACCATGGTCCTTGGAAGAGGGAGCATTTGCACGTCTATGGGTCATTTAGCACACTCTCTCAATATATTCCTGGACCCCCCAGTTCAACCATGGTCCCTCTAAGGCCCTGTGGCCCAGGATTCAGAGGCCACCCTCCTGGCCTCTTACACTAACCCCAGTGGACACCTCTACTCCTCAGGCCATCTGAGGAGCTTAAGCGAGCATGCCCCTTGAGCCTAGTGCTGGCCAGGTTCCCTTCCCAACTCCCACCGGAGGAGGACACTTAGCAGTAGAGCCATCCACCATGGATGGCAGTGCCTCTGCTCTACAGCCAGCAGGCTCCACTGAACACCTGGTGAAGGCAGCGGATGCATGGACGGGCCACAGGGCCCTTGTGTGGCCCAGGCAACCTGGATGAACCTCCCTGACATGATGCTGATTGAAGAAGCCAGAGGTAAATGAGTCCATTATGTGTGAAGTTCTAGAACAGGCAAAACCAAACTGGTGCGAAAAGTCAGAACACTGAGTGCCTTTGAGGATGTTGGAATGCAGCTCAGAAAGGGTCATGAGGGAACCTTCTGGAAAGATGGCAATGTTCTGTATCTTGAGAAGGGTCTGGGGTACGTGGGTGTTTGTATTTGTCAAAACATATAAGTTATACACTTAAGATGTATACATTTCACTGTTTGGTGAATTTTGTATTAAAAAAAAAAAAAGACCTAAGAAGGATGGTAAGTCCCAGACAGAACCAGGAGGGGTCAGGTCCCTAAGAGGATGCCCTGCCTCAGTGGGAAAAATGGCCCCCTCCACCCCCACCTCATGTCAAATGTTCCGAGGCAGCTGCAGGCAGGAGGGACGTGATCTGATATAGGAATGAGTGTTTAAATGTTTGTTTGAGGTTGACTACAGGGAGGAAGTGATTTTGCACTTTCAGAGAGACTTTGGTTGACAGCAATGCTTACCCCAAAGAGATGGAGCCCTAAGGGTGGGATTCGAGGCCCCGTGGTAGGCAGTTGATGGGGGCCTCCCAGTGCTTCCCCCACATGTTACACCTCACAAGTGATCTGCTCTATCAACGTGATGGGCAAAAATACTGAGAGAGCGAGAGAATAAAAGGTTTATAATTATCCCTCCCCTTCCAACTGCCTCTCCGTTGCCTGCTCCCCCACACCCATGCTGTCTGGTCTTTGATTTCCTGCTTCTCTCTTATCTACACCTTGCTGTTGATATTGCCCTAATTGATTTCTGGTTGTAGGTCAGAGCTTTTGCAGAGTCTGGTTTCAGTGTGGTGTGTTTCTCACCCTGTTCAGAAGAGGCCCAGGGGTCCATAGGGAACGGCTGGAGGGGAGATTCTGTTCTCTGATTTCAGTCCTTGGTTAGGGAGGGGGGATGCAAACAGACAGGGTGGGGAGTGCTCTTCCATTCACCACTGACTTCCCAGCCCCAGAACCCTGACCCTGTTCAGTCTGACTGGAGAAATACTCCCTTAGGAAAATGCGAAAATGCGGCTGGACTATGGGTGGAGCCAGAGACAGGGGCTGTTCCCTGGGGGAAGCCTTGGTGAGGGCTGGAGCAATCAGGGAGGGCTTCCAGGAAAGGGTGTGGCTGGGCCTCCACGCCTTCCCTCAGCCCACCACACTTCATGGGTTCCTGCTGGTCCCGACTGTCCACCGGAGTCACAAGGCCACCAGACAACTCCTGGGTTTTGCCAATGAGAGCGCTATAGGCCACTTGAAGAGAAGTTAGAAATCCCAGCACATCCATCTTAATAAGTTTTATTACAACCTGCCAGTTTAGACTAATGACTAATTTATTGTATAAAATACCAGCAGTATATTTTTTTATTTTGTTAATTAATCCTCTCAAACAAAGGTGAAATTTATAAAAGTGTCCAGAAATGGTGCACATTATAAAATCGCCTTGCAGCAGGAGATGAAATTATTACTAATATGGGATCAAATTATTACTGTATTGACTTAGTTACTTTATGACTTGGTAATGGATCTCTTCATTATTTTCTCGGGATTGTGGCATTCATGATTGCATTAAAGTCTGTTAATCTATGCAAATATCATTAGGCACCACTAATAACTAGGCAACTTTCCTCCATTTCAGGGAATGTGCTAAGTACTTGGCCTTTGTGGGGCTGCCGGTCAACAGGGAGGGGAGAAAGGCAGGCAGTGCTCCTGGAAGCCAGCCCCGCCCGCGGCAGAAGAGGTGGGCACTTCGGTGGGGTGGTTTGAGGGTCTTAGGAAAGTCTCCTTGTCCGGTGGGGTGGTTTGAGGGTCTTAGGAAAGTCTCCTTGTCCGAAGCTATCGCACACCTTCCTCTGCTGTCAGAGGACCTGACTTGTTGCCATAAACCTCATTCCTTTGGATCAAGGTTTTGGAAGGCCTTGCGAAAATGCACCTACCCTGGAAAGGAAACCTGATTGGCTCAGAATCAGTGCTCTAGAACTGACAAAGTGTTTGAGGGGAGCAGAGTGCCTTCCCATATTGGGACAAGGAACTGGTCAGTTTTTACAGAGGTTAGAAAGAGGACTGGATCTAATTATAGGTGCTGTCTGAATGGAGTTGGCCAAAATAGGATGTCCTCAGGGACACCTTTGGACCCTGGAGACGTGGGAGTGACGTCTCCAATGTGCTCGGGTAAGAGAAATGGATGAGTAGAGATAACCACCCCATATGAGCTGCCCATATTCAAAATGGTTCCAAATCCCCATGACCTGACTCACCAGATCCTCAGGTCAGCACTTGACTGCAGGCCTAATCATCCCGTTGCCCACACCAGGCACAGCCTCCTGACCCAATCACAGAGCAGATCACAGCCCAAAGGAACCACATTCAAAACCACCAGCCACTAAAACCAAGGCGGGATCCCATTTCATCTTTGCTGAAGGTAGACCCTGAACACACTAGGGTGTGGCGGGGAAAGAGACGGGTCTGTGGGTCCAGGCTCCCTTCTCAAACTTAAGTGTTCTCAGACTAAACCTCCTTGTTAAACGTGGGTTCCTGTTATTATTCATTCAAACGGCATTAATTGAGCATGTGCTGTGTGGCAGACATTCCACTAGGCACTCTCAATAGTGGAAAGACAGCAAGCTCCTATCCCGGCAGCAACAGAGATGCTGATTTAGTGTTTTTCACTGGACACTGTTGTGGGACTCAAGCCTTCTCACTTTCCTGGCCACATCCAAGGATGAACATGAGGGCCAGGCTCAGAGAAGGGCAGACACCGGGCCTCCGTGGCAATTTCCAGAGACTCAGAGATAGAAGCAGTTTCCTACCTGCAGGTCCGGGATCCTTCCTGCTGTCCCTCTCATGATCCTCTCTCTGAGTGGGTGACACTGATCTTGTAGGTGAGATGGCACCAGGCCTAGGATTCGGCTACAGGACATTGTTCTCCTCGAGCTCTCGCTGCCCTCCTTGGGTCAGCATGCCCAGGCTTTTCAAGGTTAAGAGCCACTTTAATATCAAAAATTCATCAGTACCCCGCCTTGATAGATGTTTTACTTTGAGTTTCCATTGTTTGAGGGAATGCAAAAATGGCAGTAAGCTACCTTGAATTCAGCAGTGCTTTTAAATGAATTGGTACTTTTTAAATCACAACAACATCTATATGCATTTGAAAAATAGTCACATCTATCTAGGAGTGAAGTATTTCTGACGCAGTCAGCAGACAAATCTTGAGGTGCCTGGGACCTCAAGGTCAGATGGCACTACTGCCCTAGGCCATCTGGCTGCTGTGCACTGGGAGGAGAAAGAGGGATGGGGGTCTTTGCTGGGGCTGCTATAGACCCCACTTTCCACTGTCCATCACACCTGTCCCTGCTTCCATTACAAATCCCTCCCCCCCAGGCCAGCCCTCCCTCCAGCTCCCCAGCTCAGTACCAGCACAGCCCTTCTCCCAGACACTATACACCCCCCTTCCCAGCCCCTACCCTCCCTCTCTGCCTCTAATCCTTTCCCAGTCCTTGTGCCTCCATTTCCAGCCTCAGGCACTGCAGGCCTAAATGCTTATCCGGTCCCTTTGATCATAGAGGACATTTTTCTGGCAAAATCAGTCATGTTGAGGTGACATGGGCCACCACATTTCAAAGGCCTCTGGGAAGAGGGCAATGCAGAGTCCAAAGGCCTAGAACCCAAAGGATGGAATTCCAGGCCCTAAAACAGGCACGTTTGAGCCATGTGCTATTTCGCACACCAGGGCAGGCATGGCACAGCCAGCTGGTACCTGGTACCAATCCCACCTACACCACTTACTGCCCCATGAGCCTGAGCCTGTTTGTTACACAGCCCCCCTGAGCCTCAGTTAACTGATTTGTCAAATGGGGATATAACTGTGTAATGTTGAAGCATGGTAGTGAGAAGTGGGCAGAGCGTGCGAAGTGCCCGGCTGGCACAGGACACCCAAAAGGGCAGCCAGCATCACCCCCTGTAGAAGAGTCTGGCTGCGGCAGTGTGGAGAGTTGGCAGGGGTGCAACAGCCAGCCATTGGGGTCTGCGCCCCCTCCTCCTTCACTCCCAGACAAGCCTGCTTGGGGCTGAGTGGGCTGCAAGTGTTTGTCACCTCCATCTGCCCCTTTCCAGGACCTATTGATGGGAGGGTGTGTCTTGCTTTTCAAAACAAGATTCTGTAACTCCTTGCGAACAGGAACTTGTGTTGAGTAAAATCGCTTGCATTTTCTCCTCTGCCTCCCACCCCAGGCTTTCTTCCTTATCCCCACCTGTCCCTGCCCAACGCCTCCCAGAGTGCCTGTGGCCTCAGCTGTCATGATGTGCCACCCCAGGCAAACTCTTCACACTCCACGCTGCTCCCCTTCTATCAGAGCCCCGCCAGCTCTGCCCTCCCACAGCTGGGCCACTCAGGCCTCAGTTTGGAAGTGCTTTGACCCAGGGATCAGGTCTGTGCTTTCTATCTCTTTGCATTTTATACCTTGCACAGTTTGTTGACCAACTGCATGACTGACTGGTGAATAATAGAAGGGATTCAGAGCTGGCAGGCAGGTTTCTGAAACACAGAATTTCCCCCTTTCTGCCATCTGTAAACTGAACTTCATGGCAACCAAATATTGCCAACCTGAAGGCCTCAGAGGACCCCTTTGAATGACTTGAATGACAGGCTCTCTGTCGTTAGCAATGCCAGCCACACACCAACAGTTAATATGCTGCCACCCTGCAAAATAGTTTGTTCTCTCGAGGAAACTGACACACCCCTCACAGTCTCATTAGTCATTAGAAACAATGACATCTTGCACATTGTGCAGCCCTTTCCAGCTCCCAGAGCTGTGTGCTCTACTGAGCTCACCACAGGCTCTCCGCCATCTGGTCTGGTGAGCAGGGCAGGGGGTACCCTCTACATGGTGGATGAGAACTCAGGAACCAGACCACCTGGGTTCCAATCCTGGCCCAGCTGTTGATGGGCTCTGGGGCCTCCAGCAAGTTACCAAAGCGCTCTGTGCCTCAGTTTCCTCATCTGTAAAATGGGGGTGACAGTGGTGCCCACCTCATGAAATTAAAGTACTCCGAGCAGTAGTTGGCCTGTGGCGAGTACTCAGGAGGAGTCATCTCACACTGTCCTCTCCGAGGGCATGGTTCCCCACTGGAGTGAATGGCTGAAGACACTTGCTATCTAACTGCAGGAGCCAGTCCAGCCTGCCCCACTCCAAGAACCAGCCTGTTCTGTGGAGGTGGAGGGCATGGCACTGGCCTTTGAGTAGCATACGCCTATTGGGGAGATGGGCAGGCCTCCCCCAGGAAAGGAGGTCCTCAGTAGGTACAGTGGGGGCTCAGGAGGCACCCCTGGCCTGCCCGCAGTCTCAGGAGAACATCAAAGAGAAGCTTCACGTGTCTACAGAAACCAGTCCCACTGTAACCCACGTTACCCCATCAGACCTGTGGAGGTTCAGAGATCGAGTTGAAAGAGAAGTTGTTTAAGATTGATCTTAAGCAGAGCAGAGTTCCCTGCTCTTCTGAGAGCCAATACCCCAACAGGTCTGGGAGGCCATGACTACTTTTCTGACCTTTTGTATTTAGACTGCAGGTATCTGAAGTCCTCAGGAACATCTTGGCTATCCATCCATCCACATTCACCCATCACTATTTATGTACCATTGATCATAAATCTATCTGCTTTCTGCAATCATTTTTCTCTCATCTGTGTACCTATCTATCATCCAACATTTAATCTGGATCTCTAGCATCTATTAATCATGTCTGTCATCCATTTATCTCTGTGTCTATCTGGAGTCTGATATCAGTCATGAGTTAATATAGTGTACTTAAGCATGGACCATCTGAGTTCCATCGGGAAGGGGGTGGGGACAGCAGTGACTCCAGGAGGGCTAGAATGGCTGGAACAGAGATGGATAGGAAGGAAACTGGCAGGCTGGTGAAAGAGGAGCCTGGGACTCTTCTCGCAGAGCAGAGCTGGCCTGATGGATGGAGAGGAGAGAGGCACAAGAGAGAGAAGGAAGAGGCGGAGACTTGCAGTGCCATTAGAGGTGTGAGCCTCGTGCTGACCTAGATAGTATAATTCCCTTGCATCTACCTCTCCAAACTAAGACAATGTCTTCCCAGAATGACCGTGTGAGGGATGGGGGGCTGTGCAGCCTCAGGTGTCAGGACAGAGAAGGTGGGTGCAGAATCCCGCAGTCTGTGGGCAAGCTGAGGGCCAGCGAGTGGGTGCCCAAGGAGAGGTGGCAGGGGCAGCCTGGAGAAGACCCATTACAGCCCTTCCCAGCCCTGGCTGCATATTGGTATCACTTAAATAGCTTTCAAAAAACGAAAAAAAGAGCAACAAAATACCTGGGCTCCAGATAAATCAGTATCTCAGGAGCCTGCATCTGTGTTTTTGGAAGTTCCCAGGTGATTTTCATAGCAGCTAAGGCAGAGAACCACCCTTTTACAAGATCTAAGACTCCTGCTGTTATTCTCAGATGGAGACCCAAGGAACAAGGAGTGGCCTTTGGTACTCTAGGGCACGACCTGAGCTCTGGGCAGGGTTGGGCTCTCCAGGGCGGCACATGAGGCCACTTTCTTCTGAGCTGCCTCCTGGCCTGGCATGAAGGCCTGTGAGACTTCTGCTAGGATGTTCAGGAAGTGTCATTCCTGCTTTGGGTCACACTGAAAGAGTCTGGGCCAGGTGATCACTGAAGAACCAACCCCACTCTCAGGGTCCCCAGAAGTCCTCATCAGTATCTGGGGGTGAGGGATGGACTTGGTAGCTGCAGCCTCTGGGTTCAAGTATGACTCCTGCTGTGTTGGACTAGGAAGATTGACCCTGAGGTATTTGCACCTCCCCAGGAAGATGGACATCAGGTGTGAGACACTGGGGTGCCACTCTCCCCCTTTACCCCAAAAGCATCAGAGTCCCCCCCATCAATGTTAAAAATGCGCTATGGGTCAGAGGAGCTGCATTCTGTCTCTGGCTGTGGCCAGGAGTCGGTGGGGAGGAGGGGGTGGACCCATGGTTACCCACTCTCTCCGTGAGGCTGTGGGAATTAGGGCCACAGTTGCAAGGATCTGCAGCCAGCATGAGGGTCAGTCCGTGGCTTAGGTTAGAGGTTGGTCTGTGGCCGGGTTGCTTGTAGGCAAGTGTATCTTTACAGCCACAGCTGTGCAGGTTTCCCTCTCAGCTAACAAGCCCTTGATCCACGGTTAATAGAGAAAAGCAGCTCTGAGTGTGTCTTTTACTTATCCAGTATCTGTGGCCACCTTGACTAGATTCTTTGCCCTGCCAGTGAGATTGCTTAATGGCATTCCTTGGTCTCTCCTCCTCTAGCCCCCATCCCTTTTTCCGTGGACCACCCTACCCTTTCCTGTGCCCTGCAGAAACCTCCCCTTGCTGGAATAAAGCCCACTTTATCTGTCTCCTTGAGAGCCGAGGACAAACTGGCCATAATTTATGCTCCCACATAATATAAAGGAAAAAAGTCTCCATTATGCTATAAATTACCCCGTGATGGGGGAAATGCTGGAGCGTGCACGAGATGCCAGCAGAAACCCCATTAGACAACAGGGTTCGGCTGCTGGAAGTCCCCACAGAACTCTGGACCGTCTGTCGTGCGCCGTGCGCCTGCTAAGGATAATGTAGCAGATCAAATGTATAATCAGTTACCTGGAGAGATGGCTGAGCACCACTGCCCCAGCAAAAGGTGATGTCTGCTAGAGCCACAGAGTGTCCCAGGCTTCTGCTGGGAGGCCTGGCACAGACTCACCAGCACGAGGGTCCGGTCCAGGGTCAGAGGGTCAGAGAGGGAGGCAGCAAAAGGTGTGGTGTGGCCTCTGGACCCCTCACCCACACTGAGCCTCCAGGGTTCAGCTCTTGCCCAGTTCAGGGCCCCCACACCTGCAGAGTACAAGAGATGACAGGCGGGTGACAGTCCCCAAGTTCTAGTCCTGTTCCTCAAACATGCTACAAGCCCCTGAACACACAGAGCCACCCCTGCACTCTGGGCAGCCAGCAGGACAGTACAGGATCATGGACTGTAGTTAGAGGGGATTCTACCAGCATGTCTGATTTCTGGTGTGGTGAGGAGCAAGGATCTTGCAGCCTAGACCCTGGGGAGGGAAAGGCCTGGGGACTCATCAGGAAAGAGCTTACTGCTTTGGTCACCCCAGGGACTTCAAGACAGCCAGGCTTTGGGCAGAGGCATGAGCGAGGCTAAGGAGAGCCTGTGAGGCACACCTGGGCTCCCTGGGCAATCAGGAACCCACAGAAGCCATGGGTGCCCCCGCCATTCTCCCTTCTGAGCTCTGAACCAAAATCCTTGCCCTTGCAGAGCAATGGGGTGACTAAGCCTTTGCCAGTTATCTGTGCTGAACTGGAGGGATGGAGAGAGAAGAGAGAGGGATGGGAGGAGAGAGAGAGAGAGAGAGAGATTGAGAGGGAAAATACTCACTATACCTGTAAAATGTTATCTCTGTGCCTGGTCCTAGTAAGTGTTCCTAAATAAGAACCATGCTGATTTTATTCTGTTGCTGTTATAACCACCTCCTGGAATAAACACATCAGAGCTGCAGCCATGGGCAGGGATGCCACAGGGCCCTGGGGAGGGAGTTGGTCTGACCAGTGCTGTCTGGGGGCAGCAGAGGTTCTATGATGTGGGATTGGGTCTCACCAGCTGTTGTCATGAAAGGACTGGCGTGACACTGAGACAGAGTCGGCTGGTGCTGTGAATTACGGAGCTAGGCTGAGCCAAGGGAAGACATGCTGGGCAGTGAGAATGGGCACAAGTGAGGTGCCTGGACCTGGGGTCTGAGTCCCAGGACAAGTTTCTAGTGGTCAGAGGTGAGAGTCCAGTCCTTGGGCCTTGAGGGAAATGTTTAGAATATGGTGGTGGGAGAAAAGGAAAGAGGAAAGGTGTGTGCGTGTGCGTGTGCGTGTGCGTGTGTGTGCCTCATACCGCATGCCTTTTCACACTCCTTGCATTGCACATGCTGCTCCCTGACCTGGAATGCCTGCTCCTTGCCTCTTCTACCTGGCAAACCCTGCCCTTCATCCCCCAGGTCCCAGTCCAAGCCTTTGGACCCCTCTCCATGTCTGTCCCATGCCCACAGAGCTCATCACTCCAGGCTCTCTGCCCGCATCGTGGCTGATGCCCACTCATCTCCAGGAGACATTCATTTCCTAGTTTCTGAGGATTCTTGAGAGTTCAGCACCTGACAGATGTCTGGGACATGATCTCTGAGACCAGAGGAGGAACAGCAAGTGCAAATGCCCTGGGGCAGGATTGTTCATGAAGTGTTCTTGAGACAGCAGGGAGACCTATGGGTCTGGAGTGGAGAGATGGAGGGATCAGGGGAGAAATGGAGTGTGGGGTGTCTGTATGCCCCCTTACAAGTCACTAGAAGTCGTGAACTTGTTCACAGTAAGATGGGAGCCCCTGTGGGATTTGAGCAGTAGACAGACAAGACCTGCCTTGGATTTAACTGACCCCTCTGGCGGCTGTGAAAAGAGAAGATAGCAGGGCCCTGGGTGGGTGTCAGGGGACCGTGAGGAGGCGACTCTCATGGCCTGGGCTTGATCCCAAAGCTATCCGAAGGCAGAGCTGGCTGAAGGAATGCAAGTGGGGGTGGGATGGGGGGTAGCACACATCTAGTCCACCAGGGATGTGTTCTCCAGTCTCCTGCCTCCCCCCCCCCCCCCACCCACCCAACATCAAACGCAAACTGTCTGGAGGGAGCTCTGCAGATCAAGGCCTTGCACCGCCTCCCCCCCCCCAGGGGGCCAGATCCAGCAAAGGGTCCTCATTTGCATCTCTGGTGGAGGGGGAGCCCCATCTCAGCCCCCACATGCCACCCCATCCCCAGCAGCCTTTGATCTGGTTTGATGTCTCCTTCAGCCGTCTTCCCAGGCAGGAAGGCTTTTATCCTCCTGAGGCAGCTCCCGCCCAGCTGCAACCCTGGCTCTGGCTCAATGTGTGTTGTGGGGACAAAGTGGGGTCATCGCTCCTCTACTCACTGGTTCACTTTACACTGAGAATGCTCCTAGGCCTCGCCTGTGACCCATGTCCCAGTGAAGGGACTGGGTCTCAGGAGGGGAGCTGACCCCGTCACACAGCTGCAGAGAGACCCAAACCCAGGCCCCACACCCTGGGTGTGCATGGCCATGCTGTAATGTACCAGAACCAACTGGAGAGTGAGCAGTTGTCAGGTTCCCAGGCGTGAGAGGAGGGGCATGTGGAACCCCAGGCCCTGTTCACTGCTCCCCTACTTGAAAGGCAGGTCTGAGACTATTCCCCACCTGGGGAATGAGGCAGGGCAAGGAGGAGGCAAAGGAAGACTCTGGACTAGGGGTGAGGGAGTCAGCAACGGGGAAAATGGCACATAGATTCAGATGATCAGTTTGATTCCAACTGGTCTCTTAGGAGCCGTGGGTGCTTGACAGGTCTGGATCAGAAGAATTCATAGAAATGGCACATAATGGGGCTCAATAACTTCAGGGCAAATGTAGTCTCTTGTTTTGGGTCTCTCCAGGTAGACCTCCTGGAGGAGGCTGGGGGGTATCTCAGTGGTCCCCAAAATGCTGTCGTTTGGTCAGTGGGGTGCAAAGGGAAGCTTGGCTTCTCAGGCTAGCCCAGAAAAGGCATGACAGTTGCTCAGTTCAATGTCCCTGGGGGTCCCCTGCACGCCCTGGGGGGTGAGGGTGGAGGGTGTGGTGGGTTTCCCCATCCATCAGCGCTGCCCCTCTGGGTGAGCAGTAGGAGTGGCTGTAACCAGCACGATAAGAGCATTTATTAAACATTCACTTGAGGCCCTGTGCGAAAAACCTCACGTGCCTCAACTCATTGAGTCTCCCAACAGGCCTATCAGGGATGTGCGATTACTCTTTCCTTTTACAGATGAGGAAAAGGAGGCCCAGGGAGGGTACACGATTCACCTAAAGTTGCACAGCTAACCAGGATTTGACAAACAGCCTCAGCTATTATTTGGAAGATGCCACCCACCCAACTCCTCCAGCCGAGTCGGTGTGTTTCTCATTCCCTTTGATGGAAGGTTCTCCCTGATCCAATGTGAAGTCAGAGAGAAGGAACAGGTCCTCTCCTCTCAGACTCACTGCCTGTGGGCCCTGGGACACCGAGGCCATCTCTAGGGAAAGCAGATGGTCCCGGGATCTATGTGGCACCCTGGGGAGTTCCCTGGCCCCACAGCTTAAGAGACACCTGAGGGCCCTCAAAGGACACCTGAGGGCCCTCAGGGCTCTAGGCTCTGCCCGCAGCTGAAGGGCAGGTGCGTGGGGTGCCTGGGCTTTGGGCTCTGAGCCTGTTCTGCCCACGCCATAGCTCGAGAGCAGGAGAGAAGCCACAGCCCTCAAAGCCATCTAGTCCCCATCTTGGCCCCTGGCCTCCCGGATTGTCCCCAGCTCAGGTCCCCCCACAAACCCTCCCTCAGCAGCTAGAGGAGAGAGAACAGTAAACGTCTATTGTGGCAATAAAAGGCATTAACCATCTGAGCACTTGTCCACAGTGCCCCAACAGCCATCTATCCTTAAGCAGGAAATATTGTTTAATGCCGATGGTAATGAGCGAATCAAATTTTGAAAATTAAACCGGAATTTGAGCATTAGCTCCAGGGCGCTGGCATTCGGCAAATCAAGTGGCACTGCTGCCACCCGCCTCCTGCTCCCTGAGCAAGATGCTGCCTGCCCATCTAGGGGTGCACGGCCCTGAAGTTTCCCTCTTAGGGGCCTGTTCTAAACCCACCATGGGTGCCTTGCTTCTCTGTTTTCTGGGTTCTTCTTTTAAAATGCAAATCCTTCAGCCAGAGCCCCGTTCTGCCCTGACAGCCTGAATGAGCGAGCACCAGAATCCATCTCCTCAGGGAGGGAGAGTAGAGAGCCTGAGACTCTGCCAACTAGATCCCACGGCCTTGTCATAAGTGCCTCTGGCTTCCCCGGAGGCGTCACCCAGTGCTTTTTAGAGGCTAGGAAACTGAAGCTTACAGTTCGATTGAGGTTCTGGGGAGAAAAAAATTCAGAGGCCAGAGGAATGGGAGACGTGTATGTTGGTGGAAGAGGCAGTAGGCAAGAGGCAGCCGGAAAAGCGAAGTCAGGCTTCCACAGGACCCCCCCTTTTTGCAAGCCCCACCGCAGGCAGGGGTCGCTGGGGAGCAGGCAAAAAGAGCAGCCAAAGGAGGCCCTTCTACCACTCAGACTGTGTTCAAATTCTGTGGCGGGCCTGGAGCCCCCGGCGCCTGTCCTCGGGACATAACTCCAGCCCACCTCCTCCTGAAAGCCTTCAGGATATAGCCATGACCCCCTCCCCTAGCTGGCCCCTTCTAGCCTGTGGTCCAGAGCTGTTGCATGTGACAACCAGGCCGGGCTGACCTCTCTAATGGGAAGGGGGTGCAGAACTCCATGGCAGGGGCTCTGGGGCCAAGGGTTCTCCAGGGATCTGAGAAGCATGCAACTCGCCCCCCTCTCCAACCTCCCCACCCCCACCCCCCCATTGAAAGAGGAACTCTCCCAAAAGAGAAAACTCAGAAGGGCCTCCAAGACTCTCTGTTCAGCCAAATCCCAGGCACACAGTAAGTGCTTAATAAATGCCTGCTGAATGCGTGACCAAAGGGTAGGCTCAAGAGGGATGGCTGGTGCTCTGGCCCAGTCCCTCCTGAGGTGATCATAAACATCTGGGCACAGAGAGCTGAGTGCAGGCTCCCCAGAACTTAGGGTGCTCCCTTACCCTCCCAAACATAGGCACTCACATCTTAAAGGAGCAGGAAGGCAGCAGCAAGAGAGTCAAGAGACCCTCAGAGACTGAGTTTAGTCTGAACCCCAGATGGGAACACCGGAGCTCCCTCTCGGGAGCGCTAAGTTCCTCATCTAAAAAAGGTGGGGGCCTTTGGTGTTTTCTGGGGTCCTGCCCAGCTCTGACATGTGGCCGTGTTCCCCCTGGGGAGGGCACACCAGTTCTGGGAGCCACTGTGTGGTAGCCCTGCTGGCCTTTGTCTTGTGGACAGCCTGTCTCCCCATCTGGATGTCAGCTCCAGTGAGCAGACCCGCCTTTCTTGTTTACTGCTTTAGAAACAATGCCTGGAATAGTAGAACAGTGTCTGGCACAGAGATGGTGCTCAGCAAATCGCTGTGGAGTGCAAGAGCCTGACAGCCAGTACTTTCTTTTTTTAAGATTTTTATTGGGGAATTGGGGGGATGGGAACAGTGCTGGGGAATTGGGGGAAGGGGAACAGACAAGTTGCTGTCCTTTTGTTCTTCAG
>NW_017731386.1:4614863-4650548 GCF_001890085.2 Hipposideros armiger
AGGGCAGTGTCACTGGTCCTCATATGTGGGATCCGAACCGGGGCCCTCTGGCGTCCCAAGCCAGCTCTTAACCAATGCACCACTTGGCCGGCCCAGGAAATCTTTTTTGAAGTCATAAGTTAGTACAGAAAGACACAGCCCAATGTGATCTTTGTCACCCTAAGAACACAGCTGAGTTATGTCAACAAACCACTTGGTACTCATACAAGTGTGGGGACAACTGCTGAGCAAGCCCAGTCTTCAGAAGCAGGCTCCCCCAAAGTGCCCAGGGCTGAGTTTTGTAGCATGAACAAATTGGAAGACCCAGAGCAAGGAGGGGGCACCAGATGGAGATAGAAACATGTGCCACAGAAAGGAGATGTGTCCCTGGGAATGGCAAAGAGCATTCATTCATTTTATAATGAATGAGAGCCTACTGTCCTGAGGCCTACTATGTGCCAGGTACTGTTGTTCCAACAGATGTCTGGTCTCTTCCCCAGGAAGTATAGAATACATGGAGGGTGGGTGAGGGTGATGGCAGGGAGCTAGACAGAAACAAATTACACAGGCAAAGCAGTAACAATTGTCCTTTGAAATTCAGGCCCTGAGAGTGAGGGACTGACAGACAATAAAGGAGAGGTGGAAGGAGGAGACTTGCTGAGGAAGCGATATTTAAACTGAGACCTAGAAGAATCAGCCTTATGATGTGGAGGGCACGCCAGGCAGAGGGAACAGCATATGCAAAGGCCCTGTGGCAGACTTGCCTGTTGGGAGTTAATTTTGGCATCTGTGAGTGAAGGTGGCTGAGGAATATAGTCTGTGCCTAAGAGGAAGGAAGAGGGATCACAGGGCTGCATGAATGACCTGTGTGCCCTAGGTGAGCGGCCAGAGCCTGGCCTTGCTCCCTCACTGTGCCGCCTGCCCTTTAGGTAGGAGGGGGTCGAGTCGCTGCAATCCAAACCCTGCTCCCTCATCTCCACCTCTGACGATAACCTCCCTCTACCCCCAGCCCCTCCACTCCAATGACCCTCCCGGTCTAGCTACGCCCACGCCCGCCCCGCCCTCTCCCTCCTACCCACCTCCCGCTCCGGCTCTGAGCCCCCCGCCTGGCTTCTGCCCAGCTTCTCCCTCTCCCGCATACCCTTCTCTTCCGGCCGTGTCCTGTTCCCCGCGGGCCCGCCCCCGCGCCGCCCGGCCCGCGGCCCGGGTAAGCATCTCCTAATTTTGTTCCAGAAGATAGAAAACTCTTCGTGGGCATGCTCAACAAGCAGCAGTCTGAGGACGACGTGCGCCGCCTCTTCGAGGCCTTCGGGAACATAGAGGAGTGCACCATCCTGCGCGGGCCGGACGGCAACAGCAAGGGTGAGAGTGGGGGCGGGGCGGGCAGTGGGCGGGGGAGGGGGAGCCGCAGGCTCGCGTTTGCTTGGTGGCGGAGCCCAGAGCCACCCGGAGCTGGCCGGGACGCGCAAGCCGCGAAGGGATGTTTGGAAGGGACGAGGCGGTCGGGTCCGGGAGTAAGGAAAGGTCGCAATCCAAGTCCAGAAAGGGACGAGGAGACTTAAGGGTACTTTTGAGTCTCCGGCCCGTCCAGGTCTTTCTCTGTCTCTCGGTGTCTCTCTTTTTTCTCTCGGTCTTCGTGTCTCACCCGTTCTACTTTCTTCTGGGATGCGCCCTGTCCCCTCGGCCCCGCCCGTGCCCCGCCTCTCAGTCCTGGGGCTTCCCTGGCCTCCCTCTGGCCTCCCCGGCCCTGGCTCAGCCTCTCCTGTCCACCCAGGGTGCGCCTTTGTGAAGTACTCCTCCCATGCCGAGGCGCAAGCCGCCATCAACGCGCTGCACGGCAGCCAGACCATGCCGGTAAGTGCGGCCACCCCCGCATGGGGCGGGGACGGGGACAGCCGACATTCCTGCCCAACCCAGCTCACCATCAGGGCCCCCGCCCGCCCTTGCGCCGTGTCCATGCAGTGTAAAACGCGTGCCGTATCACAGCTTCTCATGAAACAGGAAGGCGTTACCATTATCCCCATTTCTCAGACAAGGACACTGAGGCCCAGAGATGTTAAGGAACTGGCCCGCGGTCACCCAGATAGAAAACTCCCGCGGTCGAGTTAAGTCCCCAAACTCCTGGGCTAGCAGCGGTGTCGGTCCCCCCCCCCACCTCCCAGTAGCACCCCGCGGAGAGGAGAGGGTGGGCCTAGGCCAGGGGTGCAGACAGCTGGACAGCTGGGAGTGGAGGTGCCTAGGGCAGGTGGGCCTCACGCGCAGTCCCGGCTGCAGGGAGCCTCATCCAGTCTGGTGGTCAAGTTTGCCGACACCGACAAGGAGCGCACGATGCGGCGAATGCAGCAGATGGCTGGCCAGATGGGCATGTTCAACCCCATGGCCATCCCGTTCGGGGCCTATGGCGCCTACGCACAAGCAGTAAGTGGGGGTCCAGACGCTGGTGTGAGTGGGGGGCAGCGGTTCCCCAGCTAACTCTGCTTAGAGCCCCATGGCAGGGACACCTAACTTCGCTAAGGGGGAGCTCTGTTCCTGGCCCAGAAAATACTGGTCTAGTCCTGGGGAGTGAGGAGTGGTCAGGAATGAAACCAGTAAGTGGAGGCCAGAGGGGGTTGAAAGAAGGCTGGTCCAATCCAGGGTGGCTGCCAGGGGGAGGTGGGTTACTATCCTGGTTCTTAAGGGGAGAAGCAGGAGGGCTGCAAGGTGGGTTACCTGAATGACCTCATGCTAGTCAAATCCTAGGACGCACCAATTGTAAGAGGGGACAGGTTCAGGTGTTTGGTTGCCACCACCCTAACCTGGTTCCCACTCATGAATGGGTGCCCTCAGGCCTCTGCTTACTCCTGGCAGAGGTCCTGTGAGGATCCCCAAAGCCCATCACACCCATGCATCCCCTGCAGTCCCTCCCAGGCCTCACCTCAGGCTTCTGGCCCACCAACTTCTTTCTTTCACAGTGGGGCCTGCTTTGCCAGCATCTCCACTAAGCTGTCTCCCAGACTTGTAGCCAACTCCCCTGCCCCCCTCCCACCATGGGTGGCCCTGAGGTAGACCAGTGTTTTGGTTCTAAAAATGCAGGCTCACTTCAACTCCTTCAGCAGTGCCCAAGTTTTACCAGTTTAAACAAATGTCCCACTTCCCACTCACCTTTGTTAGAACATTTGGACAGAAATCCATGCTAAGCTAATTCTACAGAGGCTCATACAGCATGTCTCTAGAACTTTGGGTGTCACCTCTCCATGAATGACAGGCCATCACAAGGCTAATAAGCAACCATGGAGCCAGTGCCCTTCCCCTACTCTTTACAGTACCTTAGAGTCCCCAAGAGTCTACCATTACTTTTGAATAGTTACCTCTTAAGAAGTGGTTTCTAGTAGCCACTGAGGACAGGAATGGGGTTCTTTAGAGGTCAGGGTGGGGAGCGCCCTGGGTTTCAGGGCCTGGGAGGCTGGTGTCCAGGAGCTGAGCCCCCTGGTGGGGAGGGCTGCCCCCCTGGAAGCGCATGATATTTTTTCCACTCACTCTGCCCCAGCTGATGCAGCAGCAAGCGGCACTAATGGCATCAGTCGCGCAGGGTGGCTACCTGAACCCCATGGCTGCCTTCGCCGCCGCCCAGATGCAGCAGATGGCGGCCCTCAACATGAATGGCTTGGCGGCCGCGCCCATGACCCCAACCTCAGGTGAGCCAGCAGGTACCAACACAGGGCCCGACCCAGCAGGAGAGGAGCTGGATCCAGGCCTGGACCTTCTGTTTGGCCAATTTTGGCTACAAATGGACCATTCCGTGGCAAGAGCTCATGGCATCTGGCCCTAGGCATACCTCATCCTCTGGCAGTTTATCTCAAAAATGTTCTAATCCTTGGTGATCCAAAGAAAGATGGGATGTGAGTCTCATGCAGTTCAAGATATGATTTCGGGGTGGTGGGAATGTCACTTGAGTTGTTTTGGAAAGAAATTGACATGAATGCATCTCCGATTGAGGTCTGAGGGGAGAAGAGTCCTGCCCATTTTGTGGCCTTGTTTGGTGCCTGGCCCAAGCATAGAAGAAGGCCATTTTTGATTTCCCTTTAACCCAACATAGAATCACTGGCTTTTTCCAAGACAACTACATAACAAGCAAGAGAGAACCACAGAGTTATTAAAGGGCAGGGGGGCTGAAAACAGCCTTGCTCACAAAGCATGCTTTTAATTGGATCTTGGTTATTGTCAAGTTCAGTGATTCCCAACTAGGGCAATTTGGTGTCCTCCCCGCCCCCCAATATCTGGCAATGTCCTGAGACATTTTTGGTTGTCACAACTTGGGGAGGGGGATGCTACTGTAATCTAGTAGTCAGAGGCTGCGGATGCTGTTAAACATCCAACAAAGCATGACAAGGAAATGTCTGTGAACAAGTATCAATAGTGTCAAAGAAGTTGAGAAAAACCTTTTCTAGTCCCAAGGGCTTACCTAACACCCACGCTCTCATTCACCAAGCTTCCTTGGCTCTCTGCACCCAGGTCATAGCAGCAGCCTTCCTGATACCCAGGAGCTATTCCTTTCCCAGATAAAAGTCATAAAAGACCGTGCCATCTCTAGACCCAGTTGGAGAATTATTCCACAGCTCTGATCCCCAAGTTAGGGATACTTCTAAGCCCAGGCCAGCCTCAGTTCCTCGTCCACCAAGAGACTTTGTTTCTTACATGAAGAAGAAGGCCCTTTCCAGCTTCTGGGGCCTCAGTACAATCACCATGCCAGTTACACCTTGGGTTCCACCCACAAGGCACAGAGAGGGCACAGGGTGTTGTCATCTGACTCCATCTTTACCCTTGCCACAATGAGCATCACCATCACCTCAACTAGAGGAGGCCAAGGTGCCTACTCTGTGTATGGATATGGCTGAGTCTGGATTCTGCAAAGTCCTCATTCCCTCATTGCAGGGGAACTCCAGAATTAAGACCTTTTCGAGCCAAGTAGCAAAATTCCTTTCTGGGAAGGCAGATCAGCCCCTCAGTGATCTAGATGAGAGCAGTCAGCAACTCAGAAACCCCTTGGTGGCTAAACAAGGACCAGCCCATCCTGACTGAGCTGGGATGAGCAAGAACCACTGAAAAAGTCTAAAGGAAGACCAAGTAGTGAAGAGTACTGAGAGCATCCATGTGCTGCAGTTCCAAGGCCAAGTGGTCAGTGGTCAGGGAAGTCTTCACGGGGTAGGTGGGGTTTGGACGTCCTGTCCTGAAGGATGGATACAGTTGAGATGAATGGAATCACTTCTTGCAGGGAAATGGTCCAAGGGAGGATTCACAGATAGGATTGAGCTGGTGTGTGAGGTCCAAGTCTATTCCCAGGCCCTTGGCGCCAGGAGGTGGACCTCCATGGGTTGGCCTTCCTCACCTTTGTTCTGCTTGCCTCCTCTCTTCCTCCACCCCTCTCCACCTCTGGAACCAGGTGGCAGCACCCCTCCGGGCATCACTGCACCAGCTGTGCCTAGCATCCCATCCCCCATTGGGGTGAATGGCTTCACTGGCCTCCCCCCACAGGCCAATGGGCAACCTGCTGCGGAAGCTGTGTTTGCCAATGGCATCCATCCCTACCCAGGTAAGCACATTTGGCAGCTCTTCCGTATGCACACAGCACACTCTTTATCCACTCCTTCCCTTACCCTTGCTGTTATAACAGGGAATGTGTGGCTCCTGCCCTCTGTCCGTTCTTTGGTAGACCCCCAAATGTGATCAGGGAGAACCTGCCTCCTTTAGGTGGGAGAGACCAAATTCCCATCCTTGGGGACATGTCAGTTTGAAAGTTGAGAAAGAACCACATTCCTGGGGCTTCTTCAGGTGAGAAAAGCGAATAGATGTAATTGTACAACCAGGTAGAAAGGCTAGTCACTGCAAATTAATTGAGAGTGAATTCGACCCATCATAAGGAAAGGGATAGAAACTTATAGAATAACTATATTTAGTGTTAAGTAGGAAACGACTCTTTGGGGAAGAAAAGGGAGATATGTAGCTTGACATTCTGGCCAGGACATACCATTTCGATCCATTGGTGCACTCAAACCCCTGGTCGGCATTTGAGACAGAGGATCAGAACCTCGGACATCTCCCAGGTCCCACTTGCATGAATTTTGGCACACGGGAAAACCAGGAGGCCCGTTCCTGATTAACTTTGTTCCTCTCAAACTTGGCCATTCTCCCACGGTGTGACTGTACAGTTAACTTGAAGCAGCTCCTTTCTCAGGTCTTGAGGATGAACTGATAGCAGGCAAGCTGGGCCCAAAGCCCCGGAGTAAACTAGCAAGAGGCAATGTGTCAGAGAGAGAGAGAGTGCTGTCCTCCTTTCTAGAGGTCAGATGATGAGGTTACAGAGACCCCATTAGTACAAGTAAGTGCCCAGTCTCTGCTGGATGAAAGGGGGGCCCCAGAAGGAGGGCAGGATGTGGGCCTATCTATCCCTTGGGAGGTCACAGTCCAGCTAGGAACACAATATACATCTCCGGGAATGAAACAGTAAGCAAAATGGAGTCTGATCAAGAGTGAATGTTTTCCAACTTGAGGTGCTAAAGGATTCAGAGGAAGGGAGAGGCCTGTAGGCTGAAGAAGCTCAACAGAGCCGCCCTGACAGGAGGCTCAGGTTGGACTTTAACAGATGGGTAGGAATTGGGGAGCGGGGAGGATGAACAAGAAACACATCCTGTGGAGTTGCTGTCCTAGAGGCCCAGAGGCAGGAGAGGGCCTGCCTGGCAGGGGCAGGGCATGGTGAGGAGGCTGATCCAACCAGGACAGAAGAGGCCAGCCTGGTGTCACTCAGCAGTGGGGGGCAGAGTAGTGCTTCCCACTCGGTTTGTCCATCAGAATCCATTGGGTGGCTATGTAAAACCACAGAAGCCCAGAAATTCTTATTTCAGTGTCTGGAATGAGGCCCAGATATCCAGAGCATATCAAAGTTCCAGCAGCAGCAGAGTGCAAGGTCACTGTGCTAGAGAAAAACAGGAGAATTTTGAACTGACTTTGAACTTGGCGTTGTCCTTGATCTTGTTCCAGTGCTTGCCCCTCAACTCATCCCTCCGAGCATAGGGAAGAGATGAGAGAAGCCTAGAGAAGGAAGCAGCAGGGTCCAGAGAGGCTGGAGTGTTGTTTCAGGGTGAAGACTCCTCGCTGGCAAGGGAGGCAGGGCAGGGGCTTGGCGAGCTGGAGGTGGGAGAGAGCCCACCAATCTCAGGTTCCAGGGTTCCTCTTGCCTCAGGATCATGGGCTGGGAGATACAGTCCCCAGCACATCTGGGTGGTTTCATTTCCCCCTCCTCCATGCCCACAAGCCCATCTGGAGCTCTGGATTTTGACAAACCTGTTCCCTCCCCACCCCCAGAAGCATCTGTGAGCCATTTTCCTTGTGGAATTTGGAGCTGTTTCTCTGCCCCATTTGTAACAATCTGCCACATCCCATAAACAATTCCCTGCCAGAACAGGAGGGAGGGATGGAAGGAAGGAAAGGAGAGAAGTAGTACATTAAAAAAATTAATTTACCATTTTTAAATGCAGAGTTTGGAGCTGCTGTAATGAGCGAGATCCTTCAAAATGTTCACTCTTTGGCAGTTACTAATGAGGTCATTAAGCAGAGTAGAAAGGGGTCTCAGAAATGCTTTCCTCCACTTCTTAGCCCCAGGTAGCTTCTCTGTTTTCTCCTCTTGCTCATCGAAATCGTGTTGGAAGCACACAGTGTGGCCATTATGACCACATCACCCCCTTGAAGGGGTGGCTGTCATGACTGTTAAGGACCCTTCGTTCATTCCCTACGTTACAGTATTTGCTGAGCACTTGCGGTGATCCCGGCTGCTGTGCAGGGGGTGGGGGCTGTCACGTAGGTTGTGCAGCTTTTATTTTACATAAGGCACCAAGCTGTGCCCAGAAGAAGAGACACCTTTTTCTAATTTGCATAAAGGCAGTCTGTGGTTGAGCAGCCTGGGAGACCAAGAGGACAAGCTGGATGTGACTCTCCCTCCAGTGAGCTGAGGCTGGTACAGGGGTCAGGCAAAGGGAGCCACAGGAGGGAGGAGACCCAGCGCACCAAACACCACTACGCCCCCAGTCCTGGGAGCTCCTGGCTCCAGTCTCCACTGAGGGAAATAGAGGGGTAGGGATAGGATAGGGTCAGGAAAGGGCCTCCGTGCTGACCCATCTTCAGCTCCCCTTCTGGGCAGTGCCCTGGGCCTGCTGCCACCTGTACTGTCTCTAAGGATCTCTGCCCCAGGATTTCCCTTGGTTACCCTGAGGCTCAAGTGCTATTGTTCTAGTGGGATGTTACTGAGGTTCAGAAACAAGAGCTCAAAAGGGCAGTTTGGGAATTCTTTCTGGTTTACAGGCTCCAAAGTCTGGCACTGCCAATTAGCTTGACTGGCCTAGGTCGCCAGGCAGAAAAGCCCAGATGGTTTTCTTTCCGCCTCCCTATATTATTACAGTTTGCCCTAAGTGTAGTACAGCTGGATCTGTCCCCACCCACCTCCCTGGCCCTCCAAGGTAAGCCCACTCCCACAACAGCTATCACCAGCCGTGGTCACCAAAGGCAGTACCCACCGTTGGCCCATGCACCAGGCTTTTGCCCACCGCTTCTGTAGACACAGCAGAGGCAACAAGTGAACCAGCTGCCCCAAGTTGCTTGCCAAGGTAGCAGCACAAGGGTCCTCTCCTTGTGCTGGGCAGTAGACATCCCAGACTCACAAATTCGAGTGGGAGGAAGGCCCCTGATCTGCTGGTTCTTCCATTTCTGTGGGCATCACTCCTCTCCCAGCCCATGGGGCAGACCTCATTTGTGTGGCCTGTCCCTGCTGAGGGTGACTTGGCCATGGCCTACGAATGGAAGCCCCATGTCTTATGCAAACTCCCTAAGAACAAAGGAGGGGGTCCCTCTGTTTGAGCAGGAGTGGGTGGCCCAGTGAGGCCTCCCGTGCCCTTTCTTTCACCCAGCTGGGATCTGCCCCTGACTTCTGCTGGGGTTAAATGAGGATGAGACTACCCTGCTAACAGCCCTCACCCCCTTCCCCACTTTCCCACAGCTCTTCTCTCGGGCCAGGTCCCTTATGTGTCCCCACAAAGCCACTCATGGCCGAGCCTCCTCTGGCATCTCCTTCCCAGTCCTTCCCAGCCTTCTCTGTGAACCACCCATCTCACCCCACCACCGGCTCCTGCAGCTTGCATCCCCCAGCCAGGGTGGGCAACCTTCACCCTATTAAGGGCCCTGGACTGGGGAAGACAGAACCCTAACAGGGTCCAGGCATTCAGGGTTCCTGTCTCAGATGACCTGCCCCGAGGCAGACACAGTGGCTGGGAAGGGTGATGCAGCCACAGTGTCGTCTCCACGGGCCTGGTAGGGAAGGGGCTGGTTCCGGGGGGCCTCACTGACCTCTGCCCCCTTGGCTCCCCTGCAGCGCAGAGCCCCACCGCCGCGGACCCCCTGCAGCAGGCCTACGCTGGAGTGCAGCAGTATGCAGGTCGTTAGTATCCGCGCGTCCCCAGGGCTCTCCCCCAGCTTTGGTCATCTCCCCACTCCTGCCTAGGCACCAGTGCCTCTCCCCACCCCAGGCCTGGGCTCCGCGCTGTGTGGGAGGGGGGAGAGGAGGGGAGTAGGGGGACCTTCGGTAGAAGGTGGGAGGGCTATGATACCGCCAGAGACCCCGACTCCAGGCTGCCTCCCCCTCTGCAGGCCCCCCAGCATGGAGGCAGAGCTTGCCCGTCGTGTCATGGGTACCCTTGCAGTGGTGGGTGGTCAGAGCTTCTGACAACTTCACGAGCCAGGCTGAAGCTTTGACCTTGCTGTGCAGTGACGCAGCTTTGAGGCCAGGTGTCCCTTCCCCATGGGGCTGCCAGGGCCAGTTTGTCCAGGAGCACCAAGCTACACAGCAGCCCTGGGGATGAGGTCGGAGCTGGGGTGCTGCCCACTGCAGCCCACAATCACTGGCCCAGGAAGCATATATGCCTGGGTTTGAAGGAAGGAGAGGCCCTGGAAGGAAAGCGGTTTCAACCTCTCGCCACCCCACCTCCGCATACACAAGCAGCAGGAGTGGGAAATGAACAAGGATGACAGGGAACAAGGGAGGATAGGCAGCCAGAGGTAGGAAAAAGGGGTGAGGAGAGGCAGCCTTGGGGTGAGCAGATGGCCTTGGGTCAGTGAATGGGAAGGGAATCCACCACTGTAAAGCCCAAGGCAAGCTGTAAGTGATGCTTCTCTCCCTCGCTGTCTCCTCTGGCCTGGGCAACACACACACACACACACACACACACACCCGTACACGTACACGTACACGTACACGCACGCTTCTACTCTTCACTGTGCCGCTTCTCCATTACTACTGATAGCTGGCTTTATCTTAAGTGGCTGAGCTGAATGCACTTGTTGCCTGGTCTGCTTTTACTGCTCGACACTGAAATTTCTCTTTCTTCCTGCCTCTCGCCCTGTCTCTCTCCGTGTCACTGTCATCGTCCCTCGCTCTTGCCTCTTCTCTTTGGCCCTCCAGCAGCCGCCTACCCTGCTGCCTATGGTCAGATAAGCCAGGCCTTTCCTCAGCCACCTCCAATGATCCCACAGCAACAGAGAGAAGGTGAGTCTGCGAGCCGGGCTCCCAGGCCCCTCCCTGCCCCCTTTCTCTCCCCAAAGAGGCTGCTCTCCTGGGCCTTTGGCTGGGTGTTTTGTTGGAAAGATGACCATGTCTGTGTGCTGTGTTGAGGGTGAGCGAAGATGGCAGGATTGTGAGATGTGGCGCTCTCCAATCCAAGCACAGAGGTGTCTCGTGGGCAGCTCTGCCAACCCCATTGGTGGGAGGTTAGGAAGGTGGAGCCCTGGATGATTTGGGGTCCAAGAGCCCCCCCACCCCCGGTGGAGAGGAAGGAAAGAAGTAGGAATGTTCATGGCTGAGTGTGGGGGGAGCAGGGAGGCCAGTTCATGATGGACAGACGTTGTGTCCTCTGGGTGACCAGGAGGGACAGGTAGAGCTCCCGGGGCAGGAGTCCACAGGTGGGTGAGGGGATGGGAGTGCTTGAGTGCAGGCCTAATGGAAGAAGGTCCTGAGAAGCCACACTGGGTGGGCCAGGCAAGGCCATGGGCCCCGGGAGGCTGGGGCTCACAGACCCTCCAGTGTGTTCCCATCCCAGAGCCTAGTGACCTAGAGGAGCTGGATAAACAGCCCACCCTCAGGGATTCTGTGGGCCCAAGAGAGCTCAGTTTGACGGGGAAGGAACACTGACAAGGTCCTGTCCTCCCCACCCCCATGAAAAGGGTCACCCTGCCAGTGAAGCCACCACATCTGTCCCAGTAGCCCACATGGCCAGGGGCTTCCACTGGTCTCCAAGTGGCTCACCCAGAGCCCCTGCAGCAGACTGTCCCAGAGCTGTGGGATATAGGTGAGTCCTGGGAAGGACCCCAGGAGTTTGCTGGTCCACATTTCTTTGGTCAGACAGGCCCCAAACAGGCACTAGAGCCCGGACGGCTGAGAGCCTGGGCCTGGAAGAAACTCATCTGGGTCTGACTTCCAGCCAACTCCTCCCCTCTAGGCCTCGGTGTCCTTCATAGTGGGGCCACTCGCCCATGCCTAAGTGACATCTGGGCTCACCATCGGTGAAGTGGGAGTGAGGGGTCATCCATCAGCCCTGCCTCTACCAGAGGGTCCCCTCACTGGGCTGTGGCCCTGGAGCCTGCCCTGCTGTTGCTCTCCTTCCAGCCAGCCCAAGCCTTCCAGCACCACATGAGTCAGATCAGAACTGCAAGGGGTGGGGCCCAGGAGTCCCAGTGTTGCCTGCCCCAGGTCCAGAACAAAGCTGTATCCACAGGCCCTACGATTTTTCTCACTCCACTGCCTTCAGGCTGGCCCAGCCTCACCCTATAGTGAGTGCCCTGGAGCACTCTGGTCTGTGGGCCCAGGTGTCTCTAAACCTGCTACACACACACACACACACACACACACACACACACACACTGCTCTGACCAACACCCATGATAGCCCCTGCCACCGGCTTCAAACCCAGGCCCTCCGTCTGCTCCGGCCCTGCCCCCCACCTCACACTTCGCACGAGCACGTGTATCTACTTCTGAACTCCTTTTCATATCTTCTCTCCATCTCTGAGTAGCTTCAGTCCTCCACCACCATGCCTTGCTCCCTAGACCAGACGCTGTGTGGCCAGTCGCCCCTGCAGTCTCCAGGCTGGGGGACGTCCCACTGTTGTCCCCATGCCCCCTGACTGCCATGCACAGAATGAGCCACCCTGGGGAGCAGGGCATGGGGAGGGCCGAGATGTGAGCCCAGATACCTACAAAGCCATGCTGCATACTAGGGTGTGCTCATGGTGCTGGGGGTGGGGTACTTGGGGAAGGCTTCCAGGGGGTCCGTGAAGGATAAGATGTTGAGCACATAGAGATGGGGAGATGGGCCTTCCAGGCGGGAAAACAGCAGGAGCAATGGCATGGGTGTTGCAAAGGATGAGATGAGCCTGGGGACGGGGGTGAGACAGGCTGAGGGTGGGCTGGAGCCAGACCACAGCCATGTCCACATGAGGCATGGATGAGAAAGGACGCTGCGTTCCTCTAGCCCCCCACCCCCATGCCAGCGGTTGGCCTCTTCACATTACGGTCACTTGCCCCTGTCTAATGCCATTGATATACCAGGGCACACTGGTTGCTGGGGAGGATCCTCCTTCCAGCTCCTTGTCTTTGAGCTGAACCTGACTGCCAGCAGATGCCCGGATCCCCAGAGGCAGTCTGCCCCACAGACGTGCCAAGGTTACTCTTAAGGTTGGCTTCATTCCTGGCTCTGCCAGCAACTGCTTTGTGGTCAGGGGGAGTCAATGTCTATCTCTGGACCTCCATTCCACCATTTCTCAGAAGGCTGGGTTGGAGCAGATTGATCTCCAGAGTCCTGCTGGTTATGCCACCTGATGCTCTGTAACCTGTGAATGAGGGAATGCAGTGAGGGCTCAGGGGCAGCTGGAGTGAGACAACTCATAGTCTCCCTGTTGAGGGGTGAGGGGCAGGGGGCTGGGCTGGGCTGGGGCTGGGCAAGCTGTCCCTATGGGGCTCAGCACTGACCATACTAATGGGACTGAGCCTACTGGCCTTGCCCTCAAAGACTCCTTGTCTTTTTAAAGACAACAGACATAGCATTCACATAAAGCAGCTTGCAGAACTTGAACTTGGAGCGAGAGTCCCAAGTTCAAGGCAAGTGTCAGCATAGCGTGGAGTGGAGAGGGTGGCCCTGAAGAGTGGGGATGGGAGAAGGAGGGAAGGCATGTGCTGGGGGATTGGGGTGGGGTGGACAGGAGCACAGGGGACGACAAATTCCCCTGTCCCTAGGGAGCATCCCATCCAGCTGGAGAGAAAACTTCCCAGACATAAAGGAGAAACAGCCTTAGACAAGCAGCGTATGGAGTGTGGTCTCGGGGAGCACTGGAAGAGAGAGGGTGTGGGGAGTGTCTGAGTGGGGGTCCTGGAGGAAGGGCAGCTTAGATTAGGCCTTCAAGCTGGTTCCTGCCCAAGGGGACTCACATCTAGCTGGGGACAATCAGAGGGACAATTCACAGAGCATGAACCAGTGAAAACGCACATGGTTGTAGGGGATGGGCCACCAGAACTTGGAGGGGTCCAGCACCAGGGACCCCAGAAGGGGGTGGGAGAGCACGCTTGCGCCGATTCGGAATGCGCCGTCAGCTGGCGGTCTGCCTGGGAGACAGCCGTCCAGGGAGTGGGCAAATGGTGCAGGGCAGGGACCAAGGACCAAGCAGGACAGCCGCGTAGAGGGTGGCTTTGGTGGTCAGAGGAGTCTTTGGAGGGAAGAAAGAGGAAAGTGGGAGGGGAGCGGAGAGGAAGAAGAGAAGGACAGAGACTGCAGAGCGAGCTTTTGCTCCAGGATTGAGTCATCTGGCAGCCTGGCCCTTCCCAGAGAACCAGGACAGTTGGTTCTGGCCGTAAAAGCCACGTATCAGCCTTTGTCGGTGCCTTACAGCCTTCGCGTTTGAGTTCATGCTTAGTTTCCCACTAGCCTCTGATTCAGAACCTTGGTTCTTACACAAATGCAGCTGTTGCCTTTGCGTGTCCTCCATGGGCTGGAAACAACTGAAATGACCACACTTTTAAAGGTTAAATCATATGTGGCTTACTGTGTGGAAGATGGCAGGAAATATTAATAGATGAAGTATCTTGGAGAGATTTCCATTGCAAAGAGTTGAAATTGAGCATTTGGGTCATTGAAAAAGAGAAATGTATATCTTCAGCTATTTGGAAATTTCAGAAATCCAAAGGCCTCAACTATGTTCATAGTTTCTGGGGAATTGAGATGGATGAGAGATAGGTAGACAGAGAGGAAAGCACAGACTATGGAGGCAGGCAGCCTGGGTCCATATTCTGGCTTCACCTCCTATGGGCTGTGTGACTTGGCAGGTGACTTAACCTCTCTGGGCCTCAGTTTCCTCAGCTGTGAAGTGGGGGTGACAAGCTATAGAAGTGGCAGGGCTGTTATTGTTGTAATGAAATGGAGAGCCTTTCATGTAATGAGGCTTGTGGGTAATCACAGAGCCTTGCTGTGAAGCCCCTCTTGATTTCTGCCCTCAGACCAGGGCTGAGTTTGAGGTTTGGGGCAGGGGAAGGTGCTGCCGGCTGTTGGGAACCAAATGGGAAGGAGTGGCTGCTGGCTGGGGGGGGGATGGGCAGAGCTGCCACCCCATGGGTGCAGGAGGTGAAGTGAAGCTTCTCCCCCCCCCCTCCCCCTGCAGCCACACCAATGGCATGGCTGCCCCAGGTTGACTTTCTCTGTCCTCCCCTGAGCAGGGGCTGGGCAGGAGGGAGGTGAGCAGGTCCTCTCAGGTCTCCCAACCTCTGCCTCTTCTCAGCACCTGATTTCCACTGCTAATCAGGCCTTGCATTCACCCCATTCACCTATCACCTCCGCCCCTGGAGTCCCAGAGTTGCCAGGCAGGCACCCTGTTACAGATCCGTTTTGCAGAAAAGGCGACTGAGGCACAGAGAGGTTCAGTGACTTACCCAAGGGCAGAGCAGAGACCAGAGCTCAGACTGGGAGTTCAGCAGCCCCCGCTCTTCTTTGATCTTGGATGAGACCCCCCCTCCTAACCTTGCCCCCACCCCTCCCTGCTGCCGCTGCCTAACTCGCTCACCTCTCCTCTGTCTCTCTTTTCCCCCACCCTGCCATCCCTCCTCCCTGCCCCACCCCCTCCCCTCACCGCAGGGCCCGAGGGCTGTAACCTGTTCATCTACCATCTGCCCCAGGAGTTTGGGGACGCTGAGCTGATGCAGATGTTCCTCCCTTTCGGTAATGTCATCTCCTCGAAAGTGTTTGTGGATCGGGCGACTAACCAAAGTAAATGCTTTGGTGGGTAAAGATAACAAACCAACTAGCTTCATCTAGGACAGGGCGGTGCTCGCACCAATTTACCGGTGTCCAACAGCTTTCATCCTGCTCCTTCACATCGCCTCCCCACAGGCGCTCCCTATGGCCCAGCCTCCAGCCACCGTGTCTCATCCCTCTTCTCTCTTCTGCTGTTCTTCTGGCTTCTTGGCTTTCCCTGCCCACCCCCTGCCTGGCTCCCCATCTCCCCATTTCCCACTTCCCGGTCCAGGAGCTAGGTTCCCCTCCCAGCCGCGGGAGGAGGGAGGAGCCGCCTTGGGCGGGGGTGGGCGGGGCCAGCGAGAGAGCCTAGCCACACCCCTTCTCCCGGCAGCCTCTCTTCTCTCGCAAGCCGAGCGGCCCTGGGGTGAAAACTGAGCGTCATCCTCGGGGTGGGGGTTCTGCCCAGCCGAGGCCCCTACCCTGCCTGCATCTTGGCTTCCTCAGTCCACCCCTCTGTCCTGCCCCCAGCCCCCATCTCTGTCTACCCTGCTGTTTGCTCCCCGCCTGCCATCCAATGAACTCTCCTTCTCCCACCCATTCCTCTCAGGCCACCAGAGCCACATTGTTGAGGAGTCAGGAAGAGGAAAATGGCCCCTGCCCTCAGGAAGCCTCAGGTCTGAGCTTAGACGAAAATCACACCTACTTAACAGCAGTGAAATCTGCAAGGCACCAAGTAATACAGTCATGAGAAAGGCAGGTGGATGTAAAATAAAGGAAGGGGGTCGGGGAGGGGGAGGGCATTCCAGGCTGGGAAAATAGAATGGACAAGGGCATGGGGCTGGGATGAGAAGAGTTTAAGGACAGCGAGCGAGGAAGCTGGAGGCTTTAGGGAGAAAGCAGGGTTCCGGGGAGACCAGCTGTGAGGGAGGGTCTGTGCTGGGGCGGGTGTTGGCCATTCAAATGAGGATGTTTCCCGTGGTGTGATAGGCAGTGGAAGGTGGTGAGAGGGTTCCAGCTGAGATAACAGAATGAAGGAAATTTGCCTGGCGGCAGGATGTTAGATGGGAGAGGACTTGGGAGGGTCTAGGAGTATGGTTGTCAGATAAAATATATAGGATGCCCATTAAATTGGAATTTCAGGTAAACAATGGATGCGTTTTTAGTATAAGCATTATGTTCTGAATATTACATTCAGCATCGCCCTTGCAATATTTGGGATACACTTATGCGAAAAAAGAATGTCTTGTTCATCTGAAATTCCCAGTTTAACTGGGTGTCTTGGGTTTTGATTTGCTTCAGACCTGGAATCCCACCTCATTCCCACACCTCTCCCCTCCATTGCTCCTTAGTCCCTCTCCCACCTCCTGTTCTTACTCCATCAGCCCTTCCTCCTGGGGCCAGAGCTTCTCAGGAATCGCCAAGAATTGAGGCGTTTGGTCCCTAGAGAGCCACACAGGCAACCAGAGCTGAGTCTGCCAGGAGCTCAGTATCCCCAGATTGACCCCCAGATTCTGGGGCTGTGAGGACAGCAGGGAACCCAGGTCACAGCTTGGGGGTAATAGAGGGGAGAAGAGTCTGGAAGCATCAGAAAGAGCATGTTAAGAAATTCCAGTGTGGAGACCAACTTTCCAGAACCTAAAGGGCTTGAGGTTTTAGAGCATCTTCACCCAAGCAACCAAAACCTTTGCACCGCTGCCCCTGCCCCTGGAAATTTGTGGTACGTCAGCGGCACAGAGTGGCCTCAGCAGCTCATTTCTCTTTGGATATTGGGAAAATGAAGCCAAAGAAAAAGACAGGGTGTACCCCTCTATAGTTTGACCAGTATTTCTTCTGACGAATGATCATGATGCATGTAAAAACCACAAACTGGGGATCTTGGCATTTGTTCTTTAAGGAAGCCTCAGAGATTCCATAAAGAAAACTGCTAAGAGCCCACAAAGTGCTGGGCCCCGGGGCTAGAGCAGGCTTGGTCTTTGGTCATATCCCTGCTACATTTGTGCTTTTCCTGGCTGTCCCTGATGTGAGAGCAACCCAGTTTTTCAAAGGCATTTCCTCAGAGTTTGCCCAATCACTACCCTTGTCATTAGCCCATTTAATTTCTCCGGACCAAAGTTTTTTTCCCTGCTTTTTCTTGGCAAAAAAAAAAAACACCAAACCTCTACCCTGACTCTTTCTTCTGAACAAACTTCTAGCGCTAAACTTTAATCCACCTGGAGGACAGCCTCCTGCATGCTTGCTCGGCTCAGCGGTTCCTCCTTAAGCTTCTTGGGTTCTGGTTCACAGCTGATCCTTCTGAAACTTTCCCCGAGTCCTATCCTGTGAGAACTCCAGCACCCACTCATGGGCAAGTCATTTAACTCTTCTGAGGCTCGGCATCCTCATTAGTGAAATGGGAATGTTAACAGTCAGCCCTCAGAAAGACTGTGAGGTTACATGAGATGGTGTGTGTGAGGGGCTTGGCCAGAGTGGACCCTCAGGAACTGCTAGATTCCCCTATACTCACAAAAGGAGGGGCCATTTTTGTTGTAAACGTGGTCCTCTGTTAAAGTGAACCCCTGAAAGGCCCCACTCACTCTTTATAAGCATAAACCGAATCTTCCAGAGGCTTGTGAGCGTATGTGCAGCACAAATGGTTGCCAAGTTGAAAGAGGGGTTGGGGCAGGGGCACCAGGAGGGCCCCCTACCTGCGAGGCTTCTCATGGTCATGGTAGGAGGAATGGGGGAGGGGCTCTGGGAGGAGGAAGTCCTGGACGCTGTAACCATGGGGGATGGTGCCCAGAGCCCTGTCAGTGAGGAACAAGCTCCCTGTACTGTTAGTTAACAAAGCTAGTTGAGGAAGAAAAGTGATCTCAAGCCTGGAATCCTTCCTAACCCCTGGGCCTCTGGAGACTATAGACTCTTCCATGAAGGCCGCCGGGCTTCCCTCCTCCAGGACCCCTCTTCCCCGTCTTCCCATTTGGTGGCTGTCCCTTCCTTTACACCACAGCACCTCCAGCCCCTTTTATCTTTCTCCTGTCTCCTCCCTTGCAAAAACAGCCACCATGTGCAGGTAGCGATGTCGAGTTGGAGCTGGTGGTGCTGGTGAGCCAGCAGAAGAGGGACGAATGTATGTAACCATCATCCACAGTTAGGCCATTTTGTTCCGGTAGGGAGAGAGGCTTTAGTTCAACCACCCTCCTTAGTTTGGGGGAGAGCAGTGTAACAGATACACAATTCACACATTTGAAAACTGCTCTGCTCGGCTAACAACTTGACTAGTCATCATCAGACACATAGTTTGGTGGGGAAGGGATGGGCCAGGAAGGGATGAGAAGAGGAATTGGGGGGATTATTCCCACTCATCTGCCACTATGGATAATCCTAAATCTCTCCTATCTTTTCTGGAATATAGATTTATACAGATGTTGGTTATGTTGCTTTGGGTCCGCCTCTGACCAGTTAGTTCCATCTGAGCTTTGGGGACCTTATCCTTGTTGGCGCTCTTGAGTACACTCACATGCGCAAACACACACCCCCGCCTCCCGTCTTTTGATGTTTGCATGGCTGCAAGAGCAAATGTGAGCAAATGCAGGAAGGACACAAGAGAAAGAGAAAAGAGGCCAGATGGGGACAGGGCAAAAAGGGAGAAAGCGCCACCATAGGGGGAGAGTGAGGAAGGGGCCGCAGGCAAACTGGAGGTACCAGGGGCAATTAACCAAGAAGACAGCTTCTACTTCCGTGGGTCTGTCCATCTATCCGTTAGCTATCTAATGGCCTTTGGGGGACAAGCACCCCCAATGAGGCAGGTTTGTAGGATGGCCTGGGAACTTTGCCAATCTTAGTTCAAATATTTTGAAACTAAGAGAGATTTTACAGGAAAAATGAATAAATAAAAGGCATAATTTACAGGAGTAAAGGCCTCTACGTCAAATAAATTCCAGGAAATACTAGGTTAAGCAAAGATATGCAGGTTTATTTATGGGAGAAGTTGAGGTCTGAAGGGGATGTTTTTATTTGTTAATGTGACTTAAACTGTCCCAGAGGGGCCTGGCTAAAAACCTACTTGACAACAGAAGCCCCTTTTGTCAAGGAGCACCTATGGGGCCACTCTGGGACATGCTGACGTAGCGTGTAGTCTCTATAAGGTAATGCACACCAAGGTGACTTCTAAATGAACTTTGTGAACCTGATCCATCCCCATCTGGGAACTGCATGTTGCAGAGGGTGACTGGGAGCCATGGATGGTTCTATATCTTGTCCTGGGATGCTGGGGGCAGTGAAGGGGTGAAAGGCACTTCCAGAGTCTGTGGTACATGAAGGCTCTCAACTGATTTGTATTAATAGTTCATTTGTACTATTATTGTTATAATACTATTACTGTGGTTATGAGGGGCACATGGGGACACATTGATTGGTGCTTGCTTAGTCCAGGGCAAGAGCACCTGCTCCCAGGGCTTGGAATTTCACTAAGTAAAAGGAAGATGCCAACAGTCCCTGGGTAGGAGTGGTGGGTTCACGTGAGTCCGTCTGGATTGAACTCCAGTACCCACCAGGAGCCCGGCTGGGGACAGCCTTGGCCAGGACCCGGAGGGGGCGCCGCGAGGACTGTGAGCCTCTGCCCTCGCCTGCGGCCTTGCGAGGGGGGTGGCCCCGAACGGTGGTGAAGTTTTCTCCGTGGTGCCTCCCCTCCCTCTCCCTCGCACTCCTCTCTCTCCCCAGGCCGGCACCCTGTGCCCTCCCGCTGCCAGGCCCCCTCCTGTCAGGGAGGACAGTGTCCAATAAACTCCTCCACCCGCAGGTGTGTCCGCCCTCTCCCACCGCAGGAGAGGGCCGAGGTGTCGGGGCCGGCCGGGGTGGGGGGCGGGCGCCGGTCCGAGCCCCACTGCGCCGCGGGCTTCCTGCCCCGGGGAGAGGGCGCCGCCGGAAGACGAGGTGAAGTCGGGGAGGCCTGGAGCCTCGGAAGCTCCCGCTCCAGGAGAGGCCACGCGCACCAGGGCTCGAGGGGGGCGTGAGGCCGGCCGGGGGCGGGGCCCCAGGGGGAGGAGCCTCGAGCCCCGCCCCTGCCCGGAGGCGCGGCGGGAGCGCAGGGAGGGGCCGTCGTCCGCCGGCCCCGGCCCCGCCCTCGTCCCCGGCTCCCGACCTTCTCCCGACTCACCCCTCCCCTCCCGGGCGGCCCAGTGGAAACCCAGGCCCTCGTCCCTCGTGTCTCGCCAGGCTTCGTGAGCTTCGACAACCCGGCCAGCGCGCAGACCGCCATCCAGGCCATGAACGGCTTTCAGATCGGCATGAAGAGGCTCAAAGTGCAGCTGAAGCGGCCCAAAGACGCCAATCGCCCATACTGAGCGCCGGCGGGAGCGTCCCCCGGGGGAGACCAGGACTCGCACAGGTAACCGCGGGCTGCCGGGGCGCGGGGACGGGGGGTTGGGGAGGGGACACCGGACGGACCCGCCGCCTCCCAAGCCTCCGTGGGCTGGATCCTTGTGGCTTGTGCCTTGGACCCGCTGCGCCGGCTCGACCTGCTCCTCGCCCGGTGCCCTGGGAGCAGGCACAGAGCTGCGGCAGAAATGGGCACGGCCATCCCCCTGCTGCAGATCCAAAAGGGGCAGGAGTGAGGGAACCGTTCTGAGAAGGTGGGGCGAGCCCTGGGCCTGCGCCCCCAGGTCTACACGGGCATTCCTGTTTTCCAGAAAACCCTGTGGGGCTGAACAGATGGCAAGCTCAGGGCTGAGAGTGGGGCAGCAGAGGAGGCTCTGCGGGGAGCTGTAGCCATCTCCCAGAGTCCCCGGCTCTCGTCTCCGCAGTTCTCCTGTCTGGAGCGCGGGTGGCCATTAGACACATGACCCTCTCACCCCTCCCATTCCCCCCATAGCTCAGTCTGGAGAGGAGGGACAGGACTTTTTAAAGGGAACTTGACCAAAAACAAAGCTGGATGGGACAGAAGCTGAGGATGGTTATGTTATAGCGCTGGGGCCACTTACCCTGCCTGCTTTACAGAAGCCGTGATGCGTGGGTAGTTGTCACATTTCCCTGTTCAGTCTGGGTCCTGCCTTGCAGCTGGAGACAAAGTTGGCCACTTCTCATCCGGGCCCTGTGTTCCCCTGGGTAAAGTGGCTTCCCGGGAAAGTGGGGAGAGGAAAGATGTGCCCAGCCATCAAAAACCCACCTGCAGCCTGATTTCCCCATTGCTCTGAGCTCCTGCAGTGTCAACTCACTGTCAGGCCAGCGACGGGCTGCCCAGCCCTCTCCCTGCATTCATTCAGCAGTACTGTGCCCAGGTACTGTCAGGTACTTGGTACTCAGCCATAAGTAAGACTGATAACCCTTGTCCTTAGCAGGGGAGAGAGACAATGAACAATGACATAAGATCAAAGAGTAAATTATATAGTGTGTCAGAATTGTTGGTTACAGTTAAATCAGGTAGTCAGGGTAGGCCTTGTTGAGAAAGAGACTTTCCAGCAAAGACTTAAAGAAGGTGAGGCCGGGAGCCATGCCAACATCTGGAGGAGTGTGTCTTCCCTCTGAGGGAACAGCCAGTGTCAAGGCTAAAAGGTGAGGGCAGAGTGGTGTATTCCAGGAACGGCAGGGGGCCAAGGTGGCTGGAGGAGACTAAGCATGGGGGCAAAGTGAGAGAGGAGACACCCCGCCCTCCCCCATGAGGAAGGCCATCTTATGGAGATCCCACAGGCCATTGTGTGGACTTTGGCCTCTCCTCTGAAATGGGGCTGGGGGTAGGGAGCCATTGGAGGGCTCGGAGTACAGAGTGGTGTGACTACCCTGCATTTCAGTAAGATCACCGCTGTGTGAATAGATGGCAGGACCCAAAACAGAGGTGTAGGGCACAGGGACCACTCAGTTCAGGTAACAGTGATCAATGTGGTGTGAGGGACTTGAGTTCTAGATGTATTTGGAAGGCAGAGCCAAGGAGGCTGTTTGTAATGAATTAGAGGTGGGTGTGAGAGAAAGGAGTCAAGGATGACACCCGGCTTTTGGCCCGAGTAGCTGGAAGAGCAGAGTTGTCATGCCCAGAGATGAAGGGGGGTTCGGAGAAAGATCAGGCATGTGAAAGTCAGACATCTCAGTGGAGGCTCAGAGACTGGAGCTTGGGAGGGAGGTCTCAAGTTTCCCTGTCTACCTTCAAACCCCACTGCTGCCCTCAGGATAGCCCCCATCCAGCAGCAGCCGCACTTACCTTCGCTCAGAGGGTACTGAGCCTCTACTCCCTGCAAGGTGAGAAAAGCAGACCGTCTCTCTCTTGCCTCATGAGTTCCCACTCCTGCCCATCTCTGGCTTGGGTCAAGATACAGATACTCATGTTTATTCAGAGTGTGGGCACCTTCCTGTGGGCTTGGAGCTGGGGATACAAATGAATGAGTCACCATCTTGCGTGCAGGGAGCTTCTGGCTCTTTGTGCAGACTCGAGGAGGCAGCCAGCAGATGGGTGCATGTCCGCAGGAGAGGGACGGTTCAGTGAAAGAACACTTTCTCTTAAATAAGCTTCGCTCTGACCTTACGGCATGACCTGGGTCAAGGTGCTTCCCCACTTGGGCCTCATTTTATTCACTAAGGAAGGCAAGATTTTTAAGGAGAGAGTGTGCTCCAGGGTCGTGTCCTGAGATTATGAGAGGGCCCTGTGGGTGTTTTGTGGCTCCCCAGCAAGCATTTTGTCCTAGCCTCCTAGACCTCAATGCAACTAAAACCCAAGCAAGGATAGAACCTTGAGGTCAGAGAAATTCCCAGGTGAAGGGATGAGGAAAACAGATTTATTGTTGGGGACATACGGTAACAAGTGGCCTTCCAGGTAGAACCAGCTGACAGTCGTACTTGGGGTGGGGGGCTTGAGATGAGTGGTTTAGACAGCAGAGTGGGTTGTTCCACCAGAGAATCCAAAGGCCAGAGAGATGAGAACCACACATTTTCACACAGTGGTTATCACTCATGAGGTGCAGCTCTTATAGGTAATAACTATAAGATATAAGTATATAGCTGTAGCTGCCTATAAGGTACGTAGTGTTATTAGTCCCATTTTATAAATGGAGCACAGAGATATCAAGTCACTTGCCCACCAGCTACCGAGTGGTAGAGCCATGATTTGAAGCCAGGGGCCTAGTTCCAGAAGCTGTGCTCTTAACCCCTTCAAGTAAGGAGAATGATAAACCCCCACTGCTGTCATCACCCCAACCCTCCCACCCCAGAGTGTCCTGTATATCAGAGGGGACATGTCATGACATCTCACTTCTCAGGTATCAGCCATCTGACTGCCTCCTCCCTATTAAGCAGTCTTCTAAAATAACCTATGACGTGCCATAACTCTACAATAATGTTGACCTTTAATCTCCATGTTGACAGCGTTTTAACATGGTGCTTTCAGGCTTCCCACCACAAGACTCTTAAGAGGCTGTAACAGAAGGAGGGTGCTAAGGGGCAGGCTTGGGGATTGCAGTGGGACATGACCACTGTCACATTGCTAACGAGGGAAGAAACAGCATGCAGAAGCAGCTAAAAAGTTGCACAGTTTTACAGGCTAATAAATGGTGTTTACAAACGATAAGTCCTAGGTGCTCAGAAGGGCAGGGCTAGCCTGAGCAGGGACTGAGGGATGAGCCATCCCTAGGAGCAACGAGGTGACAAGGACGGGGATCTCAGGGTCAGGCTGGTCACCGCAGTGGTGAAGGCAGAAGGTACAGCAGGCCTGGTGGCCAAGCCCACGTCAGAATGAGAGTGGGACCGGCCTGGGGCAGGAGAGGGGCCCTAGCAGGGCAGCTGTGGGCAGCTGTGAGGAGCATGGTTGGGCTTTGGCTCCATAAAGTGAGGCCTGGGTGGGTGGGACTGGGTCTTCTGAGAGTGCAGCTCTCCTTCTTTCCCGGGTTCCTGGCTTTCCTGCCGCCCCCGCCCCTCTGGTGCTTAGGCTTGTTATCTTATGCCCAAATGGGAGTTTCTCCAAGAAACGTCTATCAGGAAACTAAGAGGAAGGAAACAGACAGGAAGAGTTGGCAAAAACACATGGCCAGGCCTACAGCCAGTGCCCAGAACACCCAAGCCCCTTGTCCCACTACGAACAGCACTAGTAGGTGCTGGGTTCCAAGCTGGGGGCGGTTCTGGGTGGATGACACACTGAGCATTATGTTGGACTCCGGTGGGAGTCCTGTCCCTTCCTGGCCCTGGGCTTTGGCTCTGAGTGTGCTTTTGCACAGTGTCTGCTCTGAGCTTTGTGGGCACAGGTGCTTTGACCTGCATGGGCTGGGCTGTGGCTTTGGGCCTGGGCCTTCCCTGGCCAGAGCCCTGCTGGGATTAGGACCTGGCATCGGAACTGCTTCAGTCTGACCGTCATTTCCTCACCCAGGTCATGAGTTGGAGCTTCCCAGGCCTAATTCAGATGTCCCCATGCTGGTCGGTGACCCCGCTGCCACCAAAGGGCTGTGCTCTGTGAGGCTCTTCAGGAGGGTGGCTGGGAAGGGGTCCCCCAGCAAGCTGTTCCCTAATGAAGAGAGTAATCAGCTGTGCACATGCAGAAACCCGGGGAGGCTCTCGAGGGGTTGAATGAGTATAAGAGTGTGTTTGTGTGCTGGAGGCCAAGCATGTGTAAGAGATGAGAGTCTGTATGAGAAAGTTTCCTGGCTTGAGCTTTGAGGAGGGCTTGCGTGATATTCCAGCTTGAATCTCCAGCACCCAGGACAGTGCCAGGCGTGAAGGGCAGCTGGAGGGTAGCTGGGGGTGGGCAGAGGAACACAGCAGAGTAGGGACAAGTGGGTGCCTGTGAGGTGCTCAGGACTGGGGGGGGAAGGGGTCCCCAGACGGTCCCTTAGTTGCACTTGCCATAGCTGACACCTGATGGGTGTCTTAGGCCTCTTCTCCCATCAAAGGGACCTGCCAATTGGATCTCCTGGGTGGGTCTCAGGGCTTTCTTCCAGGAGGGGTTGGCATTCAGGGGAGGGCGGCATGTCAGGACTTGGTGGGCACACAGATGGGCCCTGGTCTAGTGAGGGAGAGCTGCTGTTGGAAGAGCAAGAGCCTAGCTTGGACCTCCAGGCAGGGCAGGGATCTGTGGAGCAGGAGGGGCTGGCGGCTCTTCGGTGAAGGCAGAGCTGGAGGCCAGGTTTCGGCTTAACATAGCCACCTCTCAGCTACTTTGTAGCTTACACACAGTGACATTTCAAGATCCCAGGCTTCCTTTCCACTCTCCTGGAAGGAAAACGAAGAGCGTGGTGAGTAGAAGCCTGATGGATTGGAAACCCTGCAGATAAACTTGGTGCACAGGCTTTGGCACGGGCCTGAGTACTGCAGGGGAGAGGGCTGGGAACATCCCCTCTCCCAGATCCCTGGCCGAGGGCAAACGACCATGAAATGGTGAAAAGTGCGGCAGACAACTCAAAGCGAATAACGTGACGATGCTTCCCAGAGAGGGCAACCCCGCCTCAGCCACTTCGGGCTCTGTCAGGAAAGAAGGCAGAACAGGGCCTGTGAGACGGGTCAGTCTAGAAAGCTGTACATGGGCTGCTGTGGGGTAGAAAGGGACAGAGGAGGAGGGGTAAGGAGCTCAGCAGTGCAAACGTGACAGCGGCAGAGGCTGGAGATCCAGGGGCCCTCTCTGGTGGTCTGTCCTGTGTGTACTCCTTACCCTGCAGGGCGCCCTGCAGTCTTCCATATGGCCTTATCATGGTGCATAGCTGCAGAGCCTTCTAAAGGCGCCGTGTTCCCAGAAGCAGCCCCACTTCCACCACATGGGCCACCTTGGGAGCAAAGCAAAGGGTGTCAGGTGATCATGAAATCAGTAGCGCCAAGGCGTGTTTATAGATGGCCAAGGACGTTGATGTGACTCACTCTAAATCTGAAAATGAAACGTGTTCATTTTCTGAAGGTTCTGAGGGAAGAGGATTGAGGCAGAGCGGAAGGGGAGAGGGTCATACCGTCATCCAGTGGGTGTTTATGCTGTGGAGACACCCTTCTCTGGGGATGGTGGCCAAGGTGGGACCCGAAGGGTGGGAGGGCTGAGTGGCTGCCAGCGTGGACTGTACTATGACAGCAGAGTATCTCATGGATGGACCCCCTGGCTACGACCGTCACCTTAGCCAGCCTCTGACCTACCTGGCAAATCAGGGCCACCCTGACAGGCTCCCCCTGCTGGTCCACAGGCTGAAGCCACAGAAGGCTGGGGAGGTGAGGAGAGCTCTGCACCTGGGGGAGAGAGAAAGAATCAAGGGTGATATAAAGCAGAGACCGTGCTCCCTGATCTGCTTGCCGGCCAAGGTGGTTTGAGGGGCTGTTTTATTTTTTTCTGGCCCCCTCGCCAAACCGCCCATGCACCCCGCCCTTTCCCCAACGCATGATGGATGGCCTTAGTGGCCCTGTGTGAGGTTCTGCTACTGTTCACAGTGTATCACGTGTCTGCATAAACAACTGTGTGTGTATGTGCGTGTTGATGTGCCCATGTCTTTTGTCCGCCAGCTTCCTCCATCCTTTCAGTTCTTTTCAGTTCTCTTATGATTTGACTGCTGTTCTCTCATCAGAGCTTTTAGATTGATGCTGTGGTCTGGTGCTGTATAAATATTTTTTCTTTTAATTTTGTTTTAACTTCTTCCTTGTCCTTCTTCACCCTCCACCCAACTCTCCCTGCCCTCCCACACTCCCCAACCCCACCCGCCCTGCCCCACCTCTGCCTTCCCCCTTACCCACACTCTTGTCCTCTCTTTCTCTCTCTCTCTCTCTCTCTCTCTCTCTACATATATAAATATATATATATAAATCTTTTCTTCTTTTGTCATTCAATCAAATTCCAACAACCCAACCAGAGCCAGTCAAATCCACCACAGTCTCGCGCTGAGCTAGGAATAAAGTTCACGTAATCACATGAGAGTGGAGAAAACAGTCCCCCATCCGTAAGTTCAAATCAACTCAAAGTTCACAGTGTGACATGATGGCGTCATGTAACAAGGCTAAGAATCGGTTGCATGACAATTGCCGTCAAGTTTCGTGGAGGTGCTGTGATTGGAGCGTTTTTCTTGGATGTTGTATCAGTTGATGATTGGCCAGTCATGATCACACGTGCATTCTCTTGACTTTTGTGCTGCCACGATCTTTTTTGCTGTGCTCATTTTTGTTTCGTTCTTGGTGCTTGCAGTGGTTTTACTTTCTGTTGTTTGGTTTTTCTTGTTCAGCGTTTTTTATGCTTCTTTAGATGTCACATAGAGAAAAAAAAACAAAACAAAAGCACAAAAAAAAAGTAGTAAAAGTAAAGATGAATTCCTGAATTATGGAACATGGGATCATTTAACTGTGCAAACCATTATTTTTTTTTTTTCTTAAAAATAAGGAAAACATCTTAAAAATATCTATGCGTGGTTGATTTACTTGCACTTGAAAATATTGTGATTTTATTTTTTTCTAGAAATTTGGGGGCCTTTTTCAATTGACACTTTCCTAGGTCTGGTCTTTTTCCAGTTAGGCCATTTTAAATCTCACTTCAAAAGGAAAAACAAAATAAAAACGAAATCTCTACAGTAACAGAATGATAAAAAAAAAAAAAAAAGAAAAAAATTTTAAACCAAAAAACTAGAGTACAAAGCCAGAGGCCTCTGAGAGAGAGCGCCTGGTAACAATTGTAAGGTTTGTATTGTAGCCACTTCTGCTAAATTAAATGTGGGGAGGGAAGGTGGGGGACTGGGGTTTGGGGAGGGTTTTTTGGTGGGTTTGGAAAAAAACAGTACTGACAAAAGCAAAATGCACCTTTTTGTTTACAACTGAAAAAGGGTCCTTGACAAGTGTTTTTTAATTTTATTATTATTTTATTTGGTGTTGTAATTGTTTAGACTGCTGTGTACGGTTTGCTGTTTGTTGAATCAACAGTGTGAAAAACCTGCCAGCATGGATTGATATACGCATGACGTTGTCCCCTCAACTGGGGGCTTTGCAGTTCTAACTTTCTTGATGTAACCAGTCACCCCCATGTATAAGTGGAAGCTGCTTGCTAGAATGGAGATGAGTCTCATTTGTTAATTCACAATGATTAAGCATTCTCCTCTTGATTCTAGTCAGATCATGATTTTTTTCTTAAAAGTGAAAGAAAACACCAAAAATCCACCATTCAAAACAAAATCGAGAACCGTCTGAGTTAATTTGTTTGATGATTAGATCCGTTTTAACTTCTTTTAGGTTCTCCCATCCACTCCCTTGAGAAGCTCTGAATTTCCTCTAAATTCCCTGGCATGTATGAGAAAACTACTATGTGTGCGTGTGTGTGTGTATGTGTGTATCTATGCATATACATACACACATATCCATGTATAGCCACATATGTGCAGGTGAATATATTCTACACATATATCCAGATATACATATATATACACAGCCTCGCAAATAGTTACTGACCTTGGGAAAGAAGCCGTTGGCTGGGGACTGGGCAAGGATTCAGCAAAATTACTGTCACGGATCGTTCTTCCTTCTTTTCCTCAAGCGGGGGAGGACTGGGCCGGGCCGCTAGATTTTGGCTGTCTCGTTTGCTAGGCTTCTGTATACATATTGTATCTGGGCTAGCTCCCTCCGAGATCAGTTTAATTATGAATTCATATCCCACAGTCCCAAATTCTTCCCTCAGACCGAGCCATCCCCTAATCCAGAACTCGAAAAGGAGCCCAAATCGAGACCCCTCTCCCAACAACTAGACCTCAGCTACAACCATCACCACTAGATCTCCCAGTGGTTTCGTACCTCAAATAGAAGAGTCGATTTCTTCTTTATCTATCATGATCATGACTAATTCTCATACTGGTCTCGCCCCTCCCTCCCGCCATCCCCCAGAGCTCCCACCCTAACCCCCCCCAGGCAGGTTCCTTTTGGTGTTTGGATGCATTTTGTGTTTCCTCTCTTGGCTTAATCAGCCCTGATTTTCTTCATTTTAGGGCAGGATGCTGAACGGGCTACATTAAAAAAACAAACCTCTCTCTCTCTCTATTTATAAATGAGAACTGTTGGATGACACCTTTGACATATCAGCCAATATCAATCAAGCTGAGGACTCCAGACACTCTCTGTGACTGTAACATTTCTTCAAGGAAAGTATAGCGTCTATGGAGTTCAGAGGGCACGTGTTTGGGGGAAATATGTATGTGACATAAAGAAGAAGAAGATGAAGAAAACTGAGGAAAACAAAACAAAACAAAAAAAGGCAACTTTTAAAACAAAATAACTTGAGACCAGATGGGGAGGCCGAAGGGCTGGGAACTGGGAAGAGACGCTGCTTACCGATCCCCGGGGCTTTTCCAGCCCGTGGGCGCCTGAGGCAGGCTGGGGCGAGCGGTGCGGTGGGACCTGGTCCCCAGGGGGCGGCTGGGAGGCCGCCACTGAGCATCTCTATCTGTCATTCCTTTAGCTATTTAGGGACCAAAGGACCAAACTTTTTATTGCAGATGTGTAGCTCTATGTCAAATACAGGGGGAACGGAGGAGAGAGCCTCCTTCCTGCCTCCTGGCTGTTCTTGAAACAGCTTAGAGCGATTCTATGAAAAAAGTAGTAAAAAAATTAAAAAAAAAACACAAAAAAACCAAAAACACAAAAAAAGGAAAAATTATGCTTCAATGCTTTTAAAACAGCAAGGTAATAGTTCTTTGATACTTTGAGAGGCGCTTTGATTACCCTCATTCAAGTCTATGACACTTTCCTATGGTTTTCTGTATTATATGTCTGGATGGAGCTGTTAAGATGGTGGATATTTGGGGAAAGCAACAAAAATATTAAAACTCATTAACTGTGAAGTGTGAGAAAACAAGGAGGGGGAAAAAAAGGACTGACAAGGCAAGGTATTTGTTGTGAAAAGTCTGTAAATGCTTCTAACTCTTCCCCCCCTCTTAAAAATCATAATAGTTGTACAGAATTTTAAAAAGGAGAAGTTTAAAATACCTATATAATAGAAGAAAAATTAGAGGAAAGCAAAAAATAAAAAAAAATAATAATAAAAAAGGAAAAAAAAAACCTATAGAAGTTAGCGATACTGCTAAAATCCCAGATGTTGTAGGACTGTACTTTTGTAGAGTTTAGACTGAGCATCAACCCCTTCTCCCCGCGAGTGCTGTCGGACGACGCCGTTGACCCCGAGGGCCAGGCCGGACTTGCCCTGACCTGCGGGCTCCTGGCTGCCCACTGCCGGTGGAGGCCGCGCCATCAGCAAGAAGGCCCGCCGTAGCCGCCCTCGCCTCGCTTCGCTCCCGGGAGCTGCGCGCTCGCCCGCTCTCCGCTCTCCGCAAGCCCTGACACCTTCCGCTTCACTCGCCTTCCGTGCTTGCTCCAGAGACTTTCCGGGCAAGGGAGACCTGGGAACTTTCATCTTAAAACAACTCAACAACACACACACACACAAAAACCTTAAACAAGAGAGAGAAAAATAAACAATCTTTGAAGAATTTCTGAAACTGTTTACAAGGAATTTTGAAAAACAGGGATGTTTAAATGATGCCGGCTCTGTTTTTCTGTAAATAAATTTGCATATTTTGTAGGACTTTTAATTGTAATGATAGAGAAAAAAAAACAAGGAAAACTATTTAATGAAAGCACGATATTTATCTTTGGTAAATGACTTTAGAGCAGTTAAAAAAGACATTGCTTAAAAAAACTCAGAATCAGAAAAAACACTGAATTATTTAAGAACACATATATTTTAAAGTATAACATATTTATTATAATTTATTTGCACCGTTGGGAAGACTTGCTTTGGCATTCTGCCTTGACTCCATTGATGTCTAGTTCATCTGGAGGCCAGGAGGCTCTCGGACCTCCCATTTTTTTCCTTTTTTTGTTTTAGAAGAACAACTCTGGTTCCTCTCAGGCCTCCTGCCTTTCCTTTCTTTCTATTTTGTTGGTTTCTTATTTTTTAATTTTTCTTTTTCATCCTCTTGGCTCCTCCTTTTAGGATGTCCAGATGCTGTAAAAAAAAAAAAAAAAAAGAACAGCTGCAGTTCAGTACAACTGCTCTTTTCACACTCAACTCCCTAAAACTCCTTGTAACCTGTAACTATTGGATGACGCTTTCTCCAGCTTAGCCCTAAATAAAGCACAGTTTAAAAAAAGACTTTTTCAGTGGTCTGTGCTTCTCAGAACCTGGCCAGCCGTGTCTGTGCTCCCAAGGTTGGCCATGGAGGTAGCTTTGGTCCTTCTCTCCATGGAGTCCATCTGTGGCCCTCGTCCAGAGCTTAAAGCAGTGTGGAGCGCTTTCTGGGAGGTGAGGGGAGCAATACAGCGAGGTCCCGTTCCACACTTAGAACAATCTCTCTCAACTGGTATGTATCTCTGAAAGTCTCCATTGCTTCCTGGGCATGAGTGGTCACTGCCCAAACACAACAGAAAACCCCCCTTTCCTCCCTGATAGGAGGAAACCGAGGCCACCGGACCTGAGTTGGGGTGGGGGCAAAGTGCTGTAAAGAACTGGGAAAGGAGGCTGTGGAGGCAGGGACCACAATAAAGGAAGAATGAGAAGGACACGGCCCAAAACTTGCCACCAAGCATTTAGCTGTTGGTCCTGCAGCTTCCCCTGTGTTGACAGTTTGCATGGATGGAGGAAACAGGATTCGTGGATGGTGCCCTCAGAGTCAGGGCTCTGATAGGAGGCGGGTGTACAGGGAGGAGGTTCCTGGAATGCTGCCCATCTCCCCATCATGGCACACAGAGAGCTATGCCCCAGCCCTGAATGCCAGAGGAGGTTTGAGAAGGAAGGTGTTACAGAATGAGGGGTTCTGAAAGAGGAGGGACATGACTTGGGGGAGAGGAGCTGGAGATGAGGGGGCAGCGTCAGAGGTGAAAGCCCAGACGGATGCATACCAGCCACAAGCCTGCATCAGGCCCTCCTGGGACAGACCTTTTTCTCACTGTTATCTCAATCCCACACCTTTGATCCCCAGCCTGCAGCCCTGCAGACTGGTCTAGGGATCGGCAGACTCCCACCTAGGGTTTCCGTTTCCCTCCACAGAAGGAGTGAGGAAGCCGCATGATTTCAGATGCCTGGTCAGAGAGACAAAAGTCTTTGTGTCTGTCTGTCTGTGCACCTCTCCTGTGGGAGTGGGAGATGGCTTCAGCCCTCACCTGTCTTTGAAGGGGAGTGGTGGAGAGCAGCTCAACCCCAGTTACAGAGCAATACCTGGACCCTGTGTTCATTCTCGTCTTTCTTCCCAGGGCCAGGGGCCAAGTTCATGTTTCTCACACTAGTTTGTGGAACGTTAGCTGGCGAGTAAAGGCCTTCACGCATCAGGAAATGGGGCAGGACTTCACGCCTTGACTTAAATGTAGCAATGGTTCCCGGGTGAGAGCCTCACTGTCCTCTAAACTCATCTCCATCTGCCCTGCCCCTCAGGCTGCAAGCCCAGGTGACAGCCTGCTCTGCCCGTGCTCGGGAACCTGTGAGGCCCTGGACTTCTTGATGGAGTTCCCTGCAAAAGGCAGGAGGCCAGACAGGGTGTTATGCTATCGTATGAGGAATGGAAAGGTGTTTTCTAATGAATTTTTTGGGTTTTAAACCTCAGACTATTCAAAAAAAGTGGTTTCTGTTGGACATTTGCAACCAAAAGCCATGGAACCTGCCAGATGATGGCAAACCTCAATAACTCTTCCTCCTGTCACTCTCTCAGACCCTAAGGAGCCTCACAGGCCTCCCCCAGACAGCTTGTTTCTTTGTCTCCACCTCCCCACTGTGTACCCTTTCCTCTGGCACTACCACCCCCCCCCACCACCACCACCACCACCTCGGGGCTGTATGTGAAGCAGGTCAGCCAGTTGTGCGCTGTTCTAGGCAAGTTTGACCGAGAGGAGGGAGGGAAACACAGGGCCACGATATGAATATGTCAGTTCTAGAAAATAAACCCTCTATTTAAAAGCCACACACCAAGTAACTAATGTAGGCACCGTACATTCAAGAGAGAAGACAATTTATTAACCTTCGGGGGAAAGTCACAGGTTCTTTGAAAACTTGCTGAAAACTGTCAGGTCACTTTGCACATGATTACAGAGAGACTGGGGACCCTGCCGCTCATCCGTCACCCCCTGGTTAAGAACCCTTGGTTTGCAGTGTTATTTAAGAAAACCCAAGACACAATTCTCATTAATTTCTGCTTCTGTTCTATAGCTTATATTCCTCTGCTATTATTCTACCTGCAGTGCGTAATTCCTCCATAGCTCCCCTATTTTGAAAAGACTTATTATTATAAACCTTTTATCTCAAACTTAATAAAAAGTACAGATCGTTGCAGAAAGAACTCCCATGTACCCATCACCTAGTGTCAACACACATCAACTCATGAGTTCTTTGGAAGCAAATCCCAGATATCAAGTCATTTCATTGGTGGATACTTCAGTTTCCCCTCGTGTTTTCATTGCTGCATTAATGTCTAAGGCTGGCAGTGGCTTGTTGAGCAGCTGTATTCCTGCTGCGGCAGCAGTGGGGAGAGCTGTGACCTCCCAGCCTGAGCCAAGGGTGGGCCCAGCTCCAGGGGTGAGCCCCAGGCCTCCCTCAAGGCCCTTCTGGCATCACTTTCCAAAGCCTTTCTGCTCTTCATCTGCCCCCTTTGTATTCCTATCTTCTGTCTCACTTTTTTCCTCTCTCCCTTCTCTCCTTTCTGTGTGATGCTAATCTACAAAAATATGTTCACTGAGACCTTTCAGTTAATAGCTCCCATCTCCTTCTGAGTTTTTATAAAAATCAGACTTTTTTTCTATTCTGGGCTGGGTCTTACCCACTCCTGCACACAGAACACCAGGACAGTGAGACACAGACGGTCCCAGAGCTTCCCTATCCACAAGAGTGACCCCATGTCCTCCATCTTTAAGTTCTGCTGCCGCCGGGCCAGGCAAATCTGCAGCTCTTCCTGGTACGGGGTCTGCAGGGCCAGTGTTTGAATGACACCCGGGCTGACCCCAAATGAACATTTCCCACTGGGGTAAGGTGGATAAGGGCCGTCTGGGAAGTGAGCTCAGGGCCCCGCCCCACCCAAGGGGACAGCGTCAGACTTGGTTGTGAATGCCATTTGTCTATCTCCCCAAATGGAACCTGCCCCAAATAAAAATTATTAGGTTCCATTTATGTCTCACCTTCGATAGACTATTCACCCCTGGCAGTGTCGGATACTCGGTCTGTGTTGATGCACTGCCAGCGTGAATGAATGAGTTAAGGAAGGAAGGAAAGAACACACTGCAGGCAACTGAAGGCACGTTCCAAAGAGGTCAGTCTCCTGGAAACGCTTTTTGAGTAATAATAGCATAGTTGGAATAAGTGCATAGCCAACAGTCTCTGCCCTCAGATAAGCATGTGCAGGTATAAGCTTTTTACTTTATAGCCGCTTCTCTCTGCTGTCCCTCCCTCTGTTTCTCTCAGCTGTCCTCCCGCTGGTTCCCTGCCCTTCTCCCCCACATCAGTCTCTGGTCTTCAACACCCGCAGACGCCCCGAGGCCTGGCTAGTAGGGGGTGGAAGGCTGGACAGCCAGCACCAGCAACCCAGTGCCCTCCTTGTCACCCCGACTTCTCTTTCCTCACACTAGCCTAAGTCTTCATCTCTTCAGGGAGCCATGAGCACCCCACTCCTCTTTTACCCTCTGTTGAGGTCTAACCAGGATTTGCCCAGACCAGAAGGAGGGTGGAGATGAGTGCATCAGAGTGAAAAAGGCATGGGGCTTTGATGTTAAACTGGGATGCAAACCCCAGTGCTCTGAAATACCTTCGGTTTTACTTTGGAAAATTACTTAACCTCTCTGAGCCTCCATTTCCTTATCTCTAAGTTGGGGATAATAATACACCTCACCCCCAAGGGTTGTGAGGAGTAAATAAGATACAGCTATACAGCTACATCCCACCCCAAGAATTCTCTGAGCTGCAAATTCCTTTATAGTACAGACACTCCGAATGAATAGTTCAGGGTCTGATCCCCTCCTCCTTCCCTTTCTTTACTTCTAGTCCATTGACAACCCACATCCCAACCGAAGCAAACTTGAACTTGACACCAGACCACTTTAAGTCATTTTCTCTTAAGTCCAGTCAGCCAGTGACATGCCCAGAGAATTCCTGTCGTGTTGAGGTGCACGCACGTCTGTCTTTCATTGCTCACCACCCTTTTCCAGGGACCGCAGTTAGCTGGTGCTCCTGTGCCCCTTCCTCTCCCTTTGCCCTGTCTTTTTTCCAAGAGCATTCGGAACGCCACTGCTGTTATTGTCTGCAGCCATCCTCCTCCTGGCTCATAGAGCCTCAGGCTGCATGTTAATCTGGTCTTGCATTTTATAAATGTTATCTATTTTTTTTTAATAGGCAACAGTCATACGTTTCAAAATTCAAAAACTATGATAAAGCTGGCCGAGTGGCTCAGTTGGTTAAGAGTGCGAGCTCTGAGCAACAGAGTCGCCAGTTCGATCCCCACATGGGCCAGTGAGCCGTGCCCGAAGCTGAGCTGCCGCTGAGCTGGTGAGAGTGTGTGCTC
>NW_017731386.1:4650698-4660212 GCF_001890085.2 Hipposideros armiger
TCATGGCTTTTCTGACAACCCAGTAGATCAAAAGCGGCCACTGGACTTGGAGCTGAGCTTGCACCCACCACCACAACTAAGATTGAAGGACAACAACCTGACTTAGAGCAGATGGGTCCTGGAAAAACACAATGTTTCCCTTCTCCAATTCCTTAACACTGTTTCCCTCCCCAATTCCCCAATAAAATCTTAAAAACAACAACAACAAAAACTATAATAAAGTGTACAATGAAAACTCTTCTTCCTAGCCCTGAATCAAGCCACCCGTTCCATCCGGGGCTATCCATTGTTTTTGTTCATCCTGGTCTTTAGTGTATAGATGTGGGGTTCATTGGTGTAAGGAGCACAGCTATCATCATTTTTCAGCGTGGAGACCCAGAACCAGGTAGTGACATGCCGAGGCTTCCACAGCTTGCCCATGGGAGGCTCGGCCAGGCCCTGGGATGCTCAGCATCCCACTGGCTGAGTAAAGGAATCAGGCCCTTCCAAGTCACACTCTTACCACTTGGGCTCTTCTCTTCGATGCATGGGTATTGCTATCACTTATGGGGTGCTTGCTCTGAGCTGGACATTGTGTTAAGAACTGCTTGATTATAATTTCTTCTAATTCTCTGAGGTAGGTGTCATCTCTATTTTACAGATGAGAAAAAAGGCTCAGAGAGGTTAAGTCCTTCCGAGATGACCCGAAGTTAGGGTTCAAGCCCAGATCTGTCTGCAGAGCTGTTCTCTTTATCTCTACACGGCGTCACCCTTGGTTGTAAATTCTCGGCACAGTTGCTCCCCTCCAACCCTTCTCTCATGGCTCCTGTCTCTCTTCCCTCTTTCTCACATTTTCTTTTCTCAATCATTCCAATTTTAGCCTTGAGAAATGGCATCATTTATATTGACTCAGGCATCAGCCCTTTGCTTCCCTTTCTCTCTCCTTGATGATCGGGGCTGGAACTGAACTAATTAAAGGTGAGTTACGGAACATGGTGCTAATGAGTCCATCATTCTCCTTGCTTAGTACCACTTGCTGATGGTCGGGACAGAAGGGAGAGCATGGAAGGAGGGAGAAACAACCCAAAGAGCCACTTAGCTTTTATTATTAACAAGGAGAGGAAATTAAATGGAAATAAATGTAATGTTTATTAACATTTTATGCAGCTACCTGAGGTTCAAAACCCTTTTGAGCTGTGTCAGCTCTGTTTTCCGCAGTACACTGGACTCTGGAGAAAACTATAAGCAAATTCTTAAGATCAATGCAAAGCGGTTCTCCATCACTCAAAACCAAGCAGCGATTTTCACCATTTCTGAAGGCCCGTCCTCCTCAGTTGAGGTTTGGAGGTTCCGCTCGTCTCCAGACTCACCATGTGAATCATGTTGGTCATTGTCCCTCTCTCCCTACCTCCTTCTGGGGTTCAGCTCAGGGGGCCATGGGCATTGGGGTGGCAGGAAATCCAGGGGACCCAGGTGCTGCCAACATTGTCTCCCTCTTCCTCTTGGGGCCAAAAGAGGGGCTTCCGAGGAGGGCAACCATGGTTCAGTATCACCCCACACGATGGGCAGGGTGTGGGCTTCTGGGGCAGCCCCTGGGAGCCTCTGCGCTGACACAACACGCCTGCTTCACTGCACTCCAGTCCCACTTTTTCTTTGGGTTCCTCTTGGGCCTCCCTTAGGTCTGCTTTTTTAGTGAAAATTACCTTGGGACAGGGAGTATATGTGTTCCCTAACCTGCTCAACCAATATAGTGCACATACCAAGCACCGGCACTGTGCAAAGGGTTAGGGGTGCAGTGATGAAGACAGTGCACAAACACCTTCCAGACACAAGGCCAGGTGTGTTGTGGGTATTATCTCTAGTCGTGAAAGAAATTCTGCAAAGTGCAGAATTACTTTACAGATGAACAATCGGAGACTTGGGGAAGGTAAGTAACTTGCCCAAAATCACACTGCAAGAAAGTAATGGAGCCTAGATTCAAAATCAGCTGCATTCATGCCCATATGAGGCTCCCTGACAGTAAAAGACCACTGCAGGATCACGTGGGAGAACCGTGCAGGGGGCCCAGGAAAGGGGAGGAGGAGACACCTGGGCCAAATATTGGAGGATGAGCAGGGACTAAAGAGATCCCAAGGGAGGGGGCATGGAGGCACAAAGGACCCCAGACCTTCCGAAGAACCGCCAGATGTCAGGTGGATGGGGAAAATGCTGGGGAAGACACAGGGCCTTATTGAAAAACAATCCACTTACTGACCACCCAGACACTGACACCATCTCAGTGAGCCTCCCCAACAACCCTGGGCCCCATTTTACAGACGAGTTTAAGTGGCGTGCTGACATTCACGTGGTGTGGATGAGCTGGGGTTTGCACCCAGCCCTCCCCCCACCACCCCATGGCAGATTCCATGCTTGTAATGTATTACATTGAAAGAGCTTACCTAGTCACGCATGTGTGTAATGCCTCTTCACTTGGAAGCCTCTTCACCGGCTCAAACAAAGACACATGGTCTGACCACAGGACAGAAGAGTGAAGAGATGGCTGTCCTGGAAAGACTCAGACCTCTCCGCCTGTTTCCTTCCTTGCAAAGTGAGCAGGTGTCCTGGGTCTCACAGATTCAGCCCAGCTGCAACGTGCCCGCCCGGAGCTCTCTCCTACGTGCTGGGGGGGAAGAGCAGTGGAGGAGAGAGCAGGCAGAGCAGGGATGTCATGAATGCCCTCAGCCTAGCTCTTGGGATGAGAGTCACCTGAATTAGAGAACTCAGCAGGGTTCTACCCACCGCTTTATTCTGCTTTCAACTCTGCGCAGGACACTTGCTGCCTTTCCTGAGTGCTGGGTGTCCTGAGAAGCCCCTGGGCTCAAGGCATCCCCTGTAATAAGGAACTGCATGAGAGCATCTGTGCCTTAAGCACTGAACTCGATGCCTGGCACACAGTAGCTGCTCAGTCATGTTTGCCGAATGAATGAGAAGAGGTATGGCGTAGGGGAAATAAATGCTTCCCATGGGCCCCTTTGAAGCACCCCAGGCCTGGCACACTCCCAACAAGCCCCCTCTGCCCCACCCCGCCCTGACACTGACCAGGTATCAGGAGAAAGCCTGGTGGTTCTGGTCTTCTCAGTACCCTGGGGGCTCCCTGGATGACTGGCATTTGGGACAGGGTCCCATTGGGGCCCTCAAAGTTGGCTTATGGACACAGATTCTCATGTCATTCCAGGTTTCTGAGTATTCAAATTCTCCTTGTCCTTAGTTCAGGGTGCATTTGCTCCAGGGGGTTCTAGCTTAAACTGAGCACCTCTCTTACGACCTCCTACTGCCCTTCGAGTGAGGGCCACTTCACAGGGCCCATGTCCCCACTGTTCTGTGCTCCATGTTGGTGCCCCTCCCAGCTGAAGGCTCTGAGGACAAGAAGTGAATTTTCCCCTTTTCCAATCTCCTAGCACTGGGCTGGTCAAAGAGAGTAGTGGGAACACTAAAGCAGATTAAGGATGTAAATGGAATGTGCCAAGTTGTCAGTGCATACTGAAACCAGTAGGTAAAAGATAGATGAGAAGCCATATTTACATAGTCTCAAAGGTTCCCGTTCCTCCCCCGACACACACACAATACTTATAAACTACAAAAGGAGCATTAGTAATTTTACAGTGGAGACACCTGGTATCACCTTAGTCAGGTGATCAAAGTTAACATCACCTGGCATGAAAGAAATAGCTATCATGGGCCTCCTGGCATGATTTACTGAGAAGAACACAGCATCACTTACTCTTACTAAACATACATAATCTGAATTTAATCATAAGTAAACAGACAAACTCAAATGGGGGAACGTTCTGCAAAATAAATAGTTGGCACGCATCTAAAGACACGTGACAACTAAATGCAACTTATGATCAGAGACTGGGTCCTGGACTAGAAGTTTTTATTTTGCTAAAGAGGATATTTGAGGAAAGGAAACCTAAAAAGGAAACCTGGCAAAAATCTAAATAAGGTCTGTAGATTGATAATGGTACCGAATTGATGTTTATTTCCTGATTTTGATCATTGCACTGTAGCTATGTAAGAGAATGTCCCTGCTTAAGGAAATATATGCTGAATTATTAAGGGGAAAGAAGAGGATGATTATGTCTGCAACTCACTCTCAAATATTTCAGAAAAGTAACAATATGTGTTTATGTTTGTGTGAGAATAAGTGAATGATAAAGCAAATGAGTTAAAAGGTGACCTCTTGGGGAATATGGGTAAAGAGTACATAGGAATTCTTTATATTATTTCCAGAGCTTTTCTGTAAGTCTGACTTCAAAATAAAACGTTTGAAAACAAAATGTGGCCAGTGTGAGCGTTAGCTGGATCAGCCTGGGGAAAGCTGTCAGCCCCTTGAACTGGGCATTGTAGGGACCAGTTCCCCTCTCTGTCCCTCACTTCTTTACGTGGAGATGTGTTGGGAACCTGAAAGGAGAAACCCCCCAACATGGACATGAGAAGTGGGTGTCACGGGCAGCATGAGGAGACCATGGTGGTTTCTGCCTGCAGCCTGTTAAAGAAACGCTACCCAGCCCTGGCTCCTGGGGGTCCCTATCCCTAGTCTCATCCCCAGGAGCAGAATGACTAGCAAAACAAGAAAACAACATTATCTTCAGTTCTGAAGAGAGAAGGGACAGATTTGAAAATATTACAGGTGTAGAGCAGAGACTGGGGTGGGGACAGGGAGAAGGAAGGGCAGTGAGTGACCCACAGGACCTTTATGGAGGCGAGTGGACCACAGCTTAGGGCAGGGGTCCCCGCTCTAGAACAGCTCTGGGCTCTGTCTGCTCCTGACAGTCCCCAAGGCAGAGGTCTGAAGAGTCAGGACTGTTGAGGCAGAGGTGGCCAGGACGCTGCACAGGGGATGAGGTGATGGCTGTGACACAGTCCCAACTCTTGGGAAGGCAGCCCGAACTGGTGGGAGAAACAGAGGTAAATGCCATTCTGAAACTGGGGTAAAGGTGCAATAGGGTTCCCTGCTGGAGGCCTAGGAGGGAACTGGGGGCACTGCCTGAGGTGGTGACATGCAGCAGAGGCAGTAGTGGTTGGAACTGGCAGGCGGAGCCTTGCCTGGCTGTGGTTGAATCCCTAGCTCTCCACGCTTCCGAGGGGCCCACCGCCCCTAGCCAGCCTTCAGATTAACTATAAATGCGCCCGATGTGTATACAGTGCTTTGCAGTTGTTTACCCAGCAGGGGCCTGAGCCCTCTTCCTTGGCCCCCTTTATCGACTGTGAACCAGACAAGGCAGTGTGCCTACATGTGCTTATCTACATTTTGCAGACAGAAGCACTGAGTTTGTACTTGTGAAAGGACTTGCACAGTGTCACTCAGCTGTGGTGGCAGAGCAAGGACTTGAACCTAAGCCTCCGATGGGGCACAAAGTAAACTGTCAACTGTTGCTGAGTATTGGAATCTATGGAGGTCTCTTTCCACTGGGCTCTGCCGCTCCTTCCAAGGCTAAAGACCAGCCTAGCATTCAGGGAGCTTACTCCCTGGGGCTCCGTCTCCACGCCTCTGTCTGGAGAACCCTTCTTTCCCTGCCTTTGCCCAGGCCAACTGTCCCATCTTCTGGGAAAATTCTGCTTGATGCCCCCCTGCCGGCGGCTGCCCTGACCTCCAGGAACTGCGTGCTGCTGGTAGGCGGACTGTGCCTCATACATAGGGGACAGTCAGAAATGCTTCAGGTTGGACTGGAGACCAGAGGTTCCGGAACGTTTTGGATTACAGATTCCTGTGAGAATCTGATGAACGCTACGAATCCTCTGATCCAAGACAGCACCCAGGTGAGGAGTGCGGTGAGACAGGTGATGAGAGAGGGCCATATGCAGGGCAACTCTCTACCCTGACTGTTGCTTTTGGGAGAGTTTTCCTTTCTGATAGATCCCCACTGCAACAACTCCCCTGGATAGGACACGACAGAGGCCACTGGGGTCGCTAGCCCCATCTCTCTGCTCAAAGCTTGTTCTGAGACTCAGCTAGGATGCACCCCTAGCCAGGTGCTCCCCGCCGTGGGCGCACACGCTGCCCCTCCCCCAGGGTAAGGAGCAAGCAGAGAGGCAGGGAGAAGCTCTTTTGGGGTCACGGCTCCCAAGTCCTTTCTCAGATTCATTGCTACTCAACTATTTTTTTTTCTTCAATACCGTAAATCTCCTTCTGTTATTCTCCAAGTTGATATAGTAAGCGGTGTCATTTTGAGAAGAAATACATAATGGTATGTTAGAGGAATCATGATCTCCTCATTCATGCTTAGAAAAAAATTTATTACAATGTAAGAAAGCCTGAATAGCATGAATTTATTATAATGATTTAACACTTCTGCACTTGAGTTAAGAATGCCCCTCCATAAATAACTGTCCCTGGAAAACATAGCAAATTTACACAGTTTACCGTTTCCCAATGTTATATAAATCCAACAAGCTTAAATCACCTCCAGCTAGGGGAGGGAATGCCAAAACCTGGGGCTGTGGAGTTCATCCGGTCTCAACGGCCAGTGACAAGAAGCAGGAAAGCCAGGCTTCCCTTCCACCAGCCCCTCCCCTCAGAACGAGACCCACCTCAGAGCTTGAAGAGGCTGAGAGTATGGGGAAGAGGAGGATGTGGGGGGGACGGGGGATCAGTTTATACCTGCAGAACAGGTGAAGCCCAGTGGACCCCGGGCATCCTGGCTGTGGTCAGGCCGTAGTCTGTGTGGTGGGGTCAGTGAGGTAGATACCAGCCAAAGCTGCCCGGCTGTGGCCAGCGCCTATTTCCTGTCCAGGTCTCAAATGGGGCCTGGTCTTCTAGCCCACCACCTCTGTTACTTTCCTCCTGGGCCTTCTGGTTCCTCCGTGTTCCAAGATCCCCTCCCAGATCCTCTTCTGGCTCCATCGGACATCCTGCCTAGCTGTTTTCATGGACATTTTGGCCTTGTTATTCCGGCTTTCCTCTGGGCCAGTTTCCAGGGCTAGGTCGGTGTCCATCACCAAACTTACCTTGGCATTATTAGCACGATGCTCTGACCAACTGAGCTAACTGGTCACCCCAGGCACCAAACTTTTAAAGTAGGGATTATCACTCCATTTTTACAAATAATTTTATAAATTAGTGTATCTGAGGTGTTGAGAGTATAAGTAACTTGCCTAAATGTAGACGGCTCACAAGTGGTAAGGCTGGGTTGGTTCCAAGGCCAACATATATTTGGAAACATGGCCATTCTAATAGGGAAGACAAACAGTACACAAAACAGTACAGCACAGTCGGAAGTGGGCTACTAATAGCGGCTCTAGAGTATGGCTGGAGCCAAAAGAAGGGGGTCTGTAATGCTGCCTGGGAAGATCAGGACAACATGGAAGCAGACTCGTCTAAAAAAGAGGGACATGGGGAAGTCCCACGGGCAGGAAAGAGCAGTGTGTCTTTGGGAGGCGGCCGGTAGCTGTGAGCTAGAAGGGGAGCAGAGTGCAGAAGGGAGAATGGATAAGGTGCTGAACCCCAGCAGTGGCAATACTAGCGAAAGGGAGGGTTTTAGAGGAAGGTGAGCACTGCCCGTGAACCCTCATACTCTGCTGGTGGGAAGGTAAAATCGCAGAGCTGCTTTGCAAAGCAGTCTAGCAGTTCCTCAAAACGTCAGACATAGAGTCGCCCTACGGCCAGCGATGCCCCTCCTAGGCACACACCTAGATAAATGGGAACACATGTCCATGACCACCAGGTTATCCTGTGAGGGCAAGTTTGGGACAGTGCTGATGTTCATCCTTGGCCCCAAGATGCCAGTCAGAAGAGACTATCCCCGTGAAGGTCCCGACAGAGGTCATTCCGACAGGACTCCCAAGTACCAACTCACTGGTTTTATTAGGGCCCCTACCACCTCCTCCACCCAGTTGAAGGTAAGCCTCACCCTCCTTTTGGCCACTGTCTTTTCAGAAGAGGTCTTAGCTAGGGCTGTAACAACCTTTATTCTGGAGAATACAGTCATATCCATTATGCTACCTGGACAGATTCGTCATTTTTCCAGGGATATTTCTTTAGATGGCCTTCCCATGGCCTCTCTGTCTAGGGACAGAAAGCAGTCCAGATGGTCACCCTCCTTGAGGGTTACTGACCTACGAAGCCCCTGAGGAGTGGACATGCTGCATGTTTGCTCACCTTGGCCCAACTGGACTGAGGGCTTACTTCTGAGAGATGATGGTGGAATGTTCAGTCCTAGTTGAAATTCTTAAAAACGTTCATCTTGCAACACCAGACCAAGGTAATGATGTACTGTAGTGAGTGGGGAGGGTAGCAGCGTGGCAGCCGGACCTGTCACTGACAGGGTGTGGGAGCTCCCACAAGTCACTTTTCTCTGAACTCTCATCATCTGTCAAATGAAACTGATGGATTATATGAGCTCTAAGGTCCAGTTCAGCCATAGACTTGTGTGCCTCTGGAAGGTGATGGGACTCTGGCGGGGACGGGATGGGGGTAACAAGGCCCTGAACGTTTTCTGGGTGCTCACTCAATTCTGAGCACATTTGTGGAGGAGGTGGACACAGAGAGAAACTAGCTACGAAGCTGAAGCGCAAGAAGTTAGAAGGTCCCGCTTCTGAATGGAACAATGGAACCCTAGGGATTTAGGAACAACCCACCTTGAACATAAACTCTGAGACACCACGTGACTGGTAACTAATTTATGAAACTGTTCTCTAGCTGCCAGGCCATTCTTCCTCTGAGGACCAGAGTGCCACTCGTACCCCATTCATCTCCAGCTGCGTTCCTAGACTCAAGGGGAACTGTTTGACAATTGGGGCAAACTTTATTTCACTTCCAGTTTAGGAGCTGATGGAGTGATGATTCTATTCTTGCCTCTGCCTCTGAGGAGCAGCTGCACAGTCTGTTTGTTTAGGTGAAAGTGCCAGGCAGGCTTGGGGAACAGGGGGCAGGGTTAGGGTCTCTGGCCATCTTAGTTGAATCCACAGGTGTGATCTGAGAATCAGGTATTTCAGGCACTCAAGCCCTCGCCTACATTCCCCCAGCACCTAAGGCCAACTAGGCAGGACCGTTTCTCTTCACTCAAAGTGCGGAGATATTTCATCCCTGTTGAGCAGTTCTGGGGACAGGCACACAAAAGGGACCTGGAGGCGTGCAAAGACCGAATCTTTTGTTCCAGCAAGCGCACAACCTAGAAGAGGCTTCGGTCCATGTGATGGGCGTGCGCTAGAGTTAACTGGGAAAACTTGCTGGGATGTGGCAAACCGTTTGTTTCCTTTCTTTCCGTTGACCACATGCTCCTGCTGTTTTAACAAGAACTGAGGAAAATCACATTTTGATAACCTGGGTCTGTGCTCTTGCTTTCAAACTGTGTCCCACTGATCTGATGAGGGATGGGCAAGGGACAATTCAACATCAAAACCACATGGGGAAAACAGCCATAGAGATCATTTATTAACTTAAATTCTCACACATATAGAAACAGTTTCCTACATTACAAGTAATACGCACTGAGGTGGGGACAAAGCGTGAGCTGGGAGGAGTCTGCCATAGACTCCACCTCCCCAATGACTG
>NW_017731386.1:4662177-4663649 GCF_001890085.2 Hipposideros armiger
TTCATCACATGCTCACTGGTCTGAGCGGCCACAAGAGCCCACTGTGAGCTGAAGGACCCATCTCAAGAGCGCTGCTGAACAGAACAGAGGGAGCATGAGGTCTCAGTGCACCTGTTCCACGGGCTTTCTCTAGGGGAAAGTGAGGCCCCGTGGGAAATGGCGGGAAGACTGCCTGGGATGGCGGAGCGTCAGCTGGCACGTAGAGATGGTTCTTTGGGGCCATGGGACAGTGGCCCTGGGCAGAACTTATGCAGGGCCGGGTCAAGCCAGGGAAAGCCTATCAGCCTGCAGCAGCTGATGCAACTCTCTCTCTAGTGGCATCTTCCCAGACACAATCATGGGATGTTCACAAGGGTGAATACAATAGGCATGGGGCCAACAAAAAATACCGAGAGATTATTCTTATTTATCCTGGGAAACTGGTGGATGGTAGGAGCAGTGTTTCAGGCTTTTGCCTCCATTAATCACGTTCTTGTGTGATTTAATGCTGGCTTCCAAGGGTCAGGTGGGTCTCTCCTTCTAGCTCTCTGAGGCCCTTTGATTATGGGGAGAGCAGCTGCCAGGCTGATGGCTACTAAGCCTGACTCACACTTGGCCCTCGGTGTTGCCTGTGATAATTGCAGCATCAAATTCAACTTCAGATTTAAATGACTACACTTAGATAGAGGTAGGTGGGGAGAGAACAGGGTGGAGAGGTAAAAGGGTCTGTCTTTCTGAAATTGCTTATGGTATAAGGGGCGACTTTTAAATTAGAGGAATCTTTCAGTGGATAGGTTTTCCTTGTACAAAAGAAAGCCAGTCTTTCCCTGCAAAACATTAAGAAGGAAACGCTCTGGAAATGAAGCTGAATATGCAGTGGACTCCACCAGGCGGAAAGTATTTTATGTTGATTTTCTCATCTCTGCTTGGCATAGAAAAGATACTGCCTTCCACCCCTATTCCCCCTTAACATGTTATCTACTGACTGGTCTGATCAAAAACACCCTGAGCTGTTAAAATGATTTCTATATTCAACACACAACAGGATGCTAGTGAGATAGGTCCCTGTGAAAGGAGAGACACAATTACTTGCAATCAAATAATTTAAAATCCTAGATCAGTATATAAAGAAACCCACAAATTTCTGATGGAAATTTTGCAGCAAGCACTTTGGTGTCAAATGAAAAAGATGTCTTCCAGAATCTGGTTCTCCTCCAGGTCTTCGGGGGTCCTGCCTGCCCCCATCTTGTTCCGGGTCGATTTTAGAGGACTGAGTCGGCGAGTGCTGTGATTCCAGGCCCCAGATTCTCTGGAGGCATGGGGCTGAGGTTTGGGAGCAGACTTTGGGCTCAGAGACTGGACCAGATCCAACAGAGATGTCTCATACCTGTAACACACACAGCCCAGACAGAAAATGATCAGACCAGTAGAACATTAGAATCCAAGAGGCCCATAGAGATGGGCTGCCCAGGGCAAGAATCAGATCACGTGAT
>NW_017731386.1:4664199-4673210 GCF_001890085.2 Hipposideros armiger
CTTTATATCATCATGTATATACTCTTGTGTTCTCACCACCTAAGGTCGAGTCTCCCTTTGTCACCATATATTTGGGCTTCTTTACCCTCTTCATGCTCCCCTCCATCCCGTTCCCCTCTGGTAGCCACCATTCCATTGTCTGCATCTATGAGTTTGTATTTTTGTTTTCTTATTTATTCATTTGTTGCTTTTTGTTTTATATCCCACATGAGTGAAATCGTAGGTTCTTATCCTTTTCTACCTGACTTATTTCACTTAGCATAATACTCTCAAGATCCATCCATGTTGTTCCAAATGTCAAAATTTAATCTTTATTTATGGCTAAGTAGTATTCCATTGTATATACGTGTATTTACCACACCTACTTTTCCAATCACCTGCTGAAGGACACTTTGGTTGTTTCTATGTCTTGGCTATAGTGAATAATACTACAACGAACATGGGGGTACATATATCTTTACAAATAAGTGTTTTCAAAATCTTTGGGTAACTACCCAGAAGAGGATTGCTGGGTCATATAGTAGCTCTATTCTTAATTTTTTGAGGAACCTCCATACTGTTTTCCATTGTGGCTGCACCAATTTACATTCCCCCCAGCAGTGTATGAGGATTCTCTTTTCTCCACATCCTCTCTAACACTTGTTATTTCTTATCGTATTGATAGTAACCATTTTAAAAGGTGTGAGGTGAGGACCAGCCGAGTGGCTCAGTTGGTTAAGAGCTCAAGCTCTGAGCAACAGGGTCGCCGGTTCAATTCCCACATGGGCCAGTGATACTGTGCCCCGAGCTGAGCTGCCATTGAGCTGGTGAGAGTGCGCGCTCTTAACAACAAGGCTGCCTGGTTCCAATGGTGGACTACGCCCGCCCACAACTAAAGACTGAACTGAGCACCTTGAGCTGAACTGCCACCTGGGTGGCTCAGGGGATAGAGCACGTGCTGTTAACAACAAAGCTGCCGGTTTGACTCCTGCATGGGATGGTGGCTACACCCACCCACAACTAATTGAACACAGCACCTTGAGCTGAACAGCGCGACTGGACTTGGAGCTGAGCTAGCTGCGCCCTTCACAACTAAGACTGAAGGACAACAACTTGGCTGTTCCCCTTCCCCAATTCCCCAACACTGTTCCCCTCCCCCAATTCCCCAGTAAAAGTCTTTAAAAAAAAGGTGTGAGGTGGTATCTCATTGTGGTTTTCATTTGCATGTTCCTGATAGCTAGTGATGTTGAGCATTTTTTCATATATCTGTTGGCCTTCTGTATGTCTTTCTTGGAAGTGTCTATTCAGGTCCTCTGGCAGTTTTTAATCGGATTTTTGTTGACGTTGTTGTTGTTGAAGTGTATGAGTTATTCATATATTTTGGATATTAGCCCCTTATCAGAGGTATCATTTGCAAATATCTTCTCCCATTCGGTTGGTTGCCTTTTGTTTTGTTGATAGGTTCTTTTGCTACGCAGAAGCTTTTCAGTTCAATGTAGTCCCATTCAATTATTTTTTATTTCACTTCCTTGCCTTTGGGCCTTGGATAGCTATTCTTTATCCTACTAGATATCAACTGGAATATCACTACTTCAGAAAGGCCTTCCTTAACCCCACTATCTAAATTAGATTGACCCGGTTATTTTTCTTCTCATAATCATCTGCTCTTTTGCTTCATAACATTTATCACAATTTGTAATTATTTATTTGTTTAATATGTTTATTTAATATCATTACACTGGAAGCAATATGAGGGCAAGAACCACTGTATCCTTAATGTGAAGTACTCAATAAATAATGAATGAAACTACCTTATTACAATTACTTTCTTAAAAAAATTTAAATTGTTCAAATAATATAAAAATGTTTCATTATAAAATTCAAATATGTAGAATTATACAAAGAAAAGTGTGCAAATCCCATTATCCTTGCAGAGATCACTGTTATCAGCTTAGTATACGAGTATATGCTTCCAAATCTTTTTGTACAATTACATGCACATGTGTGCATATACAAATAAACATAGATGCACATGTATTTAGAAACTTAAATTGCGCTGTGCTTATGTACTGATCTATGATCTGCTTTTTCACTTAACAGAATGTTTTGGAGAGGATTCCACGGTAGTGCATATAGATCTACCTAATTCCTGTAAACTGCGGCAGTGTTCTATTTAACGGATGTGCCGTTGCTCTAATTTAAAAGGATCCCCATAGCTTTTATTATCTTACTCTAGCAAAATTTTGTATTTAGCATTCCTTTTCTGTTAGCCAAGAGGGTGGGGGGGAATCAGTATTTGGCCATTAGTGTTGATTTAAGGACAATTTGCTTGAAAACATTTCCTTTACAGTATGCTTTTCCTACACTTCCTTTCTATTACATTCACAGAGATAATGTCAACATAACTTGCTTCAATGAACAGAAATAAACCGGGAGGACACAGTGAAGGTTTTAAGAAATCTCAGATAAAACAGCTCAAATTAGGTTTGCTTTTACCATGCCATAAACTAGCCAGGCTCATAAAGATCTAGTATCTATCTTCCTTGCTGAGATATTGAATTCAGATACATATCAGTACGTGTGATAAGTTCTTTTTTCTTACATTCACGTCAACCAGTCCCTCCGTTCTATGAGCAAAGTGTGGAGAGCTCAGGCATCATTCTAGCACAGGGATTGGGGAAATTAAGAGTTCCCATAGGTTCTCTGCTGTCTTCTTAATGCTGTAAGTTCCACAGGGCCAGTTAAACTGAAATTGTCTTGGCGGAAAAGTTTAACTCCTATCTCTACCCCAACATTGTGTTCCAATCTCCAGGTCTACGAAGTCAATATCATCTATTGTGCTAGGACTTTAAAAAGTGGACCCAGTTGATGACACTGTTACTCTGATAAATCATGATCATTTAAACAAAGCTGTAACTAGACACTTTCAGAAAAGTAGACCAGTTCAATGGGCTAAATTCACATGTATGCGTACTATCAATAGATGACCATCCTGTTTTATCTATTTTAAATGGCATGTCTTTTCAGATACCAGTAAGAAACAGGTAGTAACAAAGTGAATAACTTATAGAAAATTTGGGAATCTTCATTTCTGATGATTGAATTGTTATTCAAGGAGAATAATATCTTAGTCATCCTTATAGTGCTAATTGTAACTCTACTATGGTATTTCTGGTAATAGCTCCAAATTAATGTTCTTAATAAAAATATCACATTCAAGGTATTGGTAAGAGCTCAGTCTCTGAAGCCAGATACTATATTTAAATTCTGGTTCTACCAATTTCTAACTATGTGATCTTGGGAGAGTTACTTAATTTTTCCAAGCTTCAGTTGCTTCACCTGTAAAATGGGGATTGAAAACAATGTCTGTCTTTCTGAGGAATTATGACAATGTATATACAGTGTTTAGCACTATGCCTGGCATATAATAAGTGCTCAGTAAATGGAAACTATTACTATTATATTTTTTTAAATTGTTGTTAGGGGCTGGCCGAGTGGCGTGTTGGTTAAGAGATGGCTTGGAAGCACAAGCTCTGAGCAGTAGGGCCACCAGTTCAGATCCCACATGGGCCAGTGACACTGCGCCCTCTACAGCTAAGATGGTGAACAACAGCTTGACCTGGAGCTGGGCTGCCATGAGTTGCCAGCGATGGTGTAGACTGCAGTGGAGTTGCAGTGGACTGCCGTAAGCTACAATGAATGGCTGGCAGCTGGCGTGAGCTGCTGTGAGCCGCTGTCCAATGGCTGGCGACTGACAGCCTCACCCGGTAAGAGCACAATGATAACACCGACATGGGTCAGTGAAGCGACGTCCTCCACAACTAGACTGAAGAACAAAAGGACAGCAACTTGTCTGTTCCCCTTCCCCAATAAAATCTTAGAAAAAGAAAAATTGTTAGGAAGCAGGCTGCAGATAGAGAAAAAGAGTTCAGACAGAAGGATCAGGAAGAAAGCTGTATAAATGTGACATTAAAACCATCATGACAAACTACTACAGGAATGAATTCAGAGTGAAATGATTAAAGACAAATCAAAGGTAGGACCAACTGAAAAGAACATGAAAAATCACTTTTGTGGGAAATTTTTCTGCATGGACAAAAATGCTATACAACTAGTCAAAAGACAAAAGATAAGCTGGGAAAAACATCTGTGACATATTACAAAAAGGGCTACTTTTTTCATATGTAAAGAACAATTATAAGTCAAAAATATAAATATTAACAACTCTGGAAAAATGGACAAAGACAGAACAATAGTTTGTAGAAAATACAATTATTCAAATATAAAACTTCACTTATAATAAGAACAATGCTAATTATAACTGTAAGATACCATTTTCACCTTTCAGATGGGCAATGAACTAAACTTTTGGATTCCACTCTTGAAGGTATAATAAAATTAGTGCTTTCAAATATTGTAAATGGGAACGTTAGTTGTACAACCTCTATTGAAGGAAGTTAACAATATCTATCAAAATTCACAGTGAACTTATCTGTGACCCACAATTGCATTTCGAGGGATTTATCCTACAGGTATCCTCACACATGTATAAATTACATATATAGGAATATTTATTGCAACATTGTTTGCAATCTCAAAGGACTAGAAATGACCCAAATGTCCATTCACTAGTAAAATGCATTATGGAATGAGGCAGTTCTACAGTACACACATTCATTTACATAGCCAAGATTTTACATATATAATTATCCCTGAAAGGACATACACGACACTGGTAGTGGTTATCTCCAGGGATGGTACTTGGCTGGCTGGGAGACTGGGGTGTGAGAATACCACACTTTCACTAAATTTCCCTATGAATTTGTATGTACTTCTTGATTAAGACAGTAATTATAAAGACAATGTAGTTCAGGTCTCTGTCTGCAACAAGTGAATACTTAACCCAATTGGGTCTGAAATGCCTTAATGGGTTCCTCCTGTAATCTGTGTGGCCTAACACCTCACATTTTACCTAGGAAAACAGTATGAAGAAATGATTTAGAGGAAAGCAGACATACTGCCTTTTATGGAGATTCCTAGATTGGGAATAAATAAAATAAAATCTCCAAGAGTGGTGACGTGGGCTCAGAATCCTTATCTGTAATTGTAAAACTAAAAGTTTTTTCATAACCGTTTGGTAGCAACCTCTGACCTAACCCAAACTTATTTGGTCACAAAATCTGACCCGAGTTGATAAGAGGCTATTTATATTTGTTGTTTATTCCATTTAATGTGAAGAACAGTACATTATGCTGTACTCTATATGGTATCTGCACTATGTTACCTTAAAAAAACAGTAAATTCTGATATATATTTGGTTCTAAGAGTTTTAGAGGAGGGACTGTGGACCTGTATGATTTTCTCTCTTGTCTATCAGTCCTGAGTTGAGTCTTCACACAAATATATTATCATTAACCAGAAATAGACTTGTGCAAGTTACCCAGTCTTCTTCTTCAACAATACTCACCATTCAAAGTTCATGTCCATCGACTCTTGGGTTTTTAGTGCTGTTGTTTGGGAGTTTGGGTAAAAGACTATCACTATGCAAGCAGTGTACATGATCTCAGAGATTTGATATGGAAAGCAAATCTGGGCAAATCTGATAATTTGTATAACTATAAAAATGAAATTATTTAAGAGGAATTTCTTTTCTGTCATTGTAGCAGGAGCTACATAAAGATTAAAAAAAAATTACCACCCCTGTTCCTCATGCCTGTACTTGGAGTATTGGAGAACTTAAGATACCTTAATAATTTTCTAGCATCTTAATCATTTTGTGAAGACATGATGTGAGATAATGGCCATTTAATATAAAATGTTCTCTTTTCAATGGAATTGTGACTTCCTACTAATTATAAATTAAAGCCTAATTTAGTATGGCTGGAAGCCAGAATGACAAATGAAATTTATAGATCCTAACGTTGTTTATATTGAGAGAAAAGCACTGTTAGATAGCTTGGAGTCAAAGGATGTTACCTACTAGGCTCCAGGAGTGAAAGCAGTGAGCTGACTGCTGGAGAACATAATGTAGAAACCAAAACTGACAGGCAGAAGTGCTTGCCTTGTAGATTATACCAGGTCAGAGTGATGCTAGGTTACCCTGTTTATTAGCATGCACTTTAGAAAGTTCAGGGCATGTATGGATAAGCATTCATTCCATTTTATGCTACACATTATTGAAAACACATTCTATAACATAAATAATTCATCAGTGCGTTGTTTGAAATTTAAGATTACAAAACTGAACAGTAGTGTTCTGTTTTATGACTGTTTGTACTTTCAAAGAGAAAGACAATATGGATAGATGGACTTTATAACCTTTATATGAACCTATTAGGGAGAACAACCCAAGAGAAAAGAAACAACTCCTGCTCTCTCTCTCTCTCTCTCTCTCTCTCTCTCTCTCTCTCTCTCTCTCTCTCTCTCTCTGCCAAAGGCTGTTATCTTTAATTTTAAGTAAAACCAGGTGTGAGCTGTGAATTAAGGAATCCTGCTTGCTCTCATGAAGCTGGGAGACTAGAACTGATTGTGAGCAACCTGAAACAGGAGGTCTTTGAAAGGAATATACCTGAGATGTTTCCAATTTAAGACAACAATTATACCTCTCCATCCTCTTGCCATGAAGGTGATACAGGTTGGCAGAGGGCAAAACCATGAAACAACAGAAACCAGTGGCTATATAGTTGAAGGGCTCCCCCACTTTGTTGATAAGTGTAGGTAGCTCCCAGAAGAGTCACTACTTAAGTAGTTTGTCAGTACTGTGAACTCTGAGACTGTTTCCCTAACTCTGGATACGGCTGCATGGAGAGGCATGTTTGGGTTAATATATGAACCCCAATGGCCATTGTCTATAGTACCTGAAATGAAAATAGAGACGGGAGAACATCCCGTGTTTCAGGGTGGACAAGGGCAATAGTACTTAGTGTGTATGTACCCTGAAGAAGGCACTTGCCCAACTCCTGTTAATGCAAAATGGGACACCGCAGGTGAGGCAGCTGACATGCTGTAAATGCAAGCCATGCTGGGTGTTGGGTAGCATTACGGTAGCCAGGATCTCCTTCTCAATATGCCTCTGACCCAGACCATGATAAAAGACATGATTTGAGTGCACCTAATGTTCCTCCCATGTTACTTTGTTACTGGGGTGGGGATAAGAAACAGTACAGGGATCTCTATCTGATTTACTGTTACAACTTCCTTTAATGGGCTTCACTGATGCTAGGAAAATTAGAACTGTCCCATAGAAAAGGAGAAAGAAAGGGGCGTCCACAGAGGAGAAAACAATCCTAGCCAAACAGAGTGGAAATATTTTGGCTGTTGTAAACACGTGGAATGGAAAACAGAGAAGTTGATGGGGGAAAAGCCAGAGTTTTAACAGCATTGCCATGACTGGATCCAATGGGTTTTTCCCAGTGCTCTGGCAGTAAAAAAGATCCAGACAGATCAACTATCTATCCCAGTTTGGAAGAATTTAGAAAACTGGATGACAAGGAAAAGCTCAGTGAATTTGATATTGAAATACAAGAGGTGTCAATAAGAAAGATTGAACCCGAGGAAGACTGATGGGAAGGCCAGGGTCTCCTGGCCCATTATAGCTGGCACTGGGTGACCATAGTTATTGAACCAAACATCCCCCATTTGGGTCAAAATCAATGATAAATGGAAGGAAGAAAGTAAAAGAACAAATAGAAGGGTTATGCGAAGGTGAAAACCCAACATTATTTTGGTGTCTGAAGAGAGGCTCAAAGCAAGAGTACAACATTCTTTCTTAGCTCAAACTCCAGATGCAATCTGGCTCCCTTCCAAAGCTGCCTCTGCTTCTGAAAGCCAACAAAGTAGAATGGCGACCAGCAAATGTGAGCGATTCCTCCAGTATACGCCTTCGTCTTACATTACTCCTAAGCAGTAAGGGTTCATTTAATCATTTTTTCTTCTACAAAGACATTCATTCTAATTGCAAGATTTAACTTTAATACATATTTTTTCTCATCTCAAAGAGGAGTAGGAGTCATGTTTATATTAAATTTATGTATCAATCCAATAAAGAAAAGAGAGAAGTTTTATCGGAAACACAATCACATTGTCGCATTCTAAAGCAACTTTTGAGAGATACATGTACATTCTCATGTCAGCAATCAAACCTGCTAACAGGCCAATTTAGGCAATTTTATTTAGCACTGCTAATTCCCACCTATCCTTTTTAATTTATTCACGGAATGGTTAACACAAAAAAGAGTTTTNAATTAGGTTAAGCCTTAAGCCTCCAGGCATTACAACAACCTTTTCCTATCTATCATCTATCTATCTATCTATCTATCTATCTATCTATCTATCTATCTATCTATCTATCTATCTACCTATCTATCTATCATCTATCACCTATCTATCTATCATCTATCTATCACCTATCTATCTATCATCATCTACCATCTATCTCACAGTAAGACACAGATTAAAATGTTAACATATACTGTTCAGTTCATAATGAAGACATTAGGTTAGACACAAATTCACATCCTATTGACACCCAGGAAATGCCTACAGGATAGACAAAGGCAAATGGTGGGGGAACGTGGCAATATGCAGAGCATGTTGATTGATGCTGTGCAGAAAGTCCATCTTTGCTCTTCCAAATTGCTCATTCAAGGGAGGTAAAAAAGCAATTAAGCTCCATTCTGTGGCATGTGACCCCCAAAATCCTTTCGTGTAGATCCTGTTTATGATTTTTCTAAAGGCAAACAAGCTTCTTAATGAATCATAATTCTTTGCTTGGTCCTTCTGGCATCTTCTCACTTTGGAGGGCAGTGAGGACATTGGTGCAGGCGAGTGTGGCTACGGATGACATCTGGAAGTTGGCTGTGTGTAAGGTGGTCATGACACCCGGATCAAGGACAATATAGTTCTAGAAACCTAACTAACTGAGAAAACGGATGCCTATTTTTTTGCTACACCAAAGAACACTTCATTTTCCAAAAGTTTTCTGAAATGGGATGAAACTGATTCGGTTACTGTCTCAGGGGTGAACTTTAAAA
>NW_017731386.1:4673817-4728035 GCF_001890085.2 Hipposideros armiger
TACATAGTCCTCTAAAAAGGGTTACAATTGGTATTATGAGGGGGCAAAACTGGGTGCCCATTTCATAGCTAATTAATCTTAGTCAGCAGTTAAACCCTGACTTTGAAACCATAAACTAAAGGTGGTGGCAAGAAAGTAAATTTGAAATTGTTCATTATAGGTCACACAGTTTTTAATAATTTTTGTAAAGGCTACATGAGTATAATTCTTAGAAGCTAATGGGAAATAGATAATATTATTAAGTTACAGTTCTAACTTTGTAATACCTTTGATCTTAAACCTAATATGAAAAACTTCCATATGAAGCTTTTCATTTCATTTTTTAAAAATTCATTTTAATCAAATATCCAATGTAAATAATAAATTCCGATTTGTTTCCACCAAGTTCGTTGTTAACCTATTTCAGACTTTTCCTTACACATAGCTTTCACATTTCCTTCTCTCTTTCAAATAAACAGTTGTGTGAAAGAGAAATTTTGGCTTTTTTGCCAGCAATGACTGGTTAAAAAACGATCTTGGCCCCAGTGGAACTGTTTTTTATACCCTAACACTTGAGGGTTACCTTGTGTTTCAATCAGGAAATTAATGATAATCTGTACTAATGAAAAAGTACCAGTGGCCAATGTTAACAGAGGACTTTCTTTCCTCTTTCGAGCCTCGAGGCCATATTCACCCATATGGAAAGCTGTGCTAACTGAAAAGATTTTTATTTTTTCCCTTAAATAATAGCTTTTTGCCAACAGATTTTTTTCTGTCTTTGTTTGGAGATCTCAAATGGATCAACTTTACTTTTTTCCAATCTGAAATGAACGTGACACAGGGATTTACCCTTTATGCAACAACAGGAGCAGAGAGAACACAAAGCCTGTGAAGTCTGCAGGGCGTGAAATTAAAATTTTCACATTGACACAAAAGACTCCACTGAAGTAATGATACCATGCTACGATCCTAGCATGAAACCTTCTGGTTTGAATAAAAGTCAATGCCATGTGACCTACAGTTTGTACATCTCTAGAAACAGTTTGCTGCTCACAAAAATATTTATATCCGAAGGGAGAAAAGAAAAGAATTGGGGCAAGCTGTGGTGAAGCATAAAGTTACTGAAGGGGGACCGCTCTGGAAAAGCTCCGGAGCTCCAGCAGCACCTGGACGGGGAGCAAAGGGAGACTGCGATCCCGGCGGAGGCTGGCTCATCTGTGAGCATCACCGCAACCCGCCGACCCCGAGCTTTCCTGTTGTCCTTGGCGGTCATGGTTCCCAGTGGTTTCAGAGCCAGTCCCAATGTTAGTTCTGCCATTAATTAGCTTGTTTCTTTGTAAATCAGTGGTTTGTGTTACAGTTACAGTTATGACCCACCCCGGAGATGAAGCAACACCTCAACTTTCCCCAGAGTCTAGTTTTCCCTCCACAGTCCATTTCTTTCCAAAGCGCAGAAGACAGGAGTTGGGTGTGGGGTGTATCAACTGGTCTACAGAGAGGTTTAATTTAGGATCAGCACGTTTCCCAGTCAGGAGCTGGACTGTGAGAACAGTAGACATGAACAGAGTGAAGGGACACTGACTGAGGACTCTCCTCTGAGCTAGCTGCCCCAGTACGCACTTCCAACCACCCATGCAGGAAGGTACCACTTCATTAATAGAGGGCATTTTCTGTGCAAACCCACAAAGAATGCCATTTGTGGGAAATAGTCCATTCTGCACCTGGTAGGGCAGGTGTCCCAAGGCACTTCCAGCCTTCATCAAGTTATACCAAGTACATGACCATGGTGACTCCTTATTGGGCCGACTTCCCCCAGGGCATAGGGAAGAGACAGCCCTTGACAAGAAATAAGCTTAACATCCCTTCCCTCACATGGACTGGCATGTGTCCCAGCTCTGGCTCTTGAAGTGCTTCAGCAGGGTTACACAGAGCCCCAGATAGAAGAAAATCCCCAGGGTACCACTCCTGGCATCCTTTTATTTATTTAAAGCACAAAACTGAAAAAATAATCCCACTGGCTTTAGTTTAATATAAATATTTTTAAACTGTCAAAAGGTTGAAGGGATGAACTGTTCACATATGCTAAGAAACACAGCTGCACATGGCTTTAAAGACACAACTGTACACAGGTTTGTCTGCTTTTACCTTGCTGTTCTGGTATTGGGCTGGAGACTTTCCTTCTGGCTCTAACAATGGCTCTGGTTTTCAAGTAGGCCATGTCCTGTGACAGGGAAGCTTGTAGCAGGGTCCCCATTTTCATACAAATCCCAACCCACCTCAGAGTCTCCCAGCTCTCCCCAAGGAAGACACAGCCTCTCACATGTAGCAGTAATCACTCCTCCCTTGCCTGCCAAGCAGCTTACATTCCAACCAAGCTAATCATTTTATAAGCATTTAGGGATGAGTGCCAAGCAATGAAGCTTTCAATCGCAGTAACAGTCATACTTCAGAATGCTCCCTCAGCAAAAAAAAAAAAAAAATCAACGAGGGCCTTGATAAGTAAACAGGTAACGCATTGGCCAATTACTCTGGGGCTTCAAGACCAACTTGGAATTTTTCTTTCATGGGTAATTCTAGGATCTGTACGCCACGTGGCTCATTCACATTCTCTAAGAAGGAAGAGCAAAGATGTTTTGGTGAGAATATGGATCCAGAAGTCTTAGGTTAATGAAAATATAAATATCCATGTATTTCGTTTGACTGTTTACAAAGAATTTTCATATATATGTCTCTTAATTTTTGTGGTTAAACCTATAAAAAGTTACAGATAATGCAAAACGGTAAAATAAACTTCAAACAAGAGGTAGGAAAAAGGGAGAATGAAAAAAAGAGAGGACTGTAATATCTTTTTTGAGGGGCATATCTCATTAATATGAAAAAGTTTACTAGGAAATATGAGAAGTGTTAAATATATTAGAAGTGGTATATGTGTAACACACACACACACATATTTTAATACAGAAACAGTATAAAAAAATAATGTGTCTCCAGCTGAGCTGAAGACACATTAGTCAATGACTATTAACTACATTATAAGTATTCTTGCTGATAAAGTCTTTGATTGACTCAGTGGCATCCTTGGCACCATAATGCACAATCCTGACCATTTTTTCCCCCAAGGCAAAGCATGTGGCCTACACTAATATACGGTTACCTTTTATTTTTTTATTTTATTTATTTTTTTTTAGCTGAGCCATCCTGCCACCTGTTGGCAGCTCAGCAGCAGCTCAGCTTGGGCCGGGCATCGAACCGCTGTTGCTCAGAGCTCAAACTCTTGAGCGAGCTCTTAATCAACTGAGTCACTCGGCCGGCCCTCTACGGTTACCTTTTTCAATGTGACTAATGACCTCAATTTGGACTTCAAGGATGCTATCTTTTTTCTGTCTTTCTCCTGGTATCCTCCTTAAAGAGCTAAAGTTTTCAAGACACAATTCCATGTCAATGTTAAAAAAAGTAAAAGATCTTCTGTAAACACACGTTCACAGCATAATCTCAGAAAACGTAAATTGCACCTGGTCCCGTCAAGTGGGGAGGTCAGAGGTTCCCCACAGCATTGTTCTGGACCACGCTGTGAATGATGTGGTGCCACGTCTGCTCCACTACTTAATGTTTCTAAACTGTCGTGCAGCACAAAACCCCAAAGAATTTGAAGAGAACTTTAAACTACGAGTGTTATTCTGAAACCAATTATTTTTGAAAATGTTCATTTCATCATTATTTTATTCCCAAAATGTATACATCACTCTGCAATCAGGAGGCAGATGTACATGTTTTCATTTTAATTTTTATCTCTAAACAAGGGGAAGGTTGAGACAGACTGGATAGAGGCTGGAAAACTGGGGTTCCAGGTGGTCAAGGGACTTAAGTTTAGGTTCTGCTGCTGGTAAGTAGGAGAGGCAGGTATTGATGAACGGGTCTTTGGACTTTAATTCTAATGCCCTCTCCTCTAAGCCATGCTGCCTGTCTGCAGATAAGGATTTTACTTTGAGAAAACCAAAACAACAAACTCGCCACAGGCCAAACCATAGGTTTAGAAGAAGCTCTATGATATGGCTGAACATAAGGTAAGAAATGGCTAGGTGGAGACCATTGTAGACATTGTCTAAGCAATCAAATCCCAACACAGAGAACATACTGAAGCTGCTCACAATTGAGAATCTGTGTCATCCACACTGAAAACCTCCTGGAAGAGGAGACATTTTACAATTCTTATAGAACAGGAAAACCAAGTAGATGAAAATGCAAGGAAGTTCTGGGAAGTAAGAGAAGCATAAGTGTATCAGCTGGGTAGAAACCATGGTTCTTTCATAGATGTAGAGAAGACATAACAGAAAATAACCGTCTATAGGAATGTTACGAAAAGGAAAGATTCACTTTGTAATCATTCATTCATCCAACAAGTATGTATTGTCTATTATGACCTAGGCCCTGCTCTAGCAAAGAGATATAGCAATGAATACAATAGAAAAAAAATCCCTGCCTTCTTGAAGTTTATGTTTTATGTGGCAAAGGAGGGGAATGATAAATAAAACATATCAGATTGATAAGTGGGGTTCTTCAAGAGCTTCTTAATCATTTTTTCCGTGCAGGCTAATTGACGTATTCTGATAATCCACTGGGGACAGAAAGACAATGGCTAAGGAAAATTGCTAATGGAAAGGAGAGGCCCTGGGGTTGGGAGGGGGCAGAAAGAAGAAAGGGAGAACGCTGGTGTGCTGGCGTTAGGTGGGGTGAGAAGATGCACAGCTCCACAGCAGGGGCTTCCAAAGGTGTGTCTTTAGATCAAGTACATCACAGTCAACTGGGAAAATCAAAAATACCAGTGGTGCCAAAAAAATGTATACACATTTTAAGAGATGTTATTTATATATTACTGTTTGAAGTTGAATTGAATTACGGTAGCAATGTGTAGCATGATGTTTGCTCAAAAGATGGCATTAACTAAATGAATGCTAGTGTCACCATGAGACAGGCAGGACAGTCAAGGAAAATGGCGGAAGCATGGTTGTCATTTGAGGAGTGCAACACCATTTCGAAGTAGTATTTTAAATTCAAGAACGTTGTGAAAGTACAACGACAATGGAGGCATGAGTATACAACAGAACCTCCAACTTAACACCCCTTGAATTCTACCTATGGGGGACTTTAAAGGATGTGGTGTACCAGAACAAACCAGCTACTCTGGTGGTACTTCGGGAAGAAATTGAAACGGTATGCATAGCAATACAAGTGGACACTTTGGTCAACGTTGCTCAAGCAGTAGTAGTTTGCTGTAATCAGAAGTGTCTGGACGCTGATGGTAACCACTTTAAACACCTCTTGTAATTGCAGAAGTCAAACGTGACTTGTATTCATCTTTTGTTATCGGTATATATTGAGTGTTAAAATTTTAATACAATTTTTTCCTTTCCTAAAATGTGTAAACACTTTTTTGGCACCCTCTGTATACACCACTGGGGCTCATTCCTGGCAATTTTGATTCAATTAATCTGGGGTGGGGACTGGAAATGGGTACTTTTACAAAGTTTCCAAGTGATTCCAATGTGCAGACAGGCTTTAGAACCACTGCTCTGAAGGGAATTAAAAACCCTTTCAGAATTTTTACAAAGGCTAATATGATGAAAAAATCCATTATCAGTAACTTCAGTGAGATCTTGAGTGACCCTAGAAACAGAAGTCCTAGGAATACAACATTAAATCCTAACTCTATCACTATCCAATAATTTTTTTTAATTAAAGTTTATTGGGGTGAGAATTTTACTTCTCATCCTCCTCTGTTTAGAAGGAAAATAAACCAAGGAGACGTCTTAAGACATTAGAAACACTTGCCAACACTGTGTAAGGAAAATCCTTTGAACACAGGACTGTTAACGTTCGCTTCTAAGTCATATTTGTGGAGATCGCTGTGACTCACTGCGTTTGGCAGCGGGGCCAGTATCATTCACATGCACTGTTCTAGGGGCCCAAGCAAGTTTTGCTGCCCAGAGCACAGAAGCAGGAAGCTAACACTGAATGCCCACTACGGCCTGCACCGAGGTATGGGCTTTGCATATCTAGTCACATTCAATCTGAGCAAATGTGTAGTTATTAATATTCTTATTTTCACATGAGGAGTCAGGCTTAGAGAGGCAGAATAACGGGAATGTTTGCAAGGTGACTATTAAAGAATACAACCTTACTGCCTCCTTCTGAGATGAACCTAACCCCATTCCTAACCTTCTGTCAGCGAACACACATAGTTTGGAATTACAATAGCAGGGTCCAAAGCTCTGTTCCTTATTGCCTGTTGGGAGGTTTGACAATGACAACTACTATCTGGCCACATACCAGGACTGTGCTCAATACTTTATGTAAACTATCTTGCTTAAACATCATGACAAACCTAAAAAGGAGATACTATTATCCCCACTTTGTAGATTAAATTAAGTGATTTGTTCAAAACCACATAGCAAGCATTCAAACCTAGGCCTAGAAACCTAGGGGTTATAATTATTACACCTGGGCTCTTAACTGTTCTGTAACTGCCTCTTTGAGCATCACTTTCTCATGATTGTGAAGATTACGTTAGGAAACATTTATAAAAGAGTTCTTATAAGAGCGTTTAGTGCCTAGAACAAGAAGTGACACTCAACAATGTTTCTTAACATAGATGTTAAGGGAATTTGATGACCTTGGACCAAATGAACACCTCTAAAACATCAGTTCATGAGGCTAAACCCTGTGAAAGGATGGCAGGAACTGGCAATACTGAACAGATGTCACTGATCATAGCACTTTTCAGAGTTCAGTACCCTGGAGAAGGCACACCAAGGAAACATAATCCTCACCTATTGCTGGCTCGACAAAGAAATAACACAGTCACTTCATATGTTCCAAGGGTGAACTTAGATTCCAACTACTTGGAACCACAGAGCATCAAAACTTGAAATGGGTTTACCTCCTACACATATGTATCCTTTGTTTTTTTTTAAAATACTGGTTTTAAAATTAAGTAATACATCATTGTTGTAGAGCATTTGAAAAATATAGAAAAGTGTGAACAATAAATAGCTCTTATAATCCCTTCACTTGGAACTGAGAAAGATTTCCTAGAGCCAAGGACTAAAATTGCAAGTGATGTACATTCCCCCATACAGTATATTCTTCCTGTGGTAAGAATGTCTTGACAAACTTCCTTAGGCTGAATTCATTTATTGGAATTATGCTATGTCTTTGTTATTTCTACTTAGCCTATTTGTTTCTGTTTTCTTAACTTACACACTATAAATAGTGTGTGCAAGAGAAATGGATGATTACATTAATGGCTTTTAACAGTGGGAATTATAGTAACAGCTCAACATCATGGCTTAATTAAAAGCAACATCTTTTCATCAAACACATAATAATTTCCATGCATTCAACTGCTCTTGGTAGAACTGCACTGCTGGCAGGGATTTCCAAATTATTAACCCAACTTAAACAAAGACACTTTTGAATGCTGGGTTTTTCATGCTTCTGATTAAACATGGAAGACAGAGAAGCATATTTGTAACTTCACATTTTCTTTTACATATTCAACACATTCTTTTCTGAAGCTTTCAGATTATTCCTTTTTATTGTCATCATTTTATGTGCATCATTTCAGTAGGTTTTGTTTTTGTTATTTACAATATTCTCAAAATGGAAACGTTACAGTAAATGCTACTTTGATTGTGCGTAGTGTGCAAACTGTTACTCTGAGGGCAGATAAAGGTAAAATGATAGTTCTGCACCTAATAGCTCACATTTTAGGAAGTCATTTGAAAAACCTAAGAAGAAATTGTATTTACTATTTTGAAACTGAGTTTTAAGGGTCATAAAAAAGACTTACAATGATAGGTAATTTGTATGAACATATATTACAAATGGATACAGCTGGACATGTGACACAGTTCCTGATATGTAATAGGCATTCAATGAAGAGCAGTCAGTATCTTATATAAGGTCAACATTCATGTACTCTATTATATAGAGGCAATGAGGTCTGCTATTGAAACCTACCACATAAGCTCAAGTAGTGGCTGTGGGATCTAGTTTGAGGTTTGAGATTTTAGTATAGTTCCTAGCTTTCCACCTTTGGAAGAATAACACATTATCATTTCTTTTGTTAGGCACATGAGGGAATTTGGTTGAGCACTTAAAACATTTGTATAAATGTATAGGTTAGACAAAGTCTGATTTAAAAAACAAAATTCGTTACTGTTAGGATTCTGGGCACAAGTGCAAGCGAGCACTGCAATTTGGCCGTTGTGTATAGCGACCCCTCCTCTTCTCTGTATAACTAAGTTTCTTCCTATCAAGCTACACAAACAAATTCCAACTCTTACAGTACATTTGTCTGATTTCTACGCTAAATCAGAGTCTTATCAGCTTAGTGTTGATCCTCAGAACTAAATCCAAGTTTCAGGCAGTGTGAAAGAAGGAACAAACACTGAAATTTGGGATTTGAAGAGCTAAATTCAAGGCCTTTTTTCTGCTTCCTTCTTGTGTGACCTTGGGCAGTCACTCAGTTTCTCTCAGTTCTCATTTCCTCATTGTAAAATAGGATAATACTACTACTTACCTCACAGGGTTTTGGTGCAATTTCAATGAGACAATGCATGTGAAGAGCATTCTGTTAACTCTAAGCTACTATGCCAAAGATTGTGAACAGGTAATTAAAATTTTCAGCATTATATATTTATTACTAGTATAAAAGAAATAGGTTTCTTGTGTAGGTTTTTGAATCCCCTGGCAGCTGTCAATCCAGAATTTTGTTGCTCGAGATAAAACAGATCATTGCTAGTTATTTACATGATTTTGCCTTCTTTGAAATTTAAATAGTTATTGGCAATGTGATGTAGGAAACTAAACAATGCTTGAACTAGCCATGGGCTAAAGCCTTGGGTTATAACCCACAGAGAACGAAGAGGGACAAACACAGAAACATTTGTCCCACTTCATGGCACAGCAAAGGACCAAGACGCCATCAGTGTTCTAGCACTTTAAAGGCTATACCGTCATAACTGGGGTTGGATGCAACTGGATGTTCATGTCAAGTTAGTTAAGGTGAAAAGAAAGGTAGAAAATACTGTCTTTAAAAAAAAATAAAAATTGTATATGTTTAAGGTATACAACATGATATTCTGATATACACATGTAGTGAAATGATTACTACAGTCAATCTCATTAATGTATCCATCCTTTCATATAGTTACAATTTGGTTTTGGGGTGAGAATGCTTGAAATCTCCTCTCTTAGCAAATTTACAACATTTAATACATTATTATTAACTACAGTCATCATACTGTACATTAGATTTCTAGAACTTATTCATCCTACATAACTGCAGCTTTATACCCTTTGACCAACACCTACTTATTTCCTCCACCTTCCCACTCCTGGTAACCACTGTTCTGCTTTCTGCTGCTATGATTCAACCTTTTAAATTCCACATATAAGTGAGATCATGCAGTATTTCTCTTTCTGTGTCTGGCTTATTTCACTCAGCATAATGTTCTTTAGGCTCATCTACATTGTCACAAATGGCAGAATCTTCCCTTTTTAAGGCTAAATTATATTCCACAGTCCATTCATCTGTTGATGGACACTTAGGTTGTTTCTATGTCTTCTGCAGTGAACATGGGAGGGCAGATATCTCTTTGCAGTACTGATTTCATTCCCTTTGGGTATACCCAGGAGGATTACTGGATCATATGGTAGCTCCATTTTTACTTCTTTGAGGAACCTCCATACTGTTTTCCATAAAAGCTGTAACAATTCACATTCCCACTAATAGTATACAAGGGTTACCTTTTCTCCACATACTTGCAGATAATTGTTATCTTTTATCGGTTTGATAATAGCCGTCTTAATAGTTGTGAGGTGATTGCATATCTCATTGTGGTTTGGATTTGCATTTCCCTGATGATTAGTGATGTTGAGCATCTTTTCATATACCTGTTGGCAATTTGTATGTCTTCTTTGACAAGGTCAACATCCATTCATTATAAAAACTCTCAACAAAATATGTATAGAAAGAAATTTCCTCAATACAATAATGGTCATTTATAAAAAGCCCACAGCTCATTATAATCAATGAGGAAAAACTGAAAGCTTTTCCTCTAAGATTCAGTATGGAGCAAAGGTGCCAGCTCTCACCACTTCTATGCAACCAAGTACTGGAAGTACAGCAAGATCAATGAGGCAAAAAAAAATTAAATAAAATAAAATAAAATAAAGGCATCTAAATAGTTAAGGAAGAAGTAATATTATCTCTACAAATAACATGATTCCATATGTAGAAAACCCTTAAGATTCCACAAAATCTATTAGAACTAATAAATAAATTCAGTGAAGTTGTGGGATATGAAATCAACATACAAAAATCAGTTGTATCTCTTTATACCAACAGTGATCTATGTGAAAAGAAAAACAAGAAAAAACTCCTATTTATGATAGCATCAAAAAGAATAAAATACTTGGGAATAAGTTTAACCAGGGAGGTGAAAGATTTGTACACTGAAAACTATAAAACACTGATGTCAAAAATTGAAGATGAGGGCCGGCCAAGTGGCACGTTGGTTAAGAGCTGGCTTGGGACACCAGAGGGCCCTGGTTCAGATCCCACATATGAGGGCCAGTGACACCGCCCTCTACAGCTAAGATGCTGAACAGGACAGCAACTTGTCTGTTCCCCTTCCCCCAATCCCCAGCGCTGTTCCCATCCCCCAGTTCCCCAATAAAAATCTTTAAAAAAAAAATTGAAGATAACACAAATAAATGGAAAGATCTTGTGTTCATGGATTGGAAGAATTAATATTGTTCAAATGTCCATACTACCCAAAGTGATATAACAGATGGAACACAATCCTCATCAAAATTCCAATGGCATTTTCCACAGAAATAGAAAAAAAAAATCTTACAATTCATATGGAATAGCTAAATCAATATTGAGAAAGAAGAATAAAGTTGGAGATATCACCCTTCCTGATTTCAAATTATATAACAAAAATCTAAGTAATCAAGATAGTATGGTATTGGCACAAAAACAGACCAAAGGAACAGAGTAGAGAGCCCAGAAATAAACCCACACATAAATGGTCAACTAATTTTTGACAAGGGCACCAAGAATAAACAATGGGGGAAGTGTGGTCTCTTGAATAAATGGTGGTGGGAAAACGGGACAGCCACATGCAAAAGAAGTAAGCTGGATCCTTATCTTACACAATACACAAAAATCAACTCAAAATGGACTTAAAGACTTAAATGTAAGAACTGAAACTGTAAAACTCCTAGAGGAAAACATAGGGAAAGAGCTTGACATTTGCTTTGAAATGATGTTTTGTTTTTTGAATTTGACACCAAAAGCTCAGGCAACAAAAGCAAAAATAAAGAAACATGAAACTAAAAAGATTCTGCACAGCAAAGGAAACAATCAACAAAATGAAAAGGCAAACTATGGATGGTAGGAAAATTGTAAAGTATATATTTGATAAGGGGTTAATAAGCAAGCTATATAAGGAACTCTTACAACTCAAGAGCAAAAAACCAAACAGCCTGATTAGAAAATGGACAAAGGATCTGGATACAGATTGTTTCCAAAGAAGACAGAAAAATGCTGTCTGCAAGACAGAAGTTTAAGTTCTAGATTGCAGGGTATTTGGATCCTTCCAGCCTGGACTAGGTAGAGCATAGTCCCAGGTTTCCAATACTTCTTAGCCTGGTCCCTCAATCTCAACTGCACTGGGCAAAGGGTGTCCATAGCATTCCTCCAGTCAGCTGTGTGAAAACAGTTGCCTGGGAGCGTGACGGTGCACAGGCAATTACACCATAAAAAGCTAGGTAGTCAGCAAGGTGCAAACTTACAGAAAAAATTTCAAAACATATTAAGCATCTGGTTTGACAGCAAAGGACTAAGGTCTTTAAAAAAGGAACAAATTAAGCTGTTTTTTAAAAGCCCCCAAATAAGCAATCAAGTTCTTCAAAGCACATACTCAAATATTTTCCAACCTCCCTCTACAAAAAACAAGCTCCACAAAATCATCTCCCCAACATACCTCAAAAACAAACAAAACAAAATAAAACAAAAACGTTTAGCTCTGTGTTATGGTAAAAAACTAATCTTTCTGAAAAAAAAGGGGCAGGTGAACAGTACTTCCTAGAAATAGGCTAACTCTAGCTCCAGTTCCAGAAAGACACTAATCAGGCATGATTTGGTGAGATTTCCCTTTCCTGTTTCACATCACACACACACACACACACACAGGCAAAAATACCAGCCTTAACTCTTATGAGTCGAGGGAAGAACAGAGAGAAGAGGCCTTAGCAACCTTGGTAACCTTTTTCTTCAGGGACTGAGAATACCATCCTGTTGCTGCACTCCTGGTATTTGCCTCTATCTATCAGTTTGGAACAAGTATCACTGTGTGGTCACATAACAGAGAGACAGAGAAACTCCACCAAGTATTTTAATAAGTGACAATATTTGTTTCAATGAACAATCCCAGAAGAAACTGTCTTCATTTTAAATATGTAATGTATCTGATCTACATACCTGAATAGAAAAAGACTCCAACATACAAGGGATATACAGCTGTAATGGCCTCTTTTTCCCAGTCAAATTTGAAATAAAAGATTTAAAGATCCAAAGCTACATTAATGCAAATATGTGCCTGTTGCAAGCATACTTTTTGATTAAATTGGCATACATCAGGTACAATTAGAAAGGTTATTTATAACGAAGAAACACATAATTCTGCATCTTAACAGGGATGACAATTACAGTTGATGGTTGCTAATTAACATTACTTCTTTTGCTTTGAGGGCCAGATATTTGCCATATGATCTTTATTGCGGGCAATGGACACACCTAATTCTGGAAGGCACAAAAGGGTTAATTATCAGCAACATCGTGCTCATAACGAATTCACTGGTAGCTTGCCCAGGTCTGGCTTCACATTGGAGAAGAGGATCAAGTAGAATCAGTAAATTCTGACTCCGTATCATGACAGTAAAAGTACTGAACTTTCTGAGTGAAGGTGTACCTACCCAGTAGGTGTTCAGAATGACAGGGAGAAAAGCCCCCTCTAATCCTCTCTCCGGGTAGAGTGGTTTGTGGCGTGTGGCCTGTTCCAGTCAAAAAGCAATGCAGGGCACTGTTTAGTTCAGTGGCACCACCCTCTTGTGCCAAGATGAGCAGTGTGCGACAGCTCAGGGTCTGCGATCGATGCTGGAGGCCAGAAGTGAAATGGAGAGAAAGACGCATTGCCGCTCTCAGCACAGAAAACTCTAAAACCCCCTTTTTTGGTGTGTGCTATAAATTCCATATTTATTTTGTTAGCATGAGATAGATGAATATTTCTACATACAAAGGTGCCCAGCTAAAATCAGGATAAGTGATATTAATGTCCTATGGTCAGTATTATTGAACCTCAAAAGCAATAAACTTTATGAGTCAATAAATATTACATTTGCAACATCGTTAACATTCCCTTACTGTCTCTAGCACTTGTTACACATGGTAACTGCAAGTCTGCAATACATTATTCATATTTGGGGTGTCACCAAGTGATGGATTGCTGTAGGAGAGGCTGTCCTTTAAATAAATCAACAAATAAAAATGCTAATGTTAACATTTTCAGCCACAACTTTTTCCATCTTGAATGGGGAATGAAAATTTCACATTATACTGACAGGCAGCAGAGAGAACAATTAACAACCTACACTGTGAATGAGAAAGATGACTTTGCCACGCCTTGTTTTATCACCTGCACATAGAATGATATGGGACTCTCTAGGTGTTAGCGCTTTTCAGAGAACAAAGGAAAACCTGCCTCGCTCTAGCATAGGTCTCAGCCCTATCCTCTCCTGCAAGTCTTGAAAATTCTTGGACTTTAGGGTGGGCAGGGAAAACAGGCTTTTATTCTTGTTCTCCTCAGTACTGCCTTTAAGGGTTTGTTGCGATAAAGAACAATAAGTTTCTCGCTTGCATTAAGGGTTTGCGTGTAACTGAAAAGCAGTCTATAAAGAATGCCTTTTCTACACTTTGAAATAAAAATAATTCAAATGATCCTGATTCTGATATCTGGAAAGCAACCACGGTGCCTTCCTGGTAACTGATTATCATAGTACTGAATCTTTCTTTTCAACTCTGCACTTTGTATAATAGACCTATAATATGCCATCGTGCACGTCTTCAGAATAAAATCTGGTGTGCTACACATTGTTTCATTTAGCCAAGTGCTCATTATTTAAGAAGCTTCTGAGAATCTGTATTTAGCTGATTTGCAGTATTAAAAACTAACAGATACAGAATCTTTTTTTTTTTTTTTAAGGCCCGTAAATATGAGTCTTCACAGCAATTTTAACTTGCCTTGTAAAACTCTATAGTTGACATGGTCCATTCAGAAAAATGTGTGCTGAGGATGTTCTACAAAACCCTCACTGGGGAAGCATTTTTGTTTCCTTTTTCATGCTTCTCTGTAAACTGAAATGCAATCATCAGATACACATTAAACTAATGCTAAAGATCTCATTTTAATCTTTAACAGTAGGGAAATTCACTAAGACTGAAAATCCTGGCTCTCTCTCCTCTCTCCCCGCAAGTCCTCCAGAGGAATCTCTCAAGGTGAGCAAGGATGGATCCTCTTAGAGCACAAGCATTCAGGCACAACATTAGTGGTCCAAGGAAGGAGCCCCATCAATATTTCAGAACCACAGCTCACTGTGGGTCTTTGGCAGAACGACAACAACAGCAGCATTAAAAATAAAAGAAAGGAATAATAAACAAAAATGTGGTAAACAAGTCAAATTTTCTTTTGATTGTGGGTGGCCTCCAAAATAGGGAGATTGTCACTGTCAACTATTTTAATATTTAAGATGATGGGTTTTGGAGTCTGAAATGCTAGCTTACCTCTTGTTAGCTATGTGACCTTAGGCAAGTCATTTAGTCTCTTTGAGCCTTAGTTTCCTACTTTTTAAAATGAGGATGACAGTTGTACCACCTTATAAGGCTGTGATGAAGATTAAATCAGATAATGCACACAAAGGGCTGGGAACACAGTAGAGGCTTAATAGATGGCAGCCGTTATTACCTTTTGTGTTAGAGTCATTTCCCAAAACGTCTTTAAAATTAAAATGGTCTTAAAATCTATTGGGTCGTCGGAAAAGTCATGATGTATTTTTCTATGTTTTTCGTTGCAAAAATGCATCATGACTTTTCTGATGACCAAATAGATTCATCTGATAAGATACTAGGCATTTTAAGTACTAAAACAATCATATTCTCAAGAAAATGTAAACCAAACCCTTTTGGTGTTGATATTTATGTATTCAGCCTTAAATATGGAATATGGGAGTTGGCTTATTAGATATGAAAAATTTTAATAACATATTTCTTTTCCTGAATCCAGAAAAGACTGATCAAATTACAGTATTACCTCTGCATTCAAATTTCTCTGGTATTAGTAAATGTTGTCAGTCCTTTAACTGTAATACAAAATCCACTATACATTATAATTTTCAATATCAATTAATTCAGTTTGTTAAACTTATAGTCCAAGTGTATAACCATTGTGTGATAAATTGGGAAGGACCTGCTGCTAAGCAGCTTTTCTGATGAAAGACAGGATTAGCTTTGTGTTTCTATGGACGTTCTTGTCAATCATCATTATCAACTAGGGAGGGCCACATACAAAAAAGGCTCCATAAGTGCAACCTGGCCAGACGCAGATGCATCCAAATAAAGGCCTCTCCTCTGATGAAGAGCCGTTAAGACGTGTCAAGATTTTCCCCCTACTTATTAAATAAACCTCAAAAAATGCTCCTATAGAAATAAAAGGCATCCAAATTAGAAAGGAGGAAGTAAAACTGTCAATATTTGCAGATGACATGATATTATACATAGGAAACCCTAAAGATTTCACCCCAAAACTATTAAAACTAATAAATAAATTCAGTAAAGTTGCAGGATACAAAATTAATATACAGAAATCAGTTGCATTTCTACACACTACTAATGTGCTATAAGAAAGAGAAATTAAGGAACCAATCCTATGTACAACTGCATAAAAATATCTAGGAATAAATTTAACCAAGGAAGTAAAAGACCTGTGCTCTGAAAACTAGAAGACATCGATGAAAGAAATTTAAGACAACACAAATAAATGGAAGACAAGCTGTGCTCATGGACTGGAAGAATTAATATTGTTAAAATGAACATACTACCTGAAGCAATCTGCAATCCCTATCAAAATGTCAACGGCATTTTTCACAGAACTAGAAACAAGAATCCTAAAATTTGTATAAAATCACAAAAGACCCTAAATAGTCAAAATAATCTTGAGAAAGAAGAACAAAGCTGGAGGTATCACGTTCCCTGATTTCAAACCATACTAAAAAGCTATAGTAATCAAAACAGTATGGTACTGACATGAAAACAGATACATGAATCAATGGAATAGAACAGAGAGCCCAGCAATAAACCCTCACATATATGGTCAATTAATCTATGACAAAAGAAGCAAGGATATACAAAGTTTCTTTAATAAATGGCACTGGGAAAACTAAACAGCTACATGGAAAAGAATAAAACTGGACCACTATCTTATACCATATACAAAAATAAATTCAAAATGGATTAAGGACTTGGATGTAAGACCTGAAACCATAAAACTCCTAGAAGAAAACATAGGCAGTAAACTCTTTGACACTGGTCTTTGCAATATGTTTTTGGACCAGTCTATTCAAACAAGGAAAACAAAAGCAAAAATAAGCAAATGGGACTACATCAAACTAAAAAACTTTTGCATAGTGAAGGAAACCATCAACAAAATGAAAAGGCAACCTGAATGGGAGAAGATATTTGCAAATCATACATCCAATAAATGGTTAATATCCAAAATATGTAAAAAGCCTATACAACATCAGAAAAACAAAGAATCTGATTTAAAAAGTGGGCAGAGACGTTTTTCAGAAAAAGACACAGATGGCCAACAGGCACATGAAAAGGTGCTCAACATCACTAATCATCAGAGAAATACAAACCAAAACCACAATGACCAATACCTCATTCCTGTCAGAATGGCTATTACCAAAAGGACAAAAATACACTATATTTATAGTCACGGTATGTAAAGTACAGCATAAGGAATAGAGTTAATGGTATCGTAACAGCTATAAACAATGTCAGAGGGGTAGTAGACTTGGTGGGGGGGGGTTATCACTTGTGAGGGGTGTAAATGTCTAATCATTATGTTGTTTTGTACGCCTGAAACTAATATAATAAAAAATATAAAGAATGACAAAAAAAAAACCCAACAAGTGGTGAGGATATGGAGGAAAGCAAACTCTTGCACACCGTTGGTGGGAATATAAATTGGTGCAGTCATTATAGAAAATAATATGAGGTTCCTCAAAAAATTAGAAATAGAACTATCATAGGGTCAAGCAATTCCACTTCTGGGTATTTATCTGAAGAAAATAAAAACACTGATTCAAAGAGATATATGCATCCCTATGTTTATTGAAGCATTATTTACAATAGCCCAAATATGGAAGCAACCTAAGTGTCCATCGCCAGATGAACGGATAAAGATGTGATACACACACACACACACACACACACACACATCAAAATGTTACTCAGCCATAAAAAAGTGAAATCTTGCCATTTACAACAACTTGGATGGTTCTAAAGGGTATTATGTTAAGTGAAATAAATCAGGCAGAGATAGAAAAATGCTGTATGATTTCCCTTATAGGTGGAATCTAAAAAGCAAAACAAATGAACAAACAAAACAGAACAGAAACAAGACTCATAGATACAGTAAACAAACTGATGGTTACCAGAGAGGGGAGGGGTTGGGGGGTGCGAGTGAAACAGATGAAGGAGATTAAGAGGTACAAACTTATACCAGTTATATATAAATAAGTCATGGAGATGTAATGTACAGCATATGGAATATAGTCAATAATATTTTATTCACTTTGTATGGTCACAGATGGTAACTTGATTTATTGTGGGGATCATTTCATAATGTATACAAATATCAAAGCACTATGATGTACAACTGAAACTAATAGGATATTGTATGCTAATTATAAGTCAATAAAAAATAAAATAAAATAAAATAAAATAAAATAAAATAAAATAAAATAAATACTGGAGAATGTTGAATCAAGGAATCCCTAAAGCTTACCGGGAGGTGTCATGCTGGAATGACGATGTGGTTGTGCTTGCAAGCTCCTTTTGGTTTCCTGTTGTTATAGGAGATGTGGATGCATCTTTTCTAATTCCTGTCATTGTCCCTGTATGAACAATAAAGGAAATAATTTGGGCATTCAATACAAGGAAATGGAAACTTCCGTTCTGAGTAATATATTAGAGATTATAGTAATCCCTAAGCTTGAAAAGTAAGCAATTGCTCCACCCCACCAATGAAATAATGATAGATGGAAAACTCAGTGGGTTGTTTTGATTTTGTAAACATCAGAGTTCCACAACACCTTGTTTCAAGAAAAAGTACATTTGTGCACAACAGACTAACTAGAGGTTTCGTTTTTAAGCCTGATGGGCTGTCAGATTCCAGTTAATTTGGGTTTACTGGAACGATGCCCAAGATGGTAGGTTGCTTTATTTCATTCCCCTTAACTATCCTAAGAAAAGCTAATTCTTCTCTTTGACAAAATAGAAAATTCCTGTACTTTGTACCTCCAAAGCCCCCGAATTGAAATGATCCTACCCCCAAAACTTTCAAGGCAGACATGAATCTTGAATGTTTCTTTCAAAGAACTTATATTGTGCTAAATCAAGTGTCTCACTGGAAGAGATGCTCAACTAACCACTCTAGGGCTGACTTGGCCTCGGTTCCTTTCTAACAAGCAATGTTCAGTTGATAATTACTTTTCTTTTCTGGAGTGCTAAATAATAAGATAGCATGGACAGAAATATTTTAGTCTGTTTTCTAATTATTAGTATTCCTAATAATAATAATTTTCTCCTTCTTCTTAATATTATTTTCCAAACAACACAAAACATCCCTGTCTTTTTCTTGGAAGACCTGAAGAATCTCATTCATAATTTTCTTCTGGTTCCTGAGAGACTGTTGTCTAGGCTGCTTAAAGAAGTGATTTGGGAAGATTCACTCCTTTGAGGAAAGGTTGAATATTTAAATAACACTGAGACAGCTTTGGCATGTTGGGAATACCAGGCTCTAAAATGCCAAGAATACAGTATACTAACTTTGGGAATGGCACAGTTTAGGAGTGACCAGAGAACATCAGGCCTACAGAAAGCATGAGCTACATCTATAGGTTAGCTTCAAAACAATCAGCATGACCCTTGGCATTCAAAAGCTATACTCAATATTAACTGCTCTCTATTATGTACAGATGTAAAAGAACAGCCATCTAAATGTCCTTCAGCCCTCCTTGTATACCCAAAGCTGTGGGGCTCTCAACCCAAACCAGTACATTATCATACTAGACAAACTCTACTAGTCCATACATGCATTCAGTCAGTAAATATGTCCCGAGTACCCGACGACGGGGAAGGGCTGGTGCCAGGATTAAGCGCAAGCTTCGTATAGGGGAGGGGAAGGAAGGTGTGAGAGTAAGAAAATGAGGTGCTCTGAACAATCCTGTAAAGATTCATAAATAATCCCAGGCAGTAGAAGGTAGTAACAGCAGATACAGTATGCTTAGTATGTGCCTGGTACTGTTCTAAGCCTTTTCTATATACCATATATTCTTTTTTTAAAAAAAAAAAACAGTTTCACTGAGGTATAATTTGAATACTGTAAAATGTAACCATCATAAGTGTATAGTTTGATAAACAGTAATAAACCTGTTCAGCTATGAAAACACGGACACCACCTAGTTTTAAAAAATTTTGTCATGGTATTTACTTATTTTTACAATCTAGTTTATAAAATATTTCCACTCCAAAAGGTGAACTCATGCCTATTTGTAGTCAGCCCTTCCTCGCTATGGTCTGCTCCTCTCCTCTCCAGCTCTGTCTCTGTAGTTTGGCCATTTCTAGTAATTAGTTATATTTATTCTCATAAAACTTCTTTGTGACAGATACTATTTTTTTTATATCTGATTTACAGATAAGGAAAATCAGCCACAGGGGACTTATGTGACCTGCCAAGGTCACAAAGCTAGTAAGTGACAGAGCCAGCATCCACGTCCAGACAATCTGGTCCCAGAGTTTTCACCACTATGCCAGTATACGGCCATAATAAATCGTATGAAAAGTAGGAGTTAAGAAATGGGAGTGATCACACCTGGCTGTAGGATTAGGGAAGCTATGATGCTGGAGACAGAATGATAGGAAGGAATAAGGAGCGTGGAACTAGCAGAAGCATTCAAAGAAAAACCTCAAGGCGAAATATTTAGTGTATTCAGGAAATACGTATTGAGCATCATTATGTCCTTGCACCTTGCTAACCACTTTAAAGCACGTGACATGTATTAACTCATTAATTCTTATAACAGTCTTTAAATTATATTATTGTCCTCATTTTATAGATAAGGAAGCGGAATCTGAAAAGGTCAAACATCATGTCCAATATCACAGGACTAGTAAGAGCAAGGTTGGGTTTTGAATACAATCAAGGGTTATTTGAATCTCTATCACAAACTCTTAAACACTGTGCTAGTTGGCCTCAAAAATCAAACACAGCAGCAACAACGACAATAGAAAAATCCCAAATGGTCTTTGGACAGATTACTCTTGTGTCAGAATTAGAACACAGTAAAACAGAGAGAAGGAAGGCAGGTAAAGTGCTTATTACCACTCCAACTGTCTGGATGGAATCCCGGGGGATAAAAAGGGAAATTAAAACAGGTAAATAGGAGGAGAAGCCACTGAGAGGGAGTTTTGGGTGAGGTGAGAGGGAAGACAGGCCTGGGAGTGACAGAATAAATATCTTTTGAGTCACCATCATATAAGACTGCAACATTAAACTTATTTTTTCTGTTTTGATACTTCTGTCAAAAGTTTGGTTCAGACAGTCACTTCTGATGGGAACAATTTTTTTAAATTAATGTTTATTGGGGTGAAAACTGTTAGTAAAGTTACATAGGTTTCAGGTGTACAATTCTGTAACACATCATCTATATATCACATTGTGTGTTCACCACCCAGAGTCAGTTCTCCTTCCATCACCATATATGTGATCCCTGTTACCCTCATCTACCACCTGCTTCCTTCCCTACCCTCCAGTAACCACTAAACTATTGTCTGTGTCTGTAAGTTTTGTTTCTTCATGTTTGTCTGGGAACAATAAAGAAATGTTAACAGAGTGTCCAATGACTTCTAATGGGATCCATGGATGTACTTCAGGAATGTGTGAAATCCCTATGCCTTAGAGTAAGTTGATTCCTTTTTCTTAATTCTCTAAGCTCTATTCCTTATTAAGTTTCTAGAAAGCTATATATCAGCTTTTAATTATATTCATTCCTTCTATAAAATTTGATTTAATGTTTCGTATACCAACAGTTACATACAGTTATGCATATTCAAAGAGCTACACATCTCTCTATATTTACACATACACAAACACACACAAAGACAATATACACATTTTAAAAATAGAGGTGCTGGTAAGAATATTATCCATTAGGCTGATAAATTTCATATATAAATGTATATATTTTTATATGTAAATATATGTGAATATATTTATGTAAAAAACATACACACATTTTTGCATATACAGATGGACTTGAACATAATGTATCATGTCCTATTTACATATAGCTGGGTCTGTGTCTGCCCATCCATCAATCAATATCTCACGATGACTTCTTAGAGTTCAATGTTTAGGAAAACTGTTCTGGGCCCTTTGTTTTATTTTGCATTTTTAAAATAGCTGAGTTATATTATACATTCAGGTTAGTTTAAAGAATAAGTGATAAAGAAAATACCAGTATGACCCCTTTTCAGATCAAGAAATAAAGTACAGGCAGCACTGCCACCTGGAAGCATCACCAGTATCCATCCTAGTTACAACCTCTTCTCCCCTCTGAAACCACAGGAGCCAGCCACTGTTCTCATAATTATTCCCTTTCTAATTTTTATAGTTTTACCATTTATACATGCATCCCAAAAATGTAATTTGGTTTTGCTGCTTTTGAACGTTATAAAAAAAATATATATTCTCTTAAAGATTTCTTTTGTTCAATATTATGCCTGTGAGATTTATCTATGTTGATAATTTATGTAGCTATAGTTTGTTTTCTTTGCTATGTAGTATTCCATTGCATGCATTTATGACTTTTTATCCATTCTACTACTGATGGACGTGTGGAGTGTTTCTGGTTTGGGGCTATTAAGAAGAACACTGCTGTGGCAGAGGATGCTAGTTATTTACTAAAATGCACCCTTCCGTTCTTCCTGGGTACATGGCTAGATTTTATTTCCCAGTCTCCCTTGTAATTATGTATAGTCAGGAGGAAAACTACTGGATGTTATATGTGCCACTTCAGGCCCATCCTATAAAAACCTTCCACAGGTATATACTCTTCCATAACCTTCCTCCTCCTTGCTGACCTGCTATGGGGGGGGGGGCAACCAAGTTTCCTGTAAAGGGTTAGACAGTAAATATACCAGGCTTTGTGGGCCATCCAACTCCTGTTGGCAACTATTCAACCTTGCTGTTGTAGCATGAAGGCAGCCACAGACAATATGTAAAAAGTGCAAATGGCTGTGTTCTGGTAAAGCTTATTTGCAAAAATATGCAGTAGTCTGGATTTGGCCATGGACCAAGTTTGCCAACCCGAGTTACTGCAATGCTCAAGGTGATCTTGGAAGGCACAAAAAGATGGCAGAGCCATCATTCCTTGGAGCAGAGCAACTACCAACTTGAATGCCTATCCTGGACCATTACAGGAGAAAGAAAGAAACTTCTTGTTCTTTAAATCACTGATTTTTTTTCTGTCCACTTGTTAACCATAGTTTAGCCTACCCTAACTGAATATACAGCTGTGAATATATTTGTAAGTTGATCATTGCGTGTACGAGATTCTCTCTAGTATATGTACCCAGGAAGGAATCGCAGGGATACAGGGTATTTGATCTTTATCTTTAATAAATAATGCCAAACTGTTTTTCAAAATTGTTTATGAATTTCCACTATGACCATCTCAATAGGTGCAGAAAAAAGATTTGATGAAGCTCTGTGCTCACTACAATAAGGACTTTCAGAAAATGAAGTGGGAACTTTTACAACCTGATAAATAACTTTTACAAAAAACCTACAGCTAAAATCATACTTAATGGTGAAAGACTATTTGCTTTCTCTCTGAGATCAGGAACTAGGCATAAAAGTCCATTTTCACCAATTTATTCTACATTGTAATGAAAATCCTAGGCAGTATAAGGAGATAAGGAAAGAAAAAGCCATAAAGTTTAGAAAGAAAGTAGTTGTTATGGACTGAATTATATCCTCCCTCCTGCCATATTCATATGTTGAAGATCTAACTCCCAGTACCTCAGAATGTGACTGTATTTGGACGGAGCTTTTACAGAGGTGATTAAGATTACATGAGGCTGTATGGGTGGGCCCTAACCCACTATGACTGGTGTCTTTATAAGAAGAGAGAGATACACCAGGGATCACGCTCACAGAGAAAAGGCCTTGTGAGGACACACCGAGAAGACAGCCATCTGCAAGCCAAGGATAGAGGCCTCAGGGGAGAACTGCTGGAAAGAAACACGAGGGAACTTTCATGAATAATGGAAATGTACTCTATCTTAACAGGGTGCTGGTTACATGGATATATATATAATTGTCAAAGTTTTCCAAACTATACACTTAAGACCTGTGAAATTTTATTGTAAATAAATGTAATCTCAATTAGAATAAAAGGAAATGGAAAAATCCTACAGTTTTCTTGACTTTCAAGTCAGTGCTATTTTTAAGACCCTACTTGACTGACATCTGTTTGACGTTACCAATCAATCACCATACGGACTTTGAAGGGACAAGCATATGCAGTTTTTAAATCACTAAGTCACTGCAGGCACTGAGGTCAAAAGGTTTAACTGACTAGATCCTTTCTGTAGGAAAATGGAGCAAGGACACAGAAAAATCAATATGTATAATGTTATATTAATTCTTTCAACAAATACATAATGAGCATCCACCACATATTAAGCAATGCTCTAGGAGATGTGGCTACAACAGTGAACATATGGGGTGCTTATATCCTAGTGGGAGAAATAGAAAACATAAATTATAAATAAATAAGTTATACAGTATTTTGAGATGCTTCTTTCTATTGTAGAGGATGGAAAATGTAGAGGCTCTCGTTTAAGTGACAATATTCCACATAGGATAGCAACTTCAACTCTCAATGCTAGTCTCTTGTATTTGAATTCCTTTTTTTGAGTGGCATGGGCAGGACAATTTAATCTACATGTCTTGGTTTATTCATAGCTCTGTACTATGCTTGTCATCTAAATTCTGTTGATAAAGGCATCAACTTTTAACAGACCTTTTAGCTCAGACTTCTGGGAATCAGTGTAGTATCTTGTGGCACCCTTCCTAGTGATTAAACATATAATCATAATGATGACGCTAATAATAAACAAACAGATGCTCTTTAGAGGCAAGGTGGAAACGGTTTCTGTACATGGGGTACTCTGACTTGCTTATTTCTTTGATCGTGTCACCTACACTAATCCATCATGGGCTTCAAAGAGCACCGACATCACGGCAAGCGCAGGTTCACCTAGAGGAACAACTAGGAGCTTCAGAGATTATTCCTCACTTCAGTTGAGTCTACAGTAATCCTCTTCCAGCAAAAGAAAAATGTGTTTGGGGCCCCCCAGGGAGCCTCAATCAGTGACAGCTGGTGAATGCTATATAACCTAAAAAAAACCCAAAGAGACAATGAAGGGCATGGTCAATGCCATCAGGTAAAACCAAATTACTCTAGCTTCAGCCTCTCTCAGACCCAGTTTTAAGGGGATTCAGAGAGCAGCGAAAGAGGAGCCAACAGGAGGTAGCTCTGAGTGTGGTAGGGGGCTCTGGGATGGCCGTCCAGCCTTATGTAGGAGTGCATGGTGACAAGCCCTGAGGGCTACCCTTTCAATTCTGGAGCATGTGTGCTCAGTGTCCTCACAGCGTCTGCTAGCCCATTAGCAGGTTGGAAAAACTGCCCTCAGCTTGGAGGGCTCCCATGAAAGGGAATCAATCAGCAATTGCTTGGGAAGGGAAGGTTCCAGACAAGCTGGGAGAGAATAAAAACACCGCTGAGCAGGGAAGAAAAAAGAGAAATGAAGACTGGGTGTTACCAGATTTAAGCCTCTGGCTTAAAAGTTCTTGACTCAAGTTTAGATCTTCCTAAGTAATATATCTCTTCGTTCCACATAGCTCAATAAAAGCCACTAAAATAGAGCATACCAAGCATTGATGATTGAAAAACAATTTATATTTTACGTGTAATTCTGACAGTACTGTACATATTTTTGGGATCACATGGTTGTTCCTTGAGACAAGAGTCTGGTCTTTCTTACATGTTTAATATCTACAAAGTTGACAGAACGGTGAGGGGGATAGGAGAGGTAAAGGAGGAGTAAGGGGCTGATAATAAAGATTCATGGTCCTGCTGTAAATATCCTATGTAGTACTTACTAATTAAAGGACAGTGAAAGAAACAAAGCATCTAAGCCAGAAGAAAAGTATATTAGAAAGTTCGGACATGTTAAAGAGGGGAAAGCCAGTAAAGAGACACTAAGCCAGGCAGTGTAACTTGGGCACTTAGTGCTCGGTCATTGGCTGTAGGATAATCAGGTGTTCAAACCCTGGGCAGCAACACCTTGGAAAGTCTGTCTCCCATTCAGCTGGGCGCCACAGCAAATGCCCTGCACTGCAATCTGTGTATCCCAGCTCTGCAATAAGCAGAATGACTCAAAGGGGCAACTTTGGCTTTCTTGGTCAGCAGGTACACCATAATTTTGTCAATGGCTCCATATTAGAATAAAAGAAGGAAAAATACAAGACAGCCTTTCTTACGAGTAGGAGGAAAAAAAAGTTAATTCCTGTGAATATAATATCTTAAAACAAAACTCTTGAAGAGATGAAAAAGTTTCAATTTTTCACTACAACACTACAGCCCCTTCTCCCCCCACCCAACCACCCCCCCAAAAAAAGGAAAAAAAAAAGAAAACTTAACAAAAAACAAATAAATAAATAAAACCATGAGTGAAATGTGTTCCTGAAAACTTTGCAGAATTGTGACAGCTTTCTCTTGGTTAAATTGATTGGTATAGCAACATTATAAAATGACTATTAGGATTCATTGTGCACAATAGAAAGTGCTGAAATGTCAGCAGACTGTACAGCAAAAAAGGAATGGGTTCTGAACCCCTGTTAGTCAAAAATGATTTTGTTTCAAATTAGAAATTGATTTTTTTTGGACACAAGCCCTTTCCAGGCTTCCGGCTTCTGTAGCCGGGCCCAGGAGCGATTAACCTCCACCACAGCAAGGGCTGGCCTGATGATACCTTTCTCAAACTGCCTTTTCAATTGCAGCTTTCTAATGTGACTGTGGTCTTAACCAATCACACAAGTTATTTGTCCCTTTGCTATTACCCTACACTTTTCTCATTTTGTTATTTTATTTTAGTGCTGACACATGATGTAAATTTATTGACAAGTTAACAGAAGACTCTGTTAAGCCTTACAGTGTAACCACACCAGTTTTGACTGGTTCTCCGTTCTCCAAAGTACAACGGCTAAGAACAGAGGAAGCCAAAGGCAGGGCTTCCCATTTCTGAAGGTCCACTCATGGAGAAAGAAAAGAGTCCACCTCAGACTAAGTCTCCTCGATTTCATTTTTGTTTCTAGTAGCAAAGTCTAAAAAGACAAAAGTTGTTCTAAGTTGTCCTAAAGCAATGGAAGTCTGCTGAACGTTTGCCTTATGTCAAACGAAAAAAACTTTTGCTTTTGTTTCAAATTGTGGATAGTCTCCCTTCTGAAGTTTGGAATAATTATCATCTCTGAATTATCTGACAGAGGATTAAACAGTTTCTAGATTAATCATAATTAAAACAAAAAACCATGACAATGCTGGCATATGAGGAGGAAAGGCAGGTTCTCAAAGCACTGCCCACTTCTGAAACACATAAATGTGAGAGTGGCTAGAGAGTATGAAAATTTGGTTGCTTACCACCAGAGGTGCACAGTAAAAAACGGTAAATAAAAAAGAAATTTGGGTATCTGCCCCAAAAATCTGAAAACATTTATCCATGAAGATAATATGTACTCTGATGATCACTGATTACAGCATTATTCACAGCGGCCAAGACACAGAAACAACCCAAGTGTCCTTCGATAGATGACTGGATAAAGAGTGTGGTATATATACACAATGGAATATTACTCGGCCATGAGAAAAGATAAAATACTGCCATTTGCAACACCATGGATGGATCTTGAGATATCACACTAAGCGAAAAAAGTCAGAAAAAGTCAAGAACGCTATGACTTCAAAAACCCTATGACAAATGTGAGATATAAAACTGAAAACAACAAATGAACTACACAAACAAACAAACAAACAAAAACAAACAAAAACTCATAGATACAGACAACAGTTTAGTGGTTACCAGAGGGTAAAGGGAGAGGGGGTGGTAGGTGAGGGTAAAAGGGATCAAATACATGGTGATGGAAGGAGAGCTGACGCTGGGTGGTGAACACACAATGTGATATATAGATGATGTATTACAGAATTGTGCACTTGAAACCTATATAATTTTACTAACCAATGTCACCCCAATAAATTTAATAAAACTAAATGAAAATAAATAAACCGATTCCAGAGTATTAAAAAAAAAGGCAATCAGGGTTAACGGTTGTGGAACATGAAAGAAAGATGTCTGGGAAAGAGGTGTGAGCAGAGGGGGCTCGGAGACCTCTTTTTGGCCCTTTGTTTCCTATGCATCTCTTCTGCACAATGAAGCTCAGACTTGTTTCATTCTGCTCTAAAATCCTTCCCTTAATAATTCCAAGAGAGATTAAGCCAAAGCCACCCTAGAAACAACCAGGAAACATAATTAAATTTAACTGCTTCACTCAACATTTCACACAGTTATTTATAATTGATTTAAAAAAAAATCTACCACATATAAAACAGGAAGAATTACTGGCACTTAAGAGTGCTAGGCAATATATGCTTAAGACTAATGAGGTTTTGTTTTAGCCACAATGTAGAATTACCCATGACCTCTCCTCCACCCTCCCCATATTTCCAGTTAATTGAAGATTAACTGTAGATGTTAGAGTTTACTTTCCCAGCAGAAATTTATGTTCAATTTCTTGTCCTCTTTACTCACTTTGAACATTATTTTGTGTCTATGACCACACTTACTGCTGAATAATTCTTACAGTTTGCTGCTTCCAAGAGAGGAACAAACTGGATGGTTTCTCATGTGAGCATTCTGAGAGAAATGCTGATGGAATTCACTGGGCTAGATGTGCTACCTATGGCCTTATAGACACATGTCAACGTTTAACGTGTCTAAATCTTGCTCTGAACTGTAGGAAATCATCTGGAATTCATGGTTAGCAGCAACCAGCAACCACCTGCCCCCAACAGCTTCTCATTTTGCTACTATAAAGGCAAGCTTACCTCTTTGGGGTTCATATGTATCTTTCTTTTGACATGTCCACAGGGCATCGTCTTCTCTATGTGACTGAAACCCAACTGTCTTCTCCCTTTTGTTCTCTCCACTGTTAGAGGACTCTTGGTACTTTTTGATGGATGACGATGTTCCAAGAAGCCAGCCATCACATTTTGACTTTAACAAACTGAAAAGGATAAATATGAATGAGCTGCAGAGAGCATAGACGGGGTACAGATCACACAAAGGCATAAAATTCAGCATGAGTTGAAATGCAATTCACGGCAGTAAAAATTTTCTTTTTGTTCTTATTTTTTATTGAGGTATAATTTAAATAATTTTTACTGAAGGTCTATTTTGTGTCCTGCCACAACAATTTTGGAGAAGAAATGGTCTTTGTCCTCAAAAAGCCTATATTTGGAGTTGGGGAAATGGGACTGAGACCCATGAAACTGCTAATAAAGCCACAGAGTATGACTAAGAACCAGAATATCTGTAGAAGGAAAAAGTATGTGAAAACAAGATCTGCATAACTAAAATGTTCCCAAGTGCTAAAAATGAACATTAGGGATTAAAATATCACCAATTTGCTTCAAAATGCATTTGTGTTTCTCGTTTTCAACTGTTACAGTATTTATTATGTACTGAGTATATAAGGAGCAGTACAATAGTGCATGTGTCTTCTACTTGGTCTGTGTCCTCACATAATATAAAGTTCATTATAAAGTCAACAGAGTCAATATGGAATAAAATGAATTTTAATGAGAATAAGCACATGTACATATGTTTTTCTCTCTAATAAACTGTTCCCACCTTAGCACATTTCCTCTTGTAACATTTTATTTTTTAGCTAGTAATTTTCTGATGATGTATATCCCTTACTATTCCCCCAGCCTCTTCCTTCAGTTCACCATAGACTCATGACACTTCGGTTTTGTCTCCTCCATGCCCATAAATAATGTGAAAATTAAAGTAACAAAAAAGACTTTTACTCAAAAAAGCAAGACCCTAAATTAAGATGTTTAAACTCCCCAGAAGCAGAGGTAATCTCTAGACTGAGTACTACTGGATCCATTACTAATCCCAGGAGGCCCTGGACCAGAATTCAAATTATGTAAATGCATCAGTCACTGGGTTTCTATTTGTATTGATCAGGGTTTTTAGTAATGTTTACTCATATTGTAATTTATTAATAAAACCAAGACATTAAATAGCTTTATGTTCAGGGTGATATAAAGAAACAAAAAATGATTAGCAGTATAATGTATTGTATTTTATATGGGTATATGGGTATAATGTATTGTATTAAATTTATACTCTTAAAACTTTTTTTTTTACCAGAACCCAGGGATAACTTTCCCATGTAGACCCACCAGTAGATGTGTATCTTAGCTCATATAACTTCTATTCATGGAATAGGAAAATAGAAGAATAAAACTACTTCATTGTGAATGTATGATAAATGTACCTCAACCCAGATGCCTCAAACCCAGGCAAGTCCAACAACTACATCTCTGCTTGTTCTTAAAGGAAAGTTAATGTGACCAAGACTACTTGCTTCCCTGAAATTCATTCATTGTCAGCTCAGCTGAGCTCCAATACTAGCCAATGCCGATCACTCCCAATAGCAATTGATTCCTGATTCTTTGCTCCATTTTACACAGAAGCTTTTCTGTATCTTTATTCCAAACACCATCCTAGTAATCCTCTATCTCAAGAAGGACGTGGTTTCTAATTTCCCTAAAATAAAGAGGACTATATAAAAATTTCTTCTTTCATTTGAATTTATGTCCATCTTTACCTATCTACTATTCCTCTCTTAATATCTCAGAAGAAAATCATACCTTTCATTCATACTCTTGATACCATTTTGACCCATGCCCTCTGTGACTACAGCCTGTCAATCATCTGTTTTTCTTATAACTTACAAACTCCTCCTCCTCCTCTCAACTGGATTCTTTCCTAGGATTACAAACCAGATCAGACTTTCCATTAAAAATAAAAACCTGAACCTAAAACCAAAATCTCTTTTCTTAAGTGGGAAAGTATAATAATAATCAGTGTTAGCAAGGATTGGAACAAGAGCATTTTAACACACTACTGAAGGAAATGAAAATTGGTATGGCCCTTTTGTGGATGATTTGTCAATATAAAATAAACTTACCCTCCTACTAATTCTACTTCAGAGAAGTGGTCTGATAGAATTACATAAACAATAGCATGAGAATATCTGTTTAAGCATGGTTGTTGCAGAATTATTTGTACTAGTGAAAAACTGAAAGTGAAAATCATTCAATAGGAGAATAAATAAACTATGATATATCCATCATAAAGAGTACTATTTAGCCATGAAAAATAATTAGGTATGTAATTCTCTATACTATTATGGGGAAACTTCATGACATACTAGTAAGTAAAAAAGAAGCAATTTGTAATAATAAAATATATAATGTGATATCATTTAAAAAAAATATAAAAACATTTTTTGAAGTTCTGAATAGTTAAAAACCAAACCAAAGAAGTAGAAGAGTGACTGAGGGAAAGACTTAAAATTTACTTTATATATTTATGAATGTTTTGATTTTTTCCACAGGCATGTACTTTTATAATTAAAAAACAAAAATTTTCTCTATCTCCTTTACGTTACCATCTTTTCTCTCCTTCCCTTCTCTGCCAAACTTTTAGAAAGGACTAATTAGTTTTAACAGACATTACCTACTAAAACTTTTTTTTTTTTTTAAAGATTTTACTGGGGAATTGGGGGAGGGGAACAGCTTTGGGGAATCGGGGAAGGGGAACAGACAAGTTGCTGTCCTTTTGTTCTTTAGTCTAATTATGTAGGATGTCGCTTCACTGGCCCATGTTGGTATTATCATTGCGCTCTTCCCAGGTGAAGCAGTCGCTCACTAGCCACTTGGCGGCCGCTCATGGTGGCTGACGGCAGCTCATGACAGCTGCTGGCCGCTCACGCTGGCTGCCAGCCACTCACAGTAGCTCACCACAGCCTACTGCAGCCTACGCCATCGCTGGCAACTCAGGGCAGCCCAGATCCAGGTAGAGCTGTCATTCACCATCTTAGCTGTAGAGAGCGCAGCGTCACTGGCCCACATGTGGGATCTGAACTGTGGCCCTGCTGCTCACAGCTGGTGCTTCCAAGCCAACTCTTAACCAACGCGCCACATGGTCGGCGCTAAAACTATTTTTTTAAAGAACAAATCTAGTGGCCTTTTCTGTTTCAACAGTCTTGCTTGTTATTAGATCATGTCTCAGCAGTTGACTGCTTTCTTAAAACTTCTTTTCCTTGGACTTCATAATACATCATCTTAATTGTTTTCCTAGTTTTACAAGGCTTCTACTCAGATTCCTTGAACTCTTCTGTTTCCTACCTCTAAATGCCAGGCATTCCTGAAGAGTCTGTTCTTGTCCTCCTTCTTTTACCTCTTAGCACTTTCTCAGTGATCCTTGTCACACCATTGTATCTTCAATTGCGATTTCTAAATAGATTCGTCCAGCCCACAGTGCTGTCCAAAACCGCTAACTTGATCAAGTATCTGCTGAAAAGCTACGAAGGGATGTCTTGTCATACCTCCCAAACCCACTCATGTTAAAGCAATGCATAGTCTTTATCTTGTAACTAGTTCTTTCATCTGTTTCCATTCTCATTTAAGGAATATCACCATTCTCCCTGTCGCTCACATGAAAAACTTCAGTTGTCTCAACTTTTGGTTTCCTTATGAATTGCCAAACTAATCACTCATTTTTATGTTCATCAGCTATTTATTGAGGTCATACTCTATGGCAGGATAATATGCTATGGGGCTGGGATGGGCCAACATGGAAACAAATGTTCAGTACTTGATACATTCTAGGTGCTGGGTATACAAACATAGGTATTCAAAGACCTGGTTCCTGTTCTTAAAATGATTTTAATGGTGGAGACACAGATGGAAAGAGATCATTTGAAATATGATATGATAAATGCTATAATTCAGAAATACACAAGTTGTTATGGGAACACAGAGGTAGGGCACCTAACTCTCTGCATAACTAATGGGAAATTCCTGAAGCATTCAAACTAAATCTTGGCAGTTAAGCAGAGGATAAAAAGGGATGGAAGGCAGAAAAAAACAGCACTAGCAAATACACCAACTAGTAAAACTCCATCATGTATTTTGGACAAATTAAGTAGTTTGGTATTGTTATAGCATCATGTGTGGGGAGAAGTGCAAGTGAAGCCAGACAGAAAAGGGAAGGTCAGATCATAAAAGGTTTGGTTTCTCATGTCAAGGGGCTTGAAATCTATCTTGTAGGCAAGGCAGAGTCATTGAAGGGCTGTAAGAGGAACAATGACATGATCCAACTTGAATTTATAAAAAATTACTCTGGCATCATTTCGAGAACAGACTGCAAGAAGCTGGATGCATTGAAAGGCTGCTGAAAAGCTCTGATGAGATGATGAGGGTCTGAAATAGAGAAGCAATAGAAGGAATGGAAAGGAAATAGCTTTAAAAACATATTTAGGATTTAAAATTGGCAGAACCTGATGAGGGTTTGAATGTGAAAAGTATGTGTGGGGGGGAGGAATTGAGGATGATTGACAGAATTTTGGGTGGATAAGCAATACAGAGAAGAAGCTTTGCGGAGGGTGGGAGAAATTAAATGTAACTTGAGGTGCCTACAAAACATTTGGGAAGATATTTCAACAAAGCAATTGGATCAATAACTGTGTCACTTTTTGCTAGGTGGCTGACTGACTTTTGGGTGGTGGGGTTGAGAGACAGTTGAGGAAGTATATGCCTCACTTTCAATTTTCTTGGTGAAAAAATAGGTTAAATCATTGCTATGAGTGAGAGAAATGGGGATTGAGAAAGGTGAAGGTGTAGAGTATGTATTGAGGGAATTCAAGATAAAAATGACCAAGACTGTCCTGTAATGTTGAAGAACTAACAATTGGAAATCATAAATTTGTATTAGGGTTTAGGTGCACAGATGTAAAAGCAGAGAAAGCAGGCTGAGAGATTGCTCCAGGGTTAGGGTTTTATTGGGAGGATGCAACAGACTGGAAATCAACTCACCAGTCAACCTCCAACACCCTCCACCAGTACAGTCTCCAGTATGAAAGCCCGCCTCACCCAGCACAAGGTCTGATATTCTGTGCAACGCTGCCCTCCTCTGTGGATCAGGCGCTAATATCCCATGATCAAATTAATGTTAGGGTATGATGTGAGATAGGGATCAAGGTTAATATTTTTTCATATTTATATCCAGTATATCCAGCATTATTTGTGTAAAAGACTTTCTTTTTTTTCACAGAATTGCTTGGCACCTGAACATATGAGTGTGTGGGTCTATTTCTGGACCCTCTTCTCTTCCACTGATCTATTTATCTGTCTTAAGGTTAATACCAACTCGTATTCATTACATAACTTTGATTTACATACCTAAAATTAAGTAGCATAAGTCTTTCAATTTCTTCTTCTAAATTGCAAAGACTGACTTTGCTATTCTAGGCCCTTTACATTTCCATATAAATTTCAGAATGTTTGGCAATTTCTATAACAGTATGTTGGTTTTTGAATGAAACAGCATTGCATCTGAGCTGAAAAAAATTGGTCTCTTTACAATATTGAGTGTTCCAATCCAAGAACATGGTATGTCTCTTTCCATTTATTTAAGTTTTCTTAAATTTGTCTCAGCAGTATTTTGCAATTTTTAATGTAGAGATTTTGTACATTTTTTTTGTTAAATTATTCCTAGGTATTTGATGGCTTCAATTGCTACTGTAAATGCTTTCTTTTATATTCTAGTTTCTGTTTTATACCTGTTGCTATAGGATAGTTAATTGCTATATGTAGAAATGAAATTAATTTTTATACGTTGAGCTTGATCTTTAATTCTGTGTGTTAAATTCACTTAATAATTTTAGTAGTTGTTTTATAGGTTCTTTAGGATATTTCTGTGTAAAGTCATGTTGGTTGAGAGTAAAGAGTTTTACTTATTTCTTTTCAATATTTTTCATGTCTAATCACACTAGCTAGGACCTCCAATATAATGTTGAATAGAGATGGAAATAGTGGACATCCTTACCTTATTCCTAAAAGTGTCAACCATTAGAGACCTATGTGTGCTCATGCCCTCCATGAGATTTCTAGTTTGATGAGAGGTCATTTTTTCCCCATAATGAATGAGCATTGGAAGAGTTATGTTAAATGCTTTTTCTGTATCTGTTTGAGAGAACAGTTTTTCTTTTTTATTATGTTAATAATGGCAAATTGATTTTCAAATGTTAACCAACTTTGTATTCCTGGGATAAACTCTACTCAGTCAAGCTGGATTGCCCTTTTTATATATTCCTGGACTTAATTTGCTAATATTTTGTTAAGGAATTTTTGTTTTGCACTTATGTACATGAGGAAGATTGGTCTGTCACTTTATGTAATGCTTTTACATTGTTTAGGTCTCACAAAAGGAGGTGGGAAAAGTTCTTTCTTCCTCTAGTCCAGGGGTCAGCAAACTTTTGAGACAGAAGAGCCGCCAGGGGTCAGCAAACTGCGGCTCCCGAGCCACATGTGGCTCTTTGGGTACGTGGCTCTGAAGTAAAATTGAAAATGAAAATGAAACTATCATAGTTTCATTTATAATATTAGTTTAAATTTTCCTTATTTGTAAAAATATATTTATAGCTCTCAAATAATTTTTAAATTGTTGTGAGGGACAGGATTGGCTCTTCCAGGGGTCGGCAAACTTTTGAGACTGAACGTACACAACCAAAGAGCTGCATGTGGCTCACGAGCCGCTGTTTGCTGACCCGTCCTCTAGCCCATTGGCTCTCAAGTGGGGTGGAAGGAGAGGACTTTGTCACACAGGACATTTAGTAGTGTCTGGAGAGTTTTTCCATTGTCATAATTGGGGGTGTGTGTTCTATTGTGTTCTGTGTGTTCTAGCCTCTATGGGTAGAAGATTTATATAATGCACATTAAACAATGCATAGAATGGCATCCCTACAAAAAAAGAATTATCTTGTCTAAAATGTTAAGAGTGTCAAGGCTGAGAAACCCTGCTTTAGTCTCTGAAAGAATCTGTGTAATATTGATATTATTTCTTCTTTAGGTGTTGGGTAGAATTCACAAGTGAAGTCTTACGGGTCTGTAATTTTATTTTTGGGAAGTTTCTTAATTAGAAATTAAAATTTTTAAACAGATATAGGGCTAGTCAGATTTTCTACTTTTTTGGTATATTGTCAATTTCAAGGAATTTATATCATTTAGTTTGTCAAATGTGCTTGCAAAAAATTATTCATAATGTTCTCTAATTACTTTTTAAAATATTGTTAGAGTTTAGGGTGATATCTTCTTTTTCATTCCTAATATGACAATTTTTTTTCCTCTCTATAGTAGGTCAATCATCTTGAAAAAGCTTATTAATTTTACTTACATTTTCAAAGTATCAACTTTTAGCTTTGTAGATTTTCTCTATTACTTGTTTTTCTTTTTAACTGCAAGACTTACCCAAAAGTGGGTGTTACGAAGTTGAAAGCAGACTAGAAACACAGAAATACTACTAATTAGAGAAACGAGAAATTTAGAGTTCTGGTACAGAATAGAGATATTGTTAATGTCCCAGGCTTCAGCTGAGACACCAGAAAGTCCACATCCTACAGAAAGGTTTACTGCAGACCTCTAATAGAGCCTAAAATCAAGCTATGATAAAATCCACAGGAAGAAAAGACTTTGGAGGTTGTGTCTCACCAATTTAGAGAGGCTTGGGAGACACCTGGGGCTTTCCCGAGATCTGCTCTCACAAAGCATATAACCACACTAGCTAGTAATAGAAATTGCTGAGGTGTAAAAATCAACACTTTTCAGAGAATGATAATAAAATCCACTTCTCTAAATGTATCATCCATAATATCCAGGATATAATACAATATTGCCAGACACAACAAGAAAGAAGATAATATGACCCACAGTTAAGAAAAAAAAAAATCAATCAATAAAAATCAACCAAAGATGGCCCAGATGTTGGACTTAGCAGGTAAAGACTTTATTGAAATCAGTTATTATAAATACGTTGATGGACATAAAGGAAAACATGGTCTTAGTGAGTGAACATACAGGCAGTCTCAGCAGAGATAGAAACTCTAAAAAAGAACCAAATGGAAATTCTAGAGCTGAAAATTACAGTGAATGAAATAAAAATTGGAAAATGGTGATGAAAGATCAAAGAATAAGTAAATTTTCTGGCAAAATCAATAGAAATGACCCAATTTGAAGAACACAGAGAAAAACACTGAAGAAAAATAATCAGAGTCCCTGGGATTTTGGAGACAATATTAAGCTGTCTAACAAACACAAATGAAGTGTAGAAGGAGATAAGATTGAGAATGGGGTAGAAAAAGTTTTTGAAAAAATGCATTTAAAAAAAATAATGGCAGAATATTTCCCAAATTTGAGAAAAACTGACCAATAGATCATAGTCAAACTGTTAGAAACCAAAGATAAAGAGAATCCAGAAAATGAGATAAAAATGTCAATTACAAAGGGAAGAATAATGATATTTACAGTTAACTTCTCATCAGAACAATGAAGCCAGGAGAAAGTGGAACAATATTTTTAAAGTGCTTGAAGAAAAAAACAAAACCAAAACTGTCATCCCAGAATACTGCCTCATGATAGTATCTTTCAAAACTAATGGAAAAATAACATTTTCAGATAAACAAAAATAGTGAAAATTTGGTGACAGCAGACCTGCACTACAAGAAATAATAAGATGTTTTTCAGGTTGGAGGAAAATGACACCAGATGGAAACCTGGATCTATAGAAAGAAATGAAGAGCATCAGTAACAGCACACGAGTCAATAAATATGAAAGTCTGTATTTCTTATTCTTCTCTTAATGTCATTAAAAGATATATGAATGGTTAAAGGAAACACGATAATACTGCTTTATGAGATGGTAAATATACCTATACACTAGAAAAGTTCTTAACATTCTAAATAAAACGGCACAATATTAGTATCACATTGACTTTAATAAGTTAGGGAAGCATATTGTAATCCCTATAGAAATCACTAAAGAAGATGAAAAACTGTATACCTAATAAAATAATAGAGGAATTAAATCAGAAAAATTGAAAAAAAATGTTTATTATTCTCCCTCCGCCCCCCATCACCACCAAAAATGTCAGAGAAGGGGAAACAGGAACAAAGAATAGATGAGATTAATAGAAAGAAAAACAAACAAAAAAGGAAAATGTTAGACCTAAATCCAACAGTATCAACAATTAAATTAAGTTTGAAATTAAGAAATGAATTAAACACTTAAATCAAATGGAAGAGATTGTTAGACTAGAGAAAAATGCAGAACCTAAACCATGTGTTGTTTACAAGAGTCACACTTTAAATATAAAAGAATAAATAGGTTCACATAAAAGGGTGGAAGGAGATATGCAATACAAGCAGTAGAGATGGAAGATTGGAGTGGTTGTATAATACCAAATAAAGTAAATGTTAAGATAAAGAGTACTACCAGACATAAAGAGAAATATTTCATCCTGATTAAAATATTTCATTGTGATTAAACGAAAAAATCATCAGACACACATAACAAACCTAAATACCTATTAATCAAAAACAGAGTTTCAAAATACACATAGCAAAACTGATTAGACTAAAGGAAAAAGTAGAGAAATTCACAATTATATCTAGAGATTTTAATATCTATTTGTTACCAATTGATAGAAAAAAAAGACAAAAATTCAGTAGGCTACAGAAGAACTGAACAATACTATTAATCAATCTGATTTAATTGACATGTACAGAACATCATACTCAATAGCAGAGTATACAGTTTTAAAAGTACACATTAAATATGGTCCAAGATAGGTCATATGATGAGCCATGAAATAAATTTCAACACATTTCAAAGGAATGGAAGCTTATAAAGTATATAAGCTTCATCTGACCAAGATGAAGCTAAATTAAAAATAAAAAACAAGGGGCCGGCTGAGTGGCTCAGTTGGTTAAGAGCTCGCTCAAGAGTGCGAGCTCTGAGCAACAGGCTCACTGGTTCAATTCCCGGCCTGAGCTGAGCTGCTGCTGAGCTGCCAACAGGTGGCAGGATGGCTCAGCTAAAAAAATTAAATAAATAAATAAATAAATAAATAAATAAATAAATAAATAAATAAAAATATATAAAAAATAAAAACAAGAAGCTAGAAAAATTTCAAGTATTTGGAAGATATGTAATATACTTCTAAATAACCCATAGGTCAAAAAACAAACCAAATGAGAAAGTAAATATTTTTGAATGAATGATAATGAAAATACAACATATCAAGATTTGAGGGACACAGAAACAGTGCTTAGAGGGAAAATAACAAATGCCTATATTAGAAAAGAAGAAAAGTTTAAAACCAATGATATAATATTCCATCTTATGAAGCTACAATAAGAAGAACAAACTACATATAAAGTAAGCAGGAGGAAGGAAACAAGACTAGGAATCCATGAAATAGACAAACAATAGAAATACAAAAGAAACACAAAAGTTGGCCCTTTGAAAATATTAATAAAATTTATAAATCTCTACAAAGACAAACTAAGAAGAGAAAACTCAATTTATGAATATCAGGAATCAGAGAGGGAATATTATTATAGATTCTGCAGAGAGTAAAAGAATATTTAGAATATTTCATGAACAACTTGATGCCATTATATTCAATAACTGAGCTGAAATAAAATATACACATTTCTTGAAAAATATAACTTGTTAAAACTGACTCAAGAAACAGAAAATGTACACATCCTCATACCTACTGAAAAAATTGAATTTATAATCAAACCAGTGCCACACAGAAAACTGATCAGATGGCCTCACTGATGTTTTATCATATTTAAGGAAGATATATTAATAATCTTACATAAGCTTTCAGTAAATAGAGACAGAGGGAACACTTCAATTCATTTTGTTACCATGTGATACCCAAACCTGATTAAGTTATTACAATACAGAAATATTACAAACTAGTATCCCTCATGAACATAAACACAAGAATTCTCAACAAAATAATAGCAAATCAAATCCAGCAATATATAAAAGTTACTACATCTTGGCCAAATGAGTATTTTTCCAAAATGTAATGTTGGCTTAATATTAAAAAATAAATCCATGTAAAACATCACATTAAGAGAATAAAGGAGCAAAACTATAGGGTTATATCAATAAATGCAGAAAAGGCATTTGACAAAATTCTGACAAAAACTCTCAGCAAACTAGGAATAAAAGGGAACTTACTTCAATCTGATAAAAGGCATCTAAGAAAAATCTATATTTAACATTATATTTGTTGGTGAATTATTGAATGCCTTTTCCTTGGGAACAAAGCAAGGATATCTTTTTAACCACTTCTGTCTAATGTTGTATTGGAAGTTCTAGCCAATGCAATAAGTCAAGAATAAGAAACAAAAGACAGAAAAACTTAGAAAAGCATAAATTAAGCTATTATTCTACAAAAAACACCCAACCCTGTTGAAATATGTACTAAATTGCAGTACACAAGATAAATATTAAAAAATAAGTACTCTTTGTATATACCACTGATAAATTAAATGAAAGATGTGCAAGACTGTTACACAAAAAACTGCAGACTGTTACACAAAAAACTACATGGTTTTACTGAGTTAAATTTAAAAGACCTAAATAAATTGTAGAGATATACCATGTTCAGAAATTTTAAAACACTATTTTTAAGATAATTCTTCCAAAGTTGATCTAATCATATTCCACTTCCTTAATAGAAATTGATAAATAGAATCTAAAATGTAAAGAACCTAGAATAGCTAAAATAATTTTTAATAAGAAATACAAAGCTGGGAGACTTATATAATCTTATTTCAATATTTATTACAAAGCTAAAGTAATCCAGGCTGCATGACACTGATATAACAATGGATATATCGATCAATAGAACAGAAATCCATAAATGAGTGTGTGTGTGTGTGTGTGTACGTGTATCCAATTGACTTTTGAAAAGGCATCTGGCAATTCAATGAAGAAAAAGTAGTTTTGTTAACAAGTGGTGCCAGAATAGCTGGATATCCATACAGAAAAGGAATGAACCTTGAGCTATACCTCACACTACATAGAAAAATGTATTTGAAATAAATCATAGACTTAAATGTAAAAGTTAAAACTATACAACTACTATAAAAAAATAGGAGATATCTTTTTAACCTTCATCAGTAAAAAGTCCTGTTCTTCAAAAACACCATTAAGGAAATAAAAAGGCAAGTCATACACTGGAGAAAATAATCACAATACATATAGGTATCTGATGAAGGTTTTGCATCCAAAATATAAACTCTGATGTTTATAGCAGCTCAGTTTTTTTTTCTCCTGTCCAAATCTGGAAACAATATAAATGCCCATCAACAATTGGCCAAAAAAATTGTGGTATGCTTATACAATGAACTACTACTTAAGAATAAAAAAGTTATGGGCTAAAAAAACATGGAGCCACATGCATAAAACATATGGTGAATAAAAGATGCCAGACACATGCATACAATATGATTTCATTTATACGATGATTTAGAACATGCAAAACTATTTTACACAGGAGAAATCAGGTTAATGGATGCTTGGGCCTGAGGTTTGTGGGGGTTTTACAGCTTATTGCAAAGTGGACAAAGTGCATCTGGGGTGATGGGTTCTTTCTATATTAATTGGAGTATTAGTTACATAGGTATATTGTCAAACTTGATGCATGCATTTTATTAAGTGTAAATTTCAACAAAGTTGACTGAAAAATAGAGTTAGCGAACAGCACAAAAATTTTATCAAAGAAATTTCTATATATACTGATGTATCAAAATTAATAACTGTATGTTATTTCCAAAACTACATAGAACCAAATACTGAACTGAAGAAACACTTACTAACCATGTACTTTGTAACCATTCATCCACTATGAGAAGCACCACAAAGTCAGAATCTAATTGTCAGGTAATCAGTGTTTCTTATCACTTCATACAGCCCAGATAAAATGTGTGCAAAATTCACTGAAGAGCTATGGCTAATATAGGACAACGTCACTCACTGATAAAATTAAATTATTAGGAATAGTTTTGTTATTCTTATGTAGCTTCTACTGGAGCTGTTAAAGTAATGGTAAAATGATCAAAATAAAGGCAGCAGAAAAAAAGAGGTTAAACTCGTGTCCTTTAGGACTGCCACACTGTTTAAGTCACTCTTAAATTACTAAGATGTTATTGAATGATATCTCCATATTTTATTAGATAGAATTACAAAATACTAGATGGAAAATTCTGAGTAGCCCTGATTTAGGATGGCAAAAGGAAAAACATTTTCAGTTCTACAAGTTCCATAAAATTCTAATAATCCAAAGCTCCTTGAACTTTTCTTTCTATTTTGCCCAAATCTCATATCGCGATAGTCTGTCTAAGCTTAAATGGCAAATTTAAATGTCATTCAGGACCAATTGAATACCACTTGTATTTGCATTCTTTAAAAAGTAGAAAAACATTAACCTTTTGTTTTATTGAATTAAAATGCCATGGAAATGCTGATGTAGTCTTGGGAGACTGGAATACTTTTACAAAGAAGAATAGCTGTCATTTATTAAACACAAAGAACACTTACTTGATAGGATGCCTTATGATAAAAAGCAGATTGGTATTCTCATCATAGAAAAGGCATTATAAAAAAAAGTCTAGCCTAGACCTCTGAGATTTGAATAATTTAAAGCTGCATTTGGTGCAATTTGAATTTTTCTTTAGGGAGGCAAAGTTAAATACCTTTAATTTGTTCTAATTATTTCAAATTTGCAAGTTAATTATGGCTGATCATTAAATAACAAAAAGGACTATCATCTCCATAGAGTTTTACCTCCTACCCTCTGCATTACTTAAGCTAGATTTTAGTATGCATGAATTAACTTTCTAAATAATCACACGGTTTGACTAAATGGCTCAGTAAAATGAGCTCTGATCCTCAGAATAAGCATTAATGGACATTAGAAATGCTACTGGGACTCATGTTACTTACATTATAAGTACTTTTAATGGGGCCTTATTTACTAATTTTTATGTACTGCTCAAGTTAAAAAACCATATATGTATTATATAAATATATATTATACATATAATATATTGCTCTGCTTTACTGCAGGAAAAATCCAAAATTCGGACAATAAAAACAAATGTCCATTTAACACCAACTAAATTCATTTTGAAATATGCAGGGATGTGGTGATGGATTTTAACTTGTTTTAGATGTTCACCTCAATGAATCAATCTAGCAAAAAATGGCTTGTAAATGAAATATTATGGATCCACTGATGTGCTAAGTGATACAAGTAGCAAAAGAAAGTTCAAAAAGCTAGTACAGTAAAGCCATGGATTGTGAGTAATGTGGTTTGCGAGTGTTCCTCAAGATAAGCAAACATTTGTAATACATTTTAACGTGGTAAACGAGTGATGTCTTGCAATGCGAGTAGTTTGTTTCCAGAACGAATTATGCTCGCAAACCAAGGTATTACTGTATTTAAATTCCACCTGCTACTTCAAAAGAAAGAATTCATGGTTTCTTGTGTTGATAGAGTTTCTAATTACCATCCCTGTGCATATTTGGCTACCAATGAATGTGAAGCCAGATGGCACATAAGCCTACTTTTTAGAACTCTTAAAAATAATTTCCCTGAACTTCCCAACTAAATCTTCATATTCTCCAGACATGGACCTGTCAATCAGAACAAAATATTCTGCGACCAAGGAATTTCAAAAATGAAATATTCCAGAGATCCAAGATGGCAGAGTATAAAAATGCTGTGCTTGCCTCTTCATATGATAGCATTACAATTATGACTAAATTATAGAACAATCAACCTGGAGAAACATCTGAAGTCTAGCTGAAAAGGAGTTTTATAACTAAGGATATAAAGAAGCCATGTGGAGACTGGTAGGAGGGGCAGAGATAAAAAGTGGGCCAACCCAACACCTGTGTGTGGCAGTTGAGAACTGGGAGGGTCATCTTGGCCACAGAGGTCCCCCACAGAGAAGTGAGGCACCCCAGCCCCAAACTGGGCTCCCCAGCCTGAAGTACCGATGCTGGGAAGAGGAGCAACTACCACATTTGGCTGGGAAAAACAACAGGGATTCCAACTGCCAGGGTGAAAAAGAAGGCTGCAGGAAACCGAGGCATCCTCTTAAAGGGCCTGCACACAGACTCACTAGCTCACAGGCACTCACCCTAGAATCCAGCAGAGGGACAGTGACTCAGGAAGCATCAGTGACGTACAGGAAGAGACTAAGTTGTGTGGCTTCAGGATGAGGACTGAAGGGACAATTGCCATTTTCCCTGTGGAGAATTCTCCTTCTGTGCAGCCTGTAGGCTGGCACCATCTTTCCTGTGTTGAGTCTTCACCGACACAGCCAAATCTGAATCTGGATTGGCTTGGTGAACTCTGCTCACTCTATCCTGGTGACTCCCTGGAATCCCACTTCACCTAACTTGCTCAACACTGGAGGCACTTTCTCAGCAAGCAGGCAGCCCTGTCCATGTTGCACTCTTCCTTGGAAAACTTTCAGGGGTCTGTGGGCCCTGGGAGGGTGGTGGCTAGCCTGTGTGTTCTGAGACATTGTGGAGTAGCTCTGGGCTCAGCACTGACATCAAACCAGGATTTACATTAACCTGGTGAAACCACTCGTTCCACTCTGATGACTCCCTGAGGCCTGCCTCACCCAACTCACATACTGCATGATGCTCTATCAGTGGCTGAGCCTTACAGGAGCCAGCTGACGGCAGCAGGCCCTGGGGTGCCCTGAGCTACCCCAGGCCTGGTATTGGTGGCAGCCATCCTTGGTTCACAGTGTGGCCTCTCCCATGCACCTCCAGGTCCAGCACAGGGGGCAACCAACCACTGATTGATTTGTAGCTCCTACCAGGTAGTCCCCAGCCAGTCACAGGCAGTGGCTGACCTGGCCTCCACCATAGCCCCTCCCAAGAGGCCACAGAACCAACATACCTTGAGTTTGGCTTCAGACCACAGCAGAGAACCGCCCAATTAACCCAACATGTGGCATACCCAAAGGGTGGTTTCAATAGGCACCAGAGCTAGCTGGGGGTAAATCTTGCTCCACAGGGTAAGTCCATAAGCTGTGGATGTCGCCAAACCCCACAGCCAGGTAGCCTGCAAGTCATCAGGGCACCTACTACATAAGGCCACCTGGGCACCTACTACATAGGGCCACATGGCCAAGACAGGAAGATGTATCAGATCTAAGTAATACATAGAAACACAAAGAAGCAGCCAAAATGAGGAAACAAAAGAATATGTCCCAATTGAAAGAACAGGAGAAAACTCCAGAAAAAGAAGTAAATGAAATGGAGGCAAGCAACCTACCAGAAACAGAGTTCAAAACAACAGTTATAAGGATGTTCAAAGAACTTTGTGAGAATTTCAACAAAAAGATAACAAGCATAAAGAAGGACATAGAAACAATAAAAAAGAACCAGTCAGAAGTGAAGAATACAATAACAGAAACGAATGCACCAGCAAACTAGATGAAGCAGAGGATTGAGTCAGTGATTTGAAGGAGAAGGTAGTATAAAACACCCAATCAGAATAGCAGAAAGAAAAGGAGAATAAAAAAAATGAGGGTAGTTTAACAGACTCTGGGACAACATCAAGTGTAACAACATTCGCATCATAGAAGTACCAGAAGGAACAGAGAGAAAGCAAGGAATCGAGAACCAGTTTGAAAAAATAATGACTGAAACTTTCCTAACCTGGTGAAGGAAATAGACATACAAGTCTGGGAAGTGCAGAGAGTCTGAAACAAGATGAACCCAAACATATCTATACCAAGATACATTATAATTAAAATGGCAACGATTAAAGGCAAAGGCAGAATCCTAAAAGCAGCAAGAGAAAGGCAACTAATTACTTACAAGGGAGCTCCTATAAGATTGTCAGCTGCGTTTTTGAGAGAACCTTTGCAGGCAAGAAGGCACTGGCACAAAATATTCAAAGTGATGAGAAGCAAAGGCCTACAACAAAGGCTACTCTACCCAGCAAGGTTATCATTTAAGAATTGAAGGAGAAATAAAGAGCTTCTCAGACAAGAAAAAGCTAAAGAAGTGTATCATCACCAAACCAGTATTATAAGAAATGGTCAAAGGATTTCTTTTATTTCTTTTTTTTTAAAATTGGGGGAGGGAACAGTGTTGGAGAATTGGGGAGGGAGACAAAAAAAAAAAGGATTTTTTTTGAGAAGGAGAAGGGGGGAAAAGAACATAAAGATGAATAATAAAATGGAATAACTATATATACATCAATAATCACTTTAAATGTAAATGGATTAAATTCTTCAATCAAAAGACATAGGGCAGCTAAATGGATAAGAAAAGAAGACCCATTTATATGCTGTCTAAAAGAGACCCACTTCAGATAAAATGATATACACAGACTGAAAATAAAGAGATGGAAAAAGATATTCCATGTGAATGAAAATGAAAAAAAAGCTAGCGTAGCAATACTTATATAAGACAAAATAGACTTTAAAACAAATGCTATAATAAAAGACAAAGAAGGTCATTACATAATGATAAAGGAATAAATCCAACAATGATTACCCTTGTAAACATTTATGCACCCAATACAGGAGCACCTAAATACATAAAGCAAATATTGACGAACATAAAGGGAGAGATCGACAGTAATACAATCATAGTTGAGGACTTTGGCACCCTGTTAACACCAATGGACAGATCTTCCAGACAGAAAATCAACAAGGAAACAGAGGCCTTAAATGATGCATTAGACCAGATGGATTTAACTGATATTTTTAGAGCATTTCACCCCAAAGCAGCAGAATATACATTATTTTCAAGTGCAAATGGAACATTTTCTAAGATGGACCACATGTTAGGCCACAACACAAATCTCAGTAAATTTAAGAAGACTGAAATCATATCAAGAGTCTTCTCTGACCACAATGGTATAAAACTAGAAATCCATTACAGGAAAAAACTCCTGAAAAACACACAAACAATGGAGACTAAATAACATGTTACTAAACAATGACTAGGTCAACAATGAGATCAAGGAAGAAATCATGAGATACACTGAGACAAATGAAAAGGAAAAAACAGTCACCCAAAATCTATGGGACACAGCAAAAACAGTCCTAAGAGGGAAATTCATAGCAATACAGGCCTATGTAAAGAAACAAAAAAAAATCTCAAATAAACAATCTAATGCTACACTTAAAGGACCTAGAAAAAGAACAATAAACAAAGCCCAAAGTGAGTAGAAAGAAGGAAATAATAAAGATCAAAGTAGAAATAAAATAGAGTCTAAATAAGTAATAAAAAAGATCAATGAAACCAAGAGCTGGTTCTTTGAAAGGATGAACAAAATTGATAAACCTTTAATCAGACTCATCAAGAAAAAGAGAGGACACGGGCCAGCCGAATGACTCCTTGGTTAAGAGTTGGCTTGGGACACCAGCTCTGAGCAACAGGGCCACCGGTTTGGTTCCCACATGGGCCAGTGATGCTGCACCCTCTTCAGCTAAGATGGTGAACAACAGTTCAACCTGGAGCTGGGCTGCCGTGAGCCTCCGTGAGTGGCTATCCAATGGCCAGTGACCGATCTGCCTCAGCTGGGAAGAGCACAATGATCAGAATACCAACATGGGCCAGAGAAGCGATGTCTTCCACAACTAGATTAAAGAACAAAAGGACAGCAACTTGTCTGTTCCTCTCCCCCAATTCCCCAATAAAATATTTTAAAAAAAAGAAAAGAAAAAGAGAGGACACAAATAACTTAAATCATGGATGAAACAGGGGGTGACAATAGACACCATAGAAATACAAAGGATTATGAGAAAAATATTAAGAACAATTATATGTCAACAAATTGGACCGTCTGGAAGAAATAGATAAATTTCTAGAAGCATACATTCTTCCAAGGCTGAATGAAGAAAAAACAGGAAATCTGAACTGATTGCTACTAACAAAATTGAATCAGTAATCAAAAAACTCCCAACAAGTAAAAGTCCTGGACCAAATGGCTTCACAGGTAAATTTCACCAAACATTCAAAGAACAATTAAACCTATCTTTCTCAAACCATTCCAAAAAACCCAAGAGGTGGGAAAGCTCCCAAGCTCATTTTATGAGGCCACAATTACCCTGATTCCAAAACCAGACAAAGACATTACAAAAAAGAAAATTATAGGCCAATATCCCTGATGAACATAGATGCAAAATCCTCAACAAAACATTAGCAAACTGAATTCAGCAATATATTAACAAGATCATACAATGCGATCAAAGTGGGATTTATTCTTGAGTCGCAAGGTTGATTCCATATCTGCAAATCAATGAAAGATAAAAACCATATGGATCATATTAATAGATGCAGAAAGTGTTTGACAAAATCCAGCACCCATTTATGATGAAAATTCTCAGCAAAATCTGAATAGAGGGAACATATCTCAACATAATAAAGGCCATATACTAACATCACATTCAGCAGGGAAAAGCTAAAAACGATATCCTTAAGACCAGGAGAAGACAAAGATGCCCACTTTCACCACTTTTACTCAACATAGTATTGGAAGTCCTAGCCACAGCAATCAGACCAAAAAAAAAAAAGAAAAGCAATAAAAGGCATCCATATGGGAAAGGAGAAGTAAAACTGTCATTATTTGCAGATGACATAAAAAAAAAAAAAGAAAAAAAAAAAGAAAAAAAAAGAAATAAAAGGCATCCAAATTGGAAAGGAAGAAATAAAACTGTCATTATTTGCACATGATATGACACTATGTATAGGGAACCCCAAAGATTCCATCATAAAACTATTAGAACTGATAAATGAATTCAGTAAAATAGTAGGGTACAAATGAATATTCAGAAATTGATTGCATTTTTAATACACCAATAACGAACTCTCAGAAGAAAAAATTAAGAAAACAATGCCAGGACCAGATGAGTGGCTCAGTTGGTTAGAGCATAAGCTCTGAGCAACAGGGCCGGCGGTTAGATTCCCAGATGGGCCAGTGAGCTGCGCCAGAGCTGAGCTGCGCCAGAGCCGAGCTGCCGCTGAACTAGTGACAATGCATGCTCTTAACAACAAGATTGCCAGTTAGACACCTGTATGGGATGGTGAGCTGCGCCCCCCCCCCCCGAACAACTAAGATTGAACACAGCACCTTGAGCTGAGCAGCTGCAAGCTGCCTCAGTGTGCAACAACATTAGCGGTTATAAAGTGGCGACTGGATTTAGAGTTGAGCTTGCACCCTCCACAACTAAGATTGAAGGCCCCCAAACCATAAAACTACTAGAAGAAAACATAGGCAGTTTTTCTGGCATTGCTCTTAGTGAATTTTTTTTTCCCTTCTCTGATCTATCTCTTCAGGCAAGGGAAATAAAAGAAAAAAAAATAAACAAATGGGACTACATCAAACTAAATAGTTTTTTTTTTTTAAAGATTTTTTTTATTGGGGAATTGGGGGGATGGGAACAGTGCTGGGGAATTGGGGAAAGGGGAACAGACAAGTTGCTGTCGTTTTGTTCTTCAATCTAGTTGTGGAGGATGTTGCTTCACTGGCCCAAGTTGGCACCATCATTGCGCTCTTCTCTGGCGAGGCAGATCAGTCGCCGGCTTCTGGACGGCCGCTCACTGCGGCTGCTGGCCGCTCACGCTGGCTGCTGGCCACACACGGTAGCCCGTGGCAATCCACTGCCACAGGGACTGCATGCCCACGCCGTCGCCGGCGACTCATGGCAGCCCAGCTCCAGGTTGAGCTGTTGTTCAGCATCTTAGCTGCAGAGGGCAGTGTCACTGGCCCTCATATGTGGGATCCGAACCGGGGCCCTCTGGCATCCCAAGCGAGTTCTTAACCATCGCGCCACTCGGCCGGCCCCAAACTAAATAGTTTTTGCACAGCAAAGGAAACCATCAACAAAATGAAAAATGAACCTACTGAATGGGAGAAGATATTTGCCAATGATACATATGATAAGGGGTTAATATCCAAAATTTATAAAGAACTCTTACAACTCAATACCAGAGGACCTGAATAGACATTTCTACAAACAGGACATACACATGACCAACAGACATATGAAAAGATGCTCAACATCACTAATTATCAGAGAAATGCAAATTAAAACCACAATGAGATATCACCTTATACCTGTCAAGATGGCTATCATCAATAAATCAACAAACAAGTGCCAGCAAGAATTCGGAGAAAAGGGAACCCTTGTCAACTGTTTGTGGGATTGCAAATTGGTGCAGCCACTATGGAAAATGGTTTGGCAGTTCTTCAAAAAATTAAAACTATAACTACCTTATGATCCAGCAATTCTACTTCTGGGTATTTATCTAAAGAAATCCAAAACACTAATTCAAAAAGATATGCACCCCTATGTTCCCTGTGGCACTATTTACAATAGCCAAGATATAAAAGCAACCCAAGTGCCAATCAACAGATGGCTGGATACAGAAGTGATACAATATACAATGGAATACTACTTGGCTATAAAAAAGAATGAAATCTTATCATTTGCAACTACATGGATGGATTCAGAGGGTATTATGCTAAGTGAAATAAGTCAGACTGAGAAAGATAAGCACCATATGATCTCACTTATAAGTGGAATCTAAACAACAAAATAAACAAACAAAACAGAAACAGACTCATAGATACAGAGAACAAATTGATCATTGCCAGAGGGAAGGGTTGGGGAGTTGGGTGAAAAAAGTGAAGGGATCAAGAAATACAAATTGGTAGTTACAAAATAGCCACAGGGATGTAGAGTACAGCATAGAGAATATAGTCAATAATGTTGCAACAACTATGTATAGTGCCAGGTGGGTACTAGACTAATTGGGGGGATCACTGCCTAAATTACATAAATGTCTAACCATTAAGCTGTACACCTGAAACTAATATAAAACAATACTGAATGTAAACTGTAACTGAAAAAAAAGAGAAATATTCTACATACTGTCAGAGCTTTCTTTTTTTCCACTCTGAAATCAATGCAAATTTTATTTCCATATATCTAATAAATATTATCTGAGAACCTACCATGTGTCAGTTCTTTGTTTGGGTTTGGGAATACACAAAAGAATAAGTGACTACCTTTGAATATTTACAGGTAAACAGGAAGAGATAGCTAGCTCAACAATGAATACATAATGTGGCAGGTGTTATGATGGCAATAAAAGCAAAGTGCTATAGGGAGATGATACATGTAACAAGAAGCTTCTGAGAAGAGAATGGAGGCTCATGAAGGGGATGAAGTAAGGAAAGTCAGTAAAAAGGAATGATAATGATAACTTACTATGCTATGCAAAAGGCACTGGCATGGTCCCTGGCTCCAAAAGATGTAGCTATCCCAGTAAAGAATTTACTTATGGAAGTATGCCAAATCCCTTAGAAGTGCTGTATAGAATAATGGTGTCTGGAAGACAATAGGTATTTTAGAGGCAGAAAAGACATAATTTAGATATGCATGGCATAGGAAAGAGAGGAGTCTGATCCTGAAGGGTAGTTAGGGCAGCACAGTCGTGGAGAATATTATCTTTGATGTCAGAAAAAACTGCTTACTATGTAACTATTTATAAGTGCTGATAGCTGTTATTTCTTAAGCAAGTTACTTAACCTCTCTGAGCCTCATTCTCTCATTTATAAAATGAGGTTAATAATAGTATGTAACTCATAGAGTTGTTGTGAAGCTTAAATGAATTAACTCATGTGAGATATGCAAAAGAGTGCTCAGCACATAAACTACCTAAATGTTAACTTTGAATATTATCATTATTTTTATTACTATTTATATTACTATTAAATGAGGCAACATCTACAAGACTTAGAGCAACCTCTAGTACATAGTAGGTGTTCAATAAGTTTTTACAGACTAGCTGAATAGAAGGATGGTATAATAGCTGAGAATTAAAGAGACAGAGTGGGACACTGGGGTGGGAGAGAGATAATTGGATTGGATCTGAAGACCTTGAATTTGAGGAACCGTAAATCATTTGGACTAGGTAATGCAGTTATATGGACAGGTTTGGACCTCAGGAGGGGAAAAGCTGAGACTTTGGGTAAAGATTTTAGAGTTATCAGCATGAAGATATGGTCTAAAGTAATGGGAATGAATTGTTTCCCACAAAAAGAAGTCTATTGAGAAGAGGGAAGAGGGTGGAATTGCTAATATTTAACAGTAGGAAGAGGTAAAGAAAGCAGTAAAACACTTTGGGGAGAGTGAAAGCAAAAGGCAACAGAAAGAAGAATAGTTTTAAGAAAACAAGGAAATGAAAGAGATACTTATCAGAAATGTTAGCTGTGTCACTTGCTATTGAGAAGTCAAGTAAGATGAGGATTGGAAAAACGAAAAAAACTTGGGGATTAGGAGGATACTTGTGACCACAGGGAACATGGTTTTAGTTGAGTGATACAGTAAAGGAAGAATAAATTGAAGATGAGGAGTGAAAACAGAGACAATGTAGATGATGCTCTCAAGATGTATGAAAAAAGAAAATAATGATAGGGCAGTAGTTCAATGACAGGCAAAAAGGCAAAGATGGGGGTGGGGGATGTGTTGTTTTATTTTTAAGGAGAAGAACCTTTGAGCACATAGAAAAAGAACCTGAAGATGTCTGAGAAGAGGCAGTGATGCAGTGAAATTGTTGAGAAAATAGGAAGGAAATGTGAATGAGGCACTGATGCAGGAGATATTTGGATTTGAGATCTCTATGGGCCCTCTAAGCAGCAATGCCTCACAGGTATTCTGAAACAGGAACTCTGGGGAGCGTTCAGTGCTTCACACAAAGATGTGACCCTCAGGGCCGGCTGAGTGGCGTGTAGGTAAGGAGTTGGCTTGGCACGCCAGCTCTGAGCAGCAGGACCCCGGTTCAGATCCCACATGAGGGCCAGTGACACTGCGCCCTCTACAGCTAAGATGGTGAACAACAGATCAACCTGGAGCTGGGCTGCCGTGAGTCGCTGGCAACAGAGTAGGCTGCAGTGGGGCTGGCTGGCAATGGGCGTGAGCTTTCGTGAGCGGCCGTCCAATGGCCAGCGAGGGACTGCCTCACCCGGGAAGAGCGCAATGATAATACCAACATGGGCCAGTGAAGCAGCGTCCTCCACAACTAGACTGAAGAACAAAAGGACAGCAACTTGTCTGTTCCCCTTCCCCGATTCCCCAATAAAATCTTAAAAAAAAAAAATGTGACCCTCAGCATATAATTAGAGATTAGGGCAGGACTCATTTTTAGTGAAAGTATACTTTATACTTGAAGATGGTCAATAGATCTTAATTTGCTCCCTCACCAAAGGGAATATAGCTGGAATTTCATCACTTATAATATCTTTATTTTAATTCTTCCCAGAAGAAGGAGCAACTGAGGGAGAGTTAGGAAGAAGAGAATGGTGATGAAGCTGCGCTAAGTAAAACACTGTGCTGTAGCCATCACCAAACCACTCATTCACAGTTCTGTTGCTCTGACCTGCAGAATTTCTCTATGGTCTTCAATAAGGAAAAGCGCTCTTTAAGTCAATTAATGAACATTTCAAAGTAGAATAAATACTTCTAACTTTTTAAAAGTATGTAAGACAAGATTAACAGTTGGAATAATGAAAACGACACTTTAACATAAACTAAGAAACACAAGTATAAACAAAAGCATGAAGATTGTCCACTACACAGTTTCCTAAGGGCAGGTACCATGTCCTACTCTTCTCTGAATCCCCAGTTATGCCTCCCATGGGGTTATACACAGAGAAGAGGCCCAATATACATCTACTGAAGAACTGATTTTTATTTGGAGGCATTTGTGAGATTAAAATAACAGAACTCTGAGTTAGTGAACTGTTACTTCTTTGTATTCTGGACCATTCACAGCTATTCCTAAATCTATAATCCATATTTTTATTTCATCAAAGCAGTACTTAGGAAGCTTCAAAAATCTGGCATAAGATGAGAAAGACGTTACGAGGGCATTTTTATTGTATGCCAAAAAACATTTTGCAAATGAACCATGAATATAATACAAAATTTTAGAACCCATGCTAACCCAAACCAAGGTACCTAATACCTATATATGTACTGGAAATGTCAAAGAACTTTACGGTGCTCAGTTAGACTGTAGTTGAAAATCACCCTAAAGAAAACCAAGGTCCAATGGTGAATTTACACCCTGCCAGAATGTTACTGAAGATACAAGGTGAGGATCAGCCCATATTTCTGCTAGCTCTAAAGCAGTGGTTCTCAAAGTTATGTCCAAGGATATAAAAAAACATTCTCATAATAATACTAAGATGTTATGGTCTTTTCCACTTTCATTCTTTCATGAGTTTACAGTGAAATTTTCCAGGAGGTACATGACATGTAACATCACAACAGGTTGAACGCAGAAGTAGATGTGAGGAAACAGCTGTCTTCTATTAAGCCAGGCATTAAAAAAAATCTGCAAAAATGTAAAGCAATGATGATCTTGGTTTTCATATTTATATCAATATGCAATGGGTTTACTATTATTCTTCTTACACGAACAAATACAA